>NC_047667.1:39974934-40322434 GCF_011762505.2 Arvicanthis niloticus | reverse complement strand
ATTAAGTTTGCATCAAGGCTTCTGTCCTGCAGGCCTGGAAATGTTCAGGAGAGGCAAGGCAGGAATCTGCAGGGAGACCCAGCTCCTCTTGTCATCTGTGAAACCATGCACGGGGCTCAATATTCAGAAACTGATTCTCACACATTAGAGTTGCCTGATGAGGTGGGACATCGAGATGGCTCAGTGGGCAAAGGCACTTGCCACCAAGCCTGGAAATCTGAGTCCAATTCCCTGGACCCACATGGTAGGAAAGGACCAATGACTGCAAGTTGCCCTCTGACCTCCACACATGAACTATGGTGTATGCACGCATGTGCACACATACACACCCAGAAAACAAACAAATGAATAAATGCAACTTTAAAATAAAATAAAAAAGGAATTACCCAAGGAACTTTAAAAATTCCCAACATGTACCTCATACCCAAGATCAACTAAACTATGTCTCAGATGGGTCCCAGATAATGGTGCTTAAAAAACAATTCCCCGGGTGATTCCAGCATGCAACTGAGTTCATGAGTCAGTCAAATACAGAATTAGAACTGGAAAAATGGGCATGCCAGGGAAGATAAGGGAAGGAGAAAATGAGAATTTACTGAGGTAGGCACACACAGAGATTCCTAAATGGCCTGTTCCTGTAGATGTTTTAGGATAATCTGGTGTGAGTTAAGTAATGGCAAACCTGCTTCCCAATGCTTGACTCTAACAGCCAGATAATGCACATTTGATGAGCACTCCCTGTATGATGTGTGTGGTAAGGGAGCCATTCAGAGCAAATGTTCTACTTTAAAGCATGAACAGAATGACTCTGAATGGTGATTGGCGCCCACAAGGGGACTGTTCTTTGGGTGATATGTGTGCAGCCACTTGCTGCTTTCCACTCAGGATCAAATGATCTGACACCCAATCAGGAACGATGCCAAGACTTGGTGGGTGGCAGGCAGATGGAGTCCTTGCTGCAGGAGATACTTCTCCTTTCTAATAACGGGTGATGCGACCACCGATAGGCTGAGGAGAAGATCCATGAGACCTGCAGGTTAGCAGACACTCTTCTTAGCTTCAGGTCAGACACTAGAGATAATCTCTGCTGTTCTAGGTGGTGGGTTTTCATGCCAGAGAGTGTGGGGGCTGACAAGAGTGTCAGGTAGAGAGTTGTCTGTCCTGAAGAGTTCAGCTGTCCATCTTACCCCTACTTCTCTGGCTCAGGCCCTCAGCAAGACCCTGTATCTCCTGTTCTCCTTCCTCTGTAGATGTTCCCTTTTGGTCTCTATGCTGATTCTCAGTCTTCTCTGACCCTGACACACCAGACTCCACCAGGCTTCCTTGTCCTTGGAACTATATTCATACCTTTAATTGTTTCATTCCATTTCAAAACTCTTGAATTCCTCTCTTGAGTCAGTGTTTCCAGCATAGGGTATATTTCTATCTTAATATGTTCCTCAGTCTCTGGATCTGCTATTGTGAAAAGGCTCTTTGGGAGTTTGCATGAGACTGTACCTAAGAGGCTCAGGTGTTGATCCCCAGTTGGTGGAGATGCTTGGATAGGTTTAGGAGGTTTGGCCTTGCTGGAGGAAGTAGTATCTCACTGGGGGTGAGCTCTGAGGTTTTAAAGGGCTCCTATCGTTCTCAGGGAACTTTCTCTGCTTCCTGCTCAAGATATGAGCTTGCTGTTTCTCTCCTACCATGCTTACAACGTCTGTTCAACACTCTAGAACTGCAAGCCCATATAAACTCCTGGTCATGATGTTTTATCACAGCATTAGAAAATTACATAATACAGACTCCCTCTGCCCCAAGGAAGTGTTTTCCTATGGCCTTTGTCTCTTATAATTGTACCCAGCAAAAGTCTTGGCATTTTCCTTGCTTTTTCCCTTTCTTTTATATCTTATATTCAGCCTACAAGAAAATCCAATTAATTCTGTCTTCAAAACAAATGTATGAGCCAGGTTTGGTGGAGTATGTCTGCAATCCCTGCACTGGAAAGGACAGGTGGGAAGATCAATAAATAGTTCAAAGCCTGCCCGGCTGAAACAATAAAACGAAACAAAAACATATATGACCCTGCTCAGTTCTCATTTATACCCCAGTCCAAGTCTCCACTGGTGTAATGACTCCTCTCACCCCACCCCCAAATACCCAAGTCCAAATTACTGGAGCTTGTGACTATTATATGATTAAACTAAGGGAATTAATCTTGAGGTCATTCTGGTTAGTCTGGGTGGCCATAACATCAGAAACAAGTGTTCCTTCTGAGAGGCTGAGAGGTATTGGATGTAAGAGAAAAGTAAAGAATGGTCTGGAGGAGGAGGAGGAGGAGGAGGAGGAGGAGGAAGAAGAAGAAGAAGAAAAGGAGGAGGAGGAAGAGGAGGAGGAGGCCAGGAGCTAGGAACACAGCACATACAGCTCCTTGTCTAGAAGAGTTGGTTATCTGATTGTCCTACAACCCTGGGGAGGACAGTCAGTGTCTATAACTGTGTTCATAACTGTAAGAGAATGATCTATGTCTACAACCACCAGGTTTGCTGTATCGGGGAGTCCTTAGCCCCAATTCTTCACACCTGGATTGTCCTGGCCTTGCTGTTAATTTCTTGCCTTTTTCAATCTGTTCCCAACATTCAGATCTTTACTTTTGGGTGATACCATCTCTATTATGTTATATTAAACCTTCATTCTGGGATGGGGATACAGCTCACTAATAGTGCTTGCCAGGCATGCATGAAGCCCTGGGCTCAATCCCCAGCTCTGCCTAAACCAGGCATGGTGGTACACACCTCTAATCCTAGCACTTGAGAGACAGAGGCAGGAGGATTAGAAGCTTCTGTTATTTTTAGCTACACAGAAGGTTTGAGGCAGGCCCAGGATACATGAAACTGTCCAGTAAATGAACAAACAAAATAAACAAATAGAAAGAAGGGAGACGCTCCCATCCCTGTGCACAGGCGCTACAAGCCTAATTTAGAGAGTTGCATGATAGTCTCTTTGGATCTGAGCATCGGCAAGAACAAGTGAATTAAGAAGGAAGTGACTGGAGAGTCGAGGGGAAGGTATTCGGTCCATTTCCTAGGAAGGAGTAGCATAGTCTGACAGCTCAGTGATGCTCCACAGAGGGGCTCTGAGGAAGTTCTAGTCTTAAGGCCTCAGAGACCCACAGATGCATCTCATGACCTCGAGGTTGGGTGTGTGAAGTGAGCCCTACCCATCTGCAGAAAGATGAAAGCTGCATTTAGAAAATTACAGCTAATTATTGGTGGTGGTTACAGCAAAAATTGCTTAGCTAAATTAACTTCCATAGCCTGGATCTTACTACCACACACATGATTGCGAGGGTCAGGGAGGATGGAGGGATGGATGGATGGATGGATGGATGGACAGACAGTGTAGTTCAAGTTCCAATTGGTGCCAATTTTACAACAGTAAGTTGTAAAAGTGTCCATTATAATGACTGTTCGGTCATTGTAAAATTGGCTACATTCAGTTTGTGAATACAGAAAAGGTCTAATGACCGGTACCAACAAGTCTGCCAGATCCAGAAGATTTTGAGAATAAAGACCAGAGGGACTGAGCCAAAAGCAGGAGATACACACATGAAAAAACTGGTCAAACCCGATCCTGTACATCACAGGGAAGGCTTGTCAGTGCACTAAAGCCTTCAGATCTTCTTCAGGATCTCTTTGTTGGGAAAGAATAATGCCTGAGAAGCCACATTTGACTTGGAAAACTCAGGGAGCTTTGTGGTAGAAGCACCAGTCCTGGAGAGGCCCCTGGGCACAACCAGTGCCAAAGCTGAGCCAGCTGAGCCAGCGGCACAAGTGTCTATCTAATGAGACGTGACATCCTGCCTGACAAAGGTCTGTTTGTGAAAAGTAAGCAGACAAAGTAAAACGAACAAGAAAACAGATGCCTGAGGCTGGACAGATGGCTCAATGGTTAAGAGCACTGACTGTTCTTCCAGAGGTCCTGAGTTCAATTCCCAGCAACCACATGGTGGCTCACAACCATCTGTAATGGAATCTGATGCCCTCTTCTGGTGTGTCTGAAGAGAGAGCTGTGTGTACTCACATACATAAAATAAATAAATAAGTCTTTCTTTAAAAAAGAAAAAAAGAAAGAAAACATTCCCCAGGCCTTGTCTTGCCTTTCGGGTACTGACAAAGCATGCATCAAAACCAATCCTAGGATAGGCAAGATGGCTCAGTGGGTAAAGCCCTTGCTAAACAAACCTGACAGCTGGAAATCACGCTCTGAAACCCACAGTGAAGGGAGAGAGGCCACTCCCCAAAAATTATCCTCCTCTTTCTCTCTCACTCATGTGCATGCGCACTCACGCACACACACATCACACACACACACAATGGTGGTGGTGGTGGTGGTAATGATGATAAACCAATCCTAAGCTTTTCTTGTGTGCTTGTCTTTAGGAGTTGCCGCTTCAAACTACAGGGTACTGTGCTGAACTTTCTGGTGGAACGGGATGAGGACAGGCACCTCAGCACCTCAGCAACTCCAGAGATTCCTCTGGAATTCCACAGGGAGAATGGGACATTCCTCTGTGTGGTGAGGAATGGATAGGGCACACACACATTGAGTGCAACTGGTTCTGGGACCTTGAGGATACTGAACTGTGGGATTGAGCATTTGTTCCGGCTCTTCTTATGGGTCTTGCTCTTGGGAGTACGGAGTGGGAGGGAGGGAGTCAGTGAACAGAGCAGACCTGATTGGTCAGTCTCACCCCTTACAAGGCCAGTGTACCTTCATACTGCCAGACCGTAGAAGACAGGGTCACACTGGGCTATTCACTTACCCCAGGCCTGTGTGTTAGTCCTCAGAGGCGGGGTCCATACCATTCATCCTGCTTCATCATCCTGCCCAGCCTAGTCTTGATCTTATCTTTTCATCTTATGGTTAAAGTTTTCCAGGGGAGATGGAGGTGGGGCGGAAGAGAGGAAGCAGGTGGAGGTGGACTCTGCTTCCCAAGTATAGGGAATCTGGGAGGAGGATATGAGGCATGTTGAAGCAGGAAGCAACTTGGCCTTAGGGGAGAGAGCACTTATGACCCAGGAGGCAAAGCTCTTGGAAGGAATGTGGACTCGTCATCGTCCCTCCAAGAGGCTGAATTCTAAGACCTGCCCTGATGACTTTCAGGAATGATTGGATAGATGCTCTGTGGTCTTAGCCAGACACCTTGCTGGATACTAAGGGTGTACAGATGAGAAGACAGATATGACTTCATCCTTTGGATAGGTTACTGTCTAATGGGTGACATCAAGCTACCACATTAGTAGCTACCACATGGGTTGGAGAACCTGCACAGACCATCACAGAAACCCACAGCTAAGCCGGGCAGTGGTGGCACATATCATTAATCCCAGCACTTGGGAGACAGAGGCAGGCAGATCTGAGTTCGAGGATGGCCTGGTCTACTAGGTGAGTTCCAGGACAGCCAGGGCTACGTTAAGAAATCCTATTTTGAAGAAAAAAAAAATAAAGGAAAGGAAAGGAAAGCCTCAACTAGCCAGACTGCATATAAGAACTTACCCAACCCCAATCCAAATAGCATCTAGGAAGAGGGGTGGAAGATTGTAAGAGTTTATGTCTTATAAATAAGACAGAAAAGCTGCACTCTTGAGATCTCAACAACATGGCTGCCTAAACAAGACCTGAACAATGACAACATCAGTTGACGTGTCAGTGTCCCCATCTCTGGATGACGAGATACAGGCAATTAATGACTGCCACGAGGAGAAGCAATCTTCCCTTGGATTTAACACCATGTGGTCAGCATTAAATTCACTCAGCAGGCTAAGTCATATGTATGTATACCTGCGATAAAAATTAGAGAAAAAAGAATACATCAACTGAAACAATTTAAAAATACCAATTGAGAGGTTTAAGGAAAGATCATTTTTGACTGTACTGACGGACTCGGGCCAGTTAATGCTCAGTGACTCACATCTTGTAGTGACCAACACATTATGAGCAACTGGCAAAACCAGCCAAATAAAACAAAGAAAGCCCAGATTCTAACGATGGAGTATTTCATCCCAACACAGACAGGTCATTCAGGTGGTCTAATCAGAGGGCTCAAATTCGTTAGCAATAAGACCCTTCAAGATGCATTGAAGGCCTGGAAGGCTTCACTGACTCAGCGTGATCGCGCTAAGTTGGGGCTCAGAACCCTGCTCACTTTCTCCTCCAGGTATAGCACATCAGCGGCTCCAGCCTCCTTCTCTGTCCTTTGTAGATGGCAGTCCGGGATGCACAGGGCCACCAGCAAGCATTTACCAAGGGCTCTGCCACGTGCCAGCAACTCTTCTTGGAGCTTTATCATCACATCTCATCCTCACAGCGGTCTTCTGAGATGCGTGTCTCCGTTCTCATTTCTTAGATGGAGAAACCAACTTGATGTGATTGCGGAACCTGTTCTATCTACACAGCTAGTGATCTAATCTGATCCCTCTTGGGTCGGTCTTGAACTCGTTCCATTGCTTCACACTTCTTCTAGGTCCATTGATAGACTCATGTTTTAGTGACTTGAAACTTCTTCAGTTTAAAAATATCACAACTCTGGCCAGGCGTGGTGGCAAGGCTTTGATTCTAGCACTTGAGGCAGAGAGAGGCAGAGAGGCAGAGAGGCAGAGAGGCAGAGAGGCAGAGAGGCAGAGAGGCAGAGAGGCAGAGAGAGGCAGAAGCAGAGGCAGGCAGATCTCTGTGAGTTCTAAGGCCAGCCTGGTCTACAGAGCGAGTTCCAGGACAGCCAGGGCATAGAGAAACCTTGTCTCATAAAAATAATAAAATAAAAAAAAAATACCACAAGTTGAAAATAGACCTTGTGGTGTGCGATGGCATATACCTATAATCCCAGAACTCAAGGACTGTGGTAGGAAAATCATGAGTTTGAGGCCAACTTAGGTACACAGCAAGATCCTACTTTAAAAAAAAATAAAAATTAAAAAAAAACCCAAGGACATAAAGGAAGAAAAACACCCACAAACACCACCACCTTGCTCTTAAATAAATAGATAAATAAATCAATCCTCTTTTCAGTTATTCTCAGTTCATTGCTCTCTATCGCCCCCTAGAGCATACAGTTGTAAGCACTTCTGGGTGGGTAAAAAAAGGGGAGAGCCATGTAAATCCCCATCTGTGAGAATGTCTAAACCACTCTCCAGCAGAGCATCCTCTGTACTGCTCTGGCTTCTGCCCCTGTCTGGAGGAAAGGCTGGTCTAGAGCTAGTGTGATCAGATTCAGGCAGCCAGGAGTGCACTTCCAGGATGGACCTCAACACAAACAAACGGAAGCTCCTTCAGTGGGGCTTCCCAGAGGAAACCAACCTCACTGTGCTGCCAGTTTGATTGGGAGTGTGGGAAGGCCCAGAGTTCCGGCCTGGTGTCAAAAGCCTGAAAACCAAATCAACAGCACCTCTTACACGAGATCCACGAGCAGAAACCAGCCCCTAAATTTCTCATCACTGGGGCTGGGGGTCCTTCTTTTGTGGATTATTCAGCTTGGGTAGCAATGTGGGGACCTAATCCCCTGAGGCTGGAAGAGTCCCACAGGCTTCCTGCTTCCTGGCTGGAGTTAAGCAGTTTGATAAAAAGTCATCTGAGCCTGAATAACCACATGTTTGTCTTTGCTCCATTTATCCTGGGGCCCTGGGATTTCTTCTGGAGTGGTTAGTGCCCCTGGCTCTTCCTCTGTTTGTTTTCTTTGGTTATGTTCCCATAGCTGATGGATGTAGGAAGACCGTTAGTTCATAACTGGTTGGCTGGAGGCATGTCGGGCACAACCAATGAAAAGAATGTGAGGCTTTGAGAAGTTCAGGAAGAAAAGAGTTTCTTCATTGGCCAACTTCTGGAGTCTGGAATTACACTTTTAGGCATTTAATCTTTTCAGTAATACATTACCACTTGCTTGTTTAAAATGGCGATACCCCGAGAATGGCCCAGACAGGGGATCATTACACTCAGTGATTTCAACACACTCCATCAAAAAACAGAGCCTTTCCAAATGAAGAGGACCAACTCACTTACCAGCTTTCTCCTCCCCGAGGCTTGTGCCCACTACTGGGTCTTTCATAGCTTCCTCCCTACATGAAAACATTTTCCCTTTGTGACTGCTTAACCTGGACCAAGCCATGATCCAATGCTCGGCTTGTGCCTTCACCAGGGCCTGCTTTGAGGGATGTCTGTCAATCTTTCACAGGCTCATGTTAACTGGATAAAGGATCTGAGGAATCATGTGAGATCCTGTTCTGCCAGTCAACAGCCATACTATCTAGAACAAGTCCCAACCTGCTTAAGCCCCCCTTTTTGTATATACTTTTAAGTTGTTATGCTTATTTATTCAGTGTGTGTTTGTGTGTGTGTAAGTGCACATGTGTGGTTGTGTGTATGTACACATCATGTGTATGTGGAAGCCAGAGGACAACCCGCCTGAACCAATTTTCTTCTTGTCCCACGTGAGCCGAGGATTGACAGTAAGTGCCTCTACCCACTGAGCCACCTTGCCAGTCCCCTTTCCAGACTTTAAAGATGGGAATAGAGATTCCATATCAAAGGGTTTAAATCAGATAATTGATGAGATACAGCTGGATATGATTCATTTATTGTCCATCTTTCCCACTAGAAAGCAAGATGACTAGCCAAATATTTCATTTCTATCTGTTCTCCCAGCTGTAGACTAGTGATTGCTGTCACACAGTAGGTGCTCAATAAATATTTCAAAATTGAAAGAATGAGCCCAGGCTGGTAAGGCATCCTTTAATCTTAGCTGCTCACAAGGCTGAGGCAGGAGGATCATTCAGTTAAGAAAACTTAGGAAGACTCTATCTTTAAAATGAAAATCACAGTCTGGCAAGACGGCTCAGCAGGTAGTGCTTGTCACACAAGTCTGACAGCCTGGGTTCGATCCCTGGCACCCACGCCAAGGTGGACAGAAAGAACCAGCTCTACATAGTTGTCTTCTGACATTCACTTGTGAGCTCTGGTACTTGCATGCCATATAATAATAAATAAAACAAAATAATTTTAAGAAGAAAAATACAAAAAGAGACAGGGATATAGTTCGGTGGCTAGTATGTAGGAAACCATATGCTTATATCCCCAGGACTTAACAGCAATGAAAGAAAAATGAAATAGCATCCAATAGTTGCTGAGAACCTACCAGCTGGGTTCAAAACCTCTTCCACACACACTTCCTATATGCTTAGTTTCATGTTGGACAACAACTTAAGCTTTAATAACTAGGGTATTTTTAGCCGGCAAGAACCGCGTGGGCAAATGCATGCTTACATTCACAAGGGCACCGTTGAAAGATTGATGGAGAGGAGGAATGCTTAAATCAGAATTAATTTGCCTGCCTTCTGCTAGGTGATGGACAAAGCACCTGGCATCTCGGAGCCCTGCACCACACACTGGGTTTTTGTTTAAGGGAGGAGCGAAGAAAAAGTTTCAGCCCTGGCTGATCCAGGAGCCTTCCGCCTTGATTAAATCTAGTTCCTGACCCGTGTCTGGATACCTGCACAGGTGTTTCTGTCAGATGCAGAAAAACAAAGGACTAGGGTACTTGAGGGAAGCCATCAACTTGATGGGATTTAGAGTCTCCATGGAGACACATCCCTGGGCCTGCCGGTGAGGGTGTTTACAGAGTTAAACTGAGGAGAAAAGAGCTTCCCTGAGTGTGGGTGGCAGCATCCTGTGGGCTGGGGATCCAGACTGAATAAAACAAAGATAAGTAGAGCATCAGCATTCACTCATCTCCCTCTGCTTCCTGACTGTGGATTTAGAGGGACCAGCCACCTTAGGCCCCTGCTGTGATGCCCTCTGTGCAATGACTCCACCTTCACCCTTCAGCCTAAAGAAGCCCTTCCTTCCTTACGTTGCTTCTGTCGGAACTGTGAGAATACAAAGTAACAGAAGAAACTAGCCTGCTAATGAAAGTGAGCCGGGGGGGGGGGGGGGGGTGGGGGGGTGGGGGGGGGGGGGGGTGGTGCTGGCTCCTGGGCTCTGAGGCTGGTCCAGGAGCCTGGATCTTGATTACCCCCAGAAAACAAGAACAAAAATGCCAACCAGGAGACCACACAGCAGCTCCTTTGTGCGCCACTTGAGAGAAACTTGATGAATATGTGTGGAATTTTCGCTCCGTGGAATGTAAGGGGACGGGGTGTGTCACTGGTCACAGAAGGTCAGATTTCACTGTGGACTGATAAATCTTTGTGTCTAGTGGACACTGCTGTAGGGGAATTGTGGGGCTGGGTGTGGAACCATTGATGGAGAGTTTTGGTTCTGGACTTTGAAGCAAGTGATGCTGACTACGTAGCAGACTGGGATAGACCAGAAAAGGCTGTGGCTGTCTGCTGTGGGGCAGGCCCACAAAGACAGTTTCCAGAAGATGTTAACAGTTTCAGTTGATACAGTAAGTATCCCTTTTAAACAAGCCCCTGTTTCTTCCCAGATCTGTTTGAACTGGGACTATTTTATATCAGAGCCTTGTATCTTTAGATACTACTTTCACTTTACCTCCGAGCAATGATTCTAAGAAACCTTACAAACTGGGCAGAGCTGGGAAAGAGCGATTGTCTGGGTGGCATCGGGATGAAGGTCTGCTCTAGGCTGGGGCAGCCTAGTCTGATTAACTCCGATTCCACTGTTTCTGCAGGGAATTGAGATTCTTACTACGGCTTCAGACAGGATAGATGTAGGGACTACTGTGCCCTCTGGGAGTAACTGGGATGGATGTCCTAGATCTCCAGGATGACCAGACATCCAGGCTGTCAGCCTGAGATGAGAAGTTTTAAGAATGTGGGACTCTCAGGTTTTGAACCTTTTTTTTTTTAAACACACACACACACACACACACACACACACACACACACACACACCCTCTTTGTTTTGAGACAGAGCCTCCTGCATCGCAGGCTGGCCTTGAACTCACCAGGTAGTAGAGGATGACCTTGAACTTCTGATCTTCTTACCTCCATCTCCCAATCCTGGGATTAGTTAATAGGGTACTGGGGATTGAACCCATAGTTTTATGCACATGAGGCAAGCACTCTACCAACCGGGCTACTTCTCCAGCCCCAGTCCTTGGATTTTCTTAGTTTTCATTTGTTTTACAATGCTGAGGATCCTATCCAGGGCCTCACTGGGGGAAGGGAAACTCTCTAGAACCACACTATCTCCTTAGCCTTGGGATTTGCACTAATTTATCTAAGTCCTAGGAAGAGTGAGGCTGTCTGGTTATCCTCCTTGGTGCTGGTTTATCTGTGGCTGCCACAAGATGTTCCAAAGTCACCCATCTCAGACTGGCATCCCTTTGTTTTTTACACAAGTAGCCCAAAGAGATGGGAATTCCTCTCAGGAATCCAGGAAGTCAAACTGGTCAGGACTTTGGCACGCCCCCCACTCACATCATAGGGGGAATACATGGAAATAGACAAAGACTTCACTGTGGCATTTATTATTTGTGTGTGTGTGTGTGTGTGTGTTTTATATGAGTACAGGTGCCCTAGGAGGCCAAAAGAGGGCATTTGAGGACCTGTGTTAGAAACCACCCATATTCCAGAACAAGGTTCTCAGGTCTTCTATGACTCTGCACCAAATGTGACATGTCTTTGTCACCATAGTCCCTTATGCACATGCTCCATAGCCCCTTAAAGTTTGTGTCATCATGGTCATTCTATCATCCTTTCCCTCCGTTTTCCTTTCCCCCTCCCCCTGACAGAATTATAGGTGGTTGTGAGCAGCCAGACCATGGGTGTTAGGCATCAAACTGAGGGCCTTTGCAAGAACATCAAGTGCTCTTAACTGCTGAACCATTTCTCCAGCCCCTTACATTTTGTTCTTAATTAGCCAATGCTCTAAATGCTTTAAAAAAAAGCTCAACACCAATGGCTGAGGAGAGCCAGAAAGACTGAGGTGGGCAGAGACCCAAAGCAGCAGGCAGGGAATGAGATCTACCCTGTAGAGATCTAACCAGGAGAGAGACTGGCATCAGGGGCGTGTGTGTGTGTGTGTGTGTGTGTGTGTGTGTGTGTGTGTCCTACTTCAGGCTCTACAAGAGGCTCCCCACAGGTCCTACTTAGTAAATAGCCCCAGGGATTTCCTGCTCACACAAGTGGCTCTTCAGGCTCCTGCACCAGCTGCCAACCTCATCCTTCTAAATTCCCAGACTGCTCAGGGTTCCCTGGAGGGGCCCAGACAACTGCTCAGCTTTGCTGAAGTCTCTGCCAGTGACTTTGTACAACTAGTAGAGGGTGGAAGGCAAAAGCTGATTAAGCTACTTAATCCAAAGCAGAAGGGAAGCTTAAAATTTCACCTGTAGGAAATGGCTCCAGGGTCGCAGATGAAAAGACTACTCAGATGGTCCTTCTCTGCCGCTCCTCCCCCACAGCACACAGAGCACTTAGCTTGCACTCCCTTCACCGTGAATACCTACTGGGTGCACCAGGGTGCTTGGCTCACATTAGTTGAAGTTTCTTAGTAACATTTGTTACAAGCCAGGTATCGTGAGCAAAGACAGTCCAGTCTCAAAAACCATGTGGTGTTTCCTTTTACATACACTTAAAGAGTGTCATTTGATTCTTCAAAAAATCTATGTGAGGTAAACACTATTATTATGCCCATTTTAAAGATGGGAAAAAAATGGAAACTCAGACAACGTGTTGGGGTAGAACTAGAGTCTAAATTCTGATTCTGAATGTCCCCTTTCTCTGATGAAAGACTTCATGTTACATCATCTCTCCTAATGCTTATATCATTAGAGACTGTACCAGGAAGTTCATTAAAGTCTCAGACCACTGTGAATAACATACCACGGACTTAAAACACCTGAAGTCCAGAGCGACGCTAAGGGAAAGCCAGATTAATCCTCTTGCTTTTTGATTCTGGTTCGCTTTGAGTTTGGAAGGATTAGTTTTGCCATTAGCCATTTACACACATCCCCTCCTCCTCCACCCAAACACACACACACACACACACACACACACACACACACACACACACACACCTGTTCTCTTGCTAAGGAAAGCCTAGGGTAGTAGTTGCTACCTCTTCAAAGATGACAAAGCCTAACACCCACACCTATAATCTCCAAAGGGCAAAGTTTCCTCCTAAATCCTCCCTGGAGGCAGAGCTCTCCCAGGAGCTTCACTGTACACAATACCTGACAGGACTGGGTCACCATGACAGCAGTTGCCCAAGTTGTGTTTCAGGAATTGGAGATTGACCCTATGCAAGTGTCCAATGGGTGACCTTTTGATGCCAGATGGCTAATGCTCCACCCTTAGAGTCCACTAATGTCACTGTTTTGGAGCATAGCCCAGGTAAAGTTCTGCTGGCCTACCTACAGGCTACTCCACTTTCCTCATGGCAGTCATCTTTTTGAACCCTCAGACCCTGCTTATTTCATAAATGTCCCTCACCTTTTGGAGACCTCAGGCCCGCCTTTTCACATCTGGCTGCCTTGTCAATACTTTTTTTTTTTTTTTTTTTTTTTAAAGAATGTTTGCAACTGTTTCAGCAACTGTCAGACTGGCATGCCAAACAGTGGGCAAAGTGAGTCTCCCTGGGTAGCGAGAGTAGCTGAATGATTGGCATGCTTACCCAGCAAGTTCATTTAAAAAAAAAAAAAAAAAAAAAAAAAGCATAAAGTCTGGCATTGCTGCCAGCAATGCACCAAGGCAGGAGGATTGCCAGGGCTACATAGCAAGACCCTCTCTCAAAAACAGACAGAAAAGCAATTTGCATAGGACCATGAGGTTGGAGCTGGTGTTAGCTCAGGCTAGGTATTCCCGTGAGAGAATTAATAAATCAGCAAGAGAGAACAGCATGTGTGAAAAGAAGTGGACTGGCCGTCCGAGTCAGAACTGACTGGGGAACTTCTAAGTGATTTGAGTTAACAGGCTCTTTCCCCTATGCCAAACTGGTCATCTAAAGGATACTATTTACCTTGCTATTAACCAGAGTCCCTCCTCTGGACCCCTAGTCCTACAAGAGCCTGGGCTAGTAGTTACTATCCCTTCAAAGGAGGCAAAGGAAAACAAACCGCACCTATAATCTCCAAAAGGCAAAATTTCTTCTTGACCCCTCCCCCCTTCAAGTCTCCATGGCCCCAGCATGCACACCCCAGGCAACGCTTGGAACAAGACATTCTATAACTCAGAGTGCTTTCTTTCCCAGGGTTCCCAGCGTGAGGACAAGGAGGAGTGTGAATAAATAAGGCGTGGGAGACAAAGCCTGGGATAGGTGAGAACTTTCCTCATAGTCATGTGAATGAATTCCCTCTTGGGAACTTTGAGGAGGCTAGAGATTCCAGTCTTTGATGGGGAGGAAGACAGAAGCCAAAGCCAAGCCGGCCTCTCCCGTACCCCCACCCCCACCCCAAACTGCTCGTGGGTAACCTGGTTACTCACATCTGCCTCATTCCAGAGTCCTGGGATGCAGAAGGACTCCAGCAGGTCACTACCACACAGCAGCAAGATGCGCAGCTCTGGGGAGGGAGAGCAGAATTTGCAAACAGCATCAGAGTTGGAATCTGGGTGGTAGCTCTCAGCTTTCTGCCCTCAAGAGCACATAAGTCTACTTCCTTGGAACTGTGTGGCTCAGGTCTCCTTGACAGCCCTACACCAGGGTATCCATAGTTCAACATCCTCCCACTTCTCCCCGTTTCCCTTCCCCATTTCCAGTGGGATTGCCATACAGAGGGAGCAGTGCATGGAGGGTGGCCAAGACCCAGACATACCTCTTTAGGGTCCCAGCAGGATGGCTGGGCTCTCTAACAAAGGCAGCCAGCTACATGCCTTAGCTTAAGGACTCAGAGCCTCTCTCTTGCCTTTTCCTTTCTTTCTTTCTTTTCTCCCTGCCTCCCTCCCTCCCTCCCTCCCTCCCTCCCTCCCTTCCTTCCTTCCGTCAGTCCTTTCTTTCTGAGCCTGTAGTCTAGGCTGGCCTCAAACTTGCTATATAGCTGAGGCTTGAACCCTGGACCCTCCTGTCTCAGCCTCCCAAGGGCTGCATAACAGGCACTTATTTCTGTGTTCTCTCCATCTAGAGTGTGCCTCTCTCCACGACTGCCAACATAGCAGGGATGGCTGGAGGGAGACCACTGGCCGCAAAGATGGAGTATCTGAGTTAATCAACTGTGTGTTCTCTTTCTGTGGCCATAGGCCCTCAGCAAAGGGCTCTGGAAGCAGGGCTGGAGCCACCTCCTCTTTACCCATGGTGCTCCCTGACTGTCAGTTGTTTTTCTCCCCTCATTAAGCCCAATTTGAATTATCCCAGTGAGGCCCATTGTCAATTAAAACTGGCAGTGCCCAGTTGCAGGGTTGACATTCCTCAGAGTGTCCTTCACCTAGTGCGGATCTTAGGCTGCCCAGGTTTCTGCCTTCTCCGAGTGTTTTATCTGAGACAATGAGACCGCTTGTGCAGAGAGCTGACCACTAGACTTCCAGGCACAACTGCTACCATGGTCCCTAAGAGCCCAGCGCTTTGCCTGACTTACACCCTAGGGCTGGGCAAGGGCTTTCAGATGCTGAGCTTGCCCCTCAGAGTCTCCAGATGGGATTGAGGCGGTGGCGAAAGCAGCCAACATCTCCTTGTCTCTGGGTCTTCAGAGCCCACGCCCTCAGGGAACCCAATGAAGACTGAGGGCTTATATTATCTCTTTGGCCCAGTGCCTTAATTTGTCTTTACATCCCCAGAGCCTGGCAGTGACTGACACGCAGTGGGTACTCAGACATGGTGAGTAGTTAAACCAGTAAATGATGTGGTTACAGAGCTACAAGGGCTGCCCGGGAGCCTCTGGACAGTTTAGGGGTGATTTCACATGTCTGGTTGTCATGCCTGGGGCGAGGAGAAGTGTGTCACTGGCATCTGGTAGATGGGATGCCAAGTGAGCATCCTACAGTGCCCTGGGCAGCCCCACAACACAGGGTGTCTGCCCCTAAATGCTGGCAACGCCAAGGCTGAAAGACCTGAACTGGGTTTTCCATTCTTACTCTAGGACTCACACTCTTGCCCAAGAATAATATGAGACTTTTCAAATGAGCAAAAGCCCAGAAATGCAAAGAGAAACCTCTGACTCCACCCCCGGGACCAGTGCAAATGTGCTTATTGGTAATGGCCCCGGTAGAGTCTGTGGTCCCACATGAAGCCACTGGAGGGCAGCAGTGATTTCCATATTTCCAGTCCACACGCCTTTGAACCCGGGTAGCCACAGGGAAAGCAACCAACTGCTGAAAACAGAATGGGCTCACTGATGCTTTAAAAAGGTGGATTTTCCTTGTGATGTGCAGGGAGCGTGTGAGTACCAGGGCCTCACAGGACATAAGGGTCAGTGTGCAGGCTAGTTTCCTTTGCCCTCCACTGGGCTCTGCCTTCCTCTCTTGGTCATCTTGACCCAGGGCCAGCAGCCAGAATCAGTACTCTCCCTCCACACTCCCAGCTCAGGAATTCCAGCTATGTGTAGCCCAGTGGCCCATCCCAGCTCCCACGGTACATAGAGGCAGCTGCCACCTGTATCACTGTGAACCTGGAGTCTGTCTGTCAGCCTGGGTTGCACATCTCTCCTATTTAAAAGCCAAGAATTCTACATTTTCCCTCTCTGTCAGACACTGGGGACGAGGCTGCTAGCCAGATTTAGGAGCCAGAGAGGATTTCCCCAGCAGAGACAGCATAGCCTAACCCAAGCTCTGGGGGCTGGGAAGACAAATATACATTGAAAAGTCCTAGGACTGTTCTGAGTTCTGCTGGGCTAAGATTGGCAGCGGGGTGGCACAGGGGACTTCAGGGGTGTAGATCGTACGGCTTTGAGCTCAGTCCCCGCTGCTTTGCCCAATCCTCTGCCTTTGGACCCTTTGAACTTATAGAACTTGCTTGCTTTGTGGCGATCGGCCAGAAAGCCATGTGCCCACTCTCCTGCAGACTTCAAAGCTGACAAGCTGATGTGTAAAGGATATTAAAGTCTAAAAGTTAACTAAGATGTGAGGCTGTTGGGTTGCTTTGGTTTAACACAGTTTAACCGTGTGCTACCTGCACTCCATTCTAATGGCTCTGCTTAGTAACCAGTTGTCAACGTTTTACATAAGGTTCTGGCAAAGCAACAGGAATAGCTCAGGAAGGGACTACATCTCAGACCAGAGATGTACCTCGAAACGTTATCACATCTGCTGGCTAGCAAGGTGCTTAGACACGCCAGCAATTCCAAGACTCTCAGGATCACATCAGGAGCCCAGATCCCAGATACTCAGATACTCAGAGGAATATCCGAAAGGCGTCTAACACATCTTTAAAAGTTAAATCTGATCATCTTGGACACCAAGTTGCCTCTCCTTCTAGACATCCACCGACCGAACCCTCCTCAACACCGGTGCCAGCTCCAGCTCCTTTCCTGCCTGCTTCTGCCATCCCCTTTCAGCTGCAGGCACTTGGCTCTCCCACGTCTTTCACTCTGCAGCCTTGGAAAGGCTTCATCTTGCTGATCTGCTTCCATTATTTATACAGCTGTCAGCTCCCCCCCAAGCCCCTACCGCCCCCCACACACACCCCCGACAAATGTTTGTGACCAGCTTCTACCTACTCTGGACTTGGGTTGGGCACCAGGGTCTCACACAGACAGTGGGATAATTTAGCTTCAGCCAAAGCTGCAGGCAAGCCACATGGTGGCTTTCAGCCAACCCTTGCCTCCCTCCTTCTCTCCCTTAAACATTGAAAAGCCTGAAACTACCTTGGTTGTGTGCAGTATCAGTGGGCAGGAAAAAAAAAAAAAACAAAACAATGGTCTCTCACCAGCACTGGTGCTCGACTTTCATTCTTTTAGATGAAGGAGGGGAGGCTGTGAAGGGAAGATTAACGGTTGATCTACTACTGGGGAGTGAGTCTGACAGGGAGACTTCAACAGGCTCTAGGTAAGATTAGAATCTTACTCTCCAGAAGGAACATTCTGACCGTAGACACAGCTGTAAACCCTCTCCAGGTTTCACGCCTCCACCCTTCCCGACCTTGCT
The DNA here is from genome assembly GCF_011762505.2 of Arvicanthis niloticus. Classification (NCBI taxonomy): domain Eukaryota; kingdom Metazoa; phylum Chordata; class Mammalia; order Rodentia; family Muridae; genus Arvicanthis; species Arvicanthis niloticus. The sequence goes on along the minus strand of NC_047667.1, from coordinate 40,304,435 downwards.
GCTCCCGGGTGACTGGAGGCAAGAGGCTCCAAATGTCCCCACTTTCATAGTTCAACTCACCAATCTCCTCATACCGCATCACTGTGCCCAGGTTGGCGTTCTCATCTGTGGAGATAGAGGGGAAGGGGAAGGGGAAGGTGGGAGGGAGAGAGAGAAGAGCATTAGGGAGCTGAGAGCCTCCTCAGTGATAGAGGCTGGGGTACAGTGGAGAAAGATGGATGAGATGGCAGGAAGCATCCTCACCCCTCGCTGGGCAGACACCGTCTTTCTGGGATTTTCATAATTAGACTATCTCACCGGGGAAACCATTGACAGACACATTCACAATGAGTGCCTTCTGCTTCTGTACCCCAGAAAGACTGCCCTTAAGAACTGTGCCCTCATAACTTGGAACAAGGGATCTGGGGTCACAGGAGGTGGCCTCCTCCCCTTCAGTTGCTTCCTGGATTGAAGAACCAGCAAATTTGGCATGTTGAGTCATTTCCTTGGTGAGATGTCACAAAATCTGGAAGGATTGTGCTTCTGGCATCTGTTCCTGGTGTGTACTATCTGCATGGAGGTGCCCTAGGTACACACGTGAGCACACACAAATCTACAGGCAAGCTGCCTTGACCCTGCCTATGCCTCCTCTGCCATCTCTTAGTCTCAGTATGCCCCAAACTGGAAACCTGCAAAATGGCAGAAGGCAGCCGGAGTTAGAGGGGAGAAAGGGGGAAAGTTCTCACCCAAGCTGAGTCTTTGGGGAGCCCAGGGAGAGCTCCTGTGTGTCCACGGGAGGATCAGACACTGCCTGAGCTGTTCTGCAGGATCCAAGGCCCATGGGAAACACCCAGTGTGTGGACACATTTTATGGAGTGCAGGGTGAGGGATGAGCACAGGCTGGAGGAGGGAGAGGATGACAAAAGGCCTCCGAGGATCACCACACCCTGTGGCTCCCATCAGCTCTTGACACTGGAGGCCTGGCATTCCTGTTTGCCTCTGGTCTCCTTCAACTACAGCTCTGCAAATGACCACTCCAGGAAAGGATGTGCAAGTCCATTCAGAAAGCGGTTACAACAAATACCATGGGTGGGGTGACCTCTAAACAACAGAAATTTCCTTCTGAAAGTTGTGGATGTTGAAAGTCCAAGATAAAGGAGCCAGCACTGACACTCCTTGTGTCCTCAGACAGTGGGAGGGGCGACCTAGCTCTGCAGGGCCTTTTCTTTAAAAAAACAATTTTGATTACATTTTATTTGCTTATTCATTGGTGTGTGTGTGTGCAATCTACCCTCATGATTGTCTCCCAAAGACCCTGGTTCCTAATACTGTCCCCTGGGGGATTAACAATTCAATATATGAATTTCTGGGGGTGGGGCTACTTGGTGTATGAAGGGAGGTGAGAAAGAAGAAAGATGGAGCCGGGAAAGGAAGCCTTTGCTACCTTACCTACAAAAGTGAAGCGCTCCACGGGTGGGCGGACACAGCAGATCCGGCTGAGGCTCTCTCCCACCTTTCCCAAGATCTTGGCTATGGGAGAGAATAAGACAGACAGACAGAGGGAAAGAACCACTCACACCTGACGCTCGCTCGTGTCAGCCCAGCTTTGGGGCCACGGTAAACAACAGGGGTGTACTGGAGAGGGTGGGGCTGGAAAGTGGAAGGCAAGAGGAAGGAAGGGAGGAAGAGAGAAGCACAGAACAGTGACTGCCAGAAGTTCTTTCTTCTCATTCAGAGTCTAAGGCACAAGCACTGGGAGCCATACACAGCAGGCTGCTCCCGGGTCACATTTACTGCATTGTTGAAACGTGGAAAATAGAGAAAAGCAAGATATATAAGGAGAAGCAGCAGCAGCACCCACAGTCCCGCCTCTCCTTAGCATCTTGGTGTATTATTTAGTTTCTTCTATCTTAATGAGTATAATGTGTGAATGCTGGGTTTGACTGCAGTTTTAAGGGGCACTCACAATGCTCTGCTCTTCCAATTCTTAACGTTATGGTTTGAATCTTAAATGTCCCCCAAAGGCCATGTGTTGAAGGCTTAGTCCCCAGCTGATGACACTGGAGGAAGTGGTAGACTTCTTAGGAGGCAGAGTCTGATGGAAGGAAGTTAAGTCACTGGAGGTGTGTCCTGCCACCTCCCTTCCTCTGCTTTGTGAGCCACCACCTCTGCCACCCACTCCCATGATGCTGCATGCTTACATCAAAACAACATGGCTGGGTAACCCTGGACTAAAATCTCTGGAACTTGAGCCACATACATCTTTGTTAATTAAGGTTGATTATTCTCAAGCATTTTGTCACAGCAATGGAAAGCCATTGTGACTAATCCATTTCTCATGAGTTCCTCAATGGGTTTGTCCCAAGCCAATCAGTACCACTGGACAACAGTTCACAGAAGTTCACAGAACTTCAGCCTGTGGCAGACTACACCCTGGAATCACCTCTGCTGGGCAAAGGAGGGCATGCCTGCCCACACAGATGCTCTTCACAGTAATCAGGCATCCTACGTGGCTGAGAAGTGTCCTACATGGATGGCTCTTCAGTGATCTTTTACTCTGGGCCCTCATCCCAAAACTTTCTTAGTGCCCAGAATAACTGCATGCAAACTGAGGCATCCTAGTTCTTTGTTATAAATTGCTATGTTTATAAAAGACCAGTAATATAATAGCATGTGGCCTCTGGGCTTGAAAAGTAGTGGGTGTCTGTCTCTTTGGACTTATATTTAGTTATGTTTTGTTTGAAACAACAACTCATGCAGCCCAAGCTAGTTATAAACGCCTGATCCTTCTGTTTCCACTTCCTAAGTTCTAGGATACAGGCATCTGCCACCACACCCAGCTTCATCTCTTGGAATTTACCTAGGAGAATCCTTGCAGTAGCTCTCAACCGTCCTAATGCTGAGACCCTTATAACATAGTTCTTCATGTTGTGGTGACCCCCGACCACTAAATTATCTTGTTACTACTTCATAATTGTAATTTTGCTACTATTCTGAATCGTAATGTAAATATCTGATATGCAGGATATCTGATATGGGACTCCTGTGGGGTTTGCAACTCAGGTTGAGAACCACTGCTTTAGGGCATGTACCTGGGACCTGATTCTACTTTTGAGCTGTACAACTTAAGCTAATCACTAACTGTATCTGACTCTGTTTTGTTTGTTTGTTTGGTTGGTTGGTTGGTTGGGTTTTTTTGGTCCAAGGAAAGACAACATATATGTCACAGAATTAATGCATTCAGCGAGAACACAAGAATCGAGCACACAGCATGTAAGGCGCACAAAGCCACTGCAAGAAAGTATTGGTGGCTTTGTTCTTTGTTGTTGAGAAGGTGGGCTAAGAATATGGACATTGTGTATGTAATGTGACTCATGGCTCTGCCACTTCCTCACTGTGACCCTGGGTGAGACTCTCAAGCTCCCTGGAAGAGGCAGAGAAAAATGTTCCCATTCATGTATTAAATCTCTATTTAAGGCAGTTGTATCTATATTTAAATACTTAAGAAGGCACATTCTCTTCTCTCTTTCCCTTTCTTCTCTCCTTCCTCTCCCCTCTCTTCTGCCTCCTTCTCTTCCCTCCTCCCTCCATTCTCCCTTCTCTTTCCTACCCTTAAACCTCCTCCTCCTCTTCCTCCTTCCATCCTGACCAACTCAAATCCTGGGTGGGCCTCCTGGGTGATTCTGAAGACTAAGGAGTTTACCCAGTGTCCCTTACCTGCAGTGGGCTTGGTGGGGACATTGCTGTTCTGGTAGATGGGCTGGGTGTTCTCATGTTGTGGCTGTCCAATCACAGGTGTCATGGAAGGCGTGTTGACATTGGAGAGGATGCAGCCGGTCACCCTCTGGGGAGAGGAGAGGCACTGAGTCAGTGTCCTTAGCCCAGGGGCGCTAAGACTCACGGCCCAATTGCCCCGTGGACCTCCATCTCAGGCAGAGGGAGTCAGCCTCGAGCTAAGGGAGGGTTCTGGGTTTGGCTGCAGATGCAGCTGCACCACATGGTCTACACTGACAGGAAACAGGGTAGCTCAGCGAGAAGAGCCTGGGAGAGGTATTCCATGGCCCTGGACCCCAGTTCAGGCGTTCCTCCTAGCTATGTGACCTCAAACAGTTCATTGCTACTGAACCTCAATTCTAGTTCAAGTCTGACTTTATATTTACCTTTTCTTTCTTCTTTTTTTAAAAAGAAACAGGGTCTGATGAATCTCAGGCTGGCTTCAAACTATATAGTTGAGGATAACACTTAACTTTCCTTTTTCTTTTCTTTTCTTTTCTTTTCTTTTCTTTCTTTCTTTCTTTCTTATCTTTTCTTTTTCTTTTCTTTTCTTTTTTTTTTGAGGTGGGTTTCTCTGTGTAGCCCTGGCTGTCCTGGAACTCACTCTGTAGACCAGGCTGGCCTCAAATTCAGAGATCCACCTATCTCTGCCTCCTGAGTGCTGGGATTACAATCTTCAGCCATTCTTTGTAATTAAAAACAAACAAACAAAAAAGGAATCTACATATAGGTAGAAATCAGCCATAGTCTCCTGTCTTAGGAGTTAGCTCAGTTAGGCAGGTCCATCTCCTGGCTAGAGGACTGCCCCTCAGGAAGGCAGGCCCACCGTAAGCCATTTCATCTGTGGCAGAATCACTGGAGCAAGTACGTGTGAAGTCCATGACACCTGGTGGGACTTGATGTAATCAGCGTGTCACGACTCAAATGAGTTCTCTGTGAGAACTCTGCAGGCCTGGGAAAGTCAGGCCAACCACATACCTTATCGTCACCTCAGTCTCAGCCAGCTAGACATGTCAGTCACCTGGCCAGCTAGAGACCTGTGCCATAGACAGCAGGATTTTTTTTTGTGTCACAGGAAGTATGGGGTGCATTTCAAGGCCCCCTGGGCCTGCTCATCACACATCAGAGCCACATGGTGACTTGAGATACATTATCCCTCAACCTGTGTTATCAGGTCCACTGCTCCCTCCAGTGATGTAGAGAATATCGGGCTGAAAAAGTGGCCTTCTCCACAGTGGAGCCAGAAGCAACTCTCCTTTAGGGTCAGAGGGTGACAGAGAATCAGGGGACAAAGTGAATATTTACTGTCCTTTCCCTGAAAGTCAGCATCTCTCAGGTAACAGTGCCCATAGCATTTTCAGGATTGGAGTCCTACTTTGAGAGGACCTCAAGCCTCAGGGATGGCCAGGAAGAGTCTCTGGGCACAGCTTCTAAAGGGGGTCCTACAGGCAGAGTGCCTGGAGGCCTAGAAAAGCAACCATTTGTCTTGTGGGCTAACCCATCACTTCTGGCTGCTCTTAACGTGAGGAAGTCACGGTAACACCCAGCGGCATCTGTAAGACAGCTTCCCAGTCTGCTTGGTGGGTCCCTCTGCCCAGCTGTGGCTGATGGCATGAAGGGGCAATCTACAGCCTTTTATTATTATTTTATCACCAGGAAAGACAGTGCCACATTGGCACCAAACAGCTGCTCCGTGGCCAAGGACATTTCTTCTCTTTCTGCATCCTTAGTCCCATTTGACTTGTTCTGCCAGGAAGAAAATGATTGGCCACACACCCAACCATTACCTATGCCTTGCTCGGCCCTCTGTGGCTCTCCTGTCCTCAGCAGTTTTTACATACCCAGCCTCGAGTGCCCACATCCCTGGCAAGTTTACCCTCCATGCCAGGACCTCTAGCCTTATCCCAGACCTGGGAGACATGGAGTTATGAGGAAGCAGCACTGAGCGCTGGCTGCAAGGCTTGGACCATCCGTAAGCTACAGTACCAGCCAGCCTCTGCAGGCTGCTGCAGCTGGAGCTGGAGAATATGCTTCTCTGGCTCGGGCCCAAGCTCTGGGCATGTGTAACAGAGGAAGTGTCCAGAAAGCCTGGGTATTTGGACAACTCAACAATGGCCAGGCCCTATGGCCATTATGGCCAGCTCAGAGCTCAGGGATACCAGACGGGCTTTTGGCTCTCCATTTCTGAAGCTCCCTCAAGGCTTCTGTGTGACTAAAAAGAACATGGGTTCCCAGATGACACTCCCCTCCCCAACTCAAGTGGCAAGTGTGAGAAATAAACTGATGTCAGCCATGATAATTCTGTGTGTTACCACGGCACATTTTCACCCATCCTGACTGACACATCCTTATACAGGAAATTGGGTATCTTAAAAAAAAAAAGGCTGCATTGTTCTATGTATGTATGTATGTATATATGTATGTATGTATGTGTGTATGTATGTGTGTATGTATGTGTGTATGTATGTGTAGTAGGTGCATAGGAGAGCAGTGTCCACTGCATCAGATCCCCTGATCATGGGTCCTCTGTGAGAGCAGTAAGCACTCTGCTGAGCCATCTTGTTCAGCTCTGAGGGGTCTTTTATCACTCTGCTGTGGACACTTCCCAAAAGAGTAAGTGAGGCTGGCCTATCTCAGAGTCTTTCCAAGACGACCAGAAACCGAATCTGGACAGGTATGAATAATTCTGAAGAGAGAGGTTTTAATTTCATAGAGGAACGTAGTAGCTTGAACAGCAGTCTGCCGGTCCATGTTCCTCCTGCTCCTGGTCCACTAGGCTGGTCTGGAACCCTAATCTCATGTAGTAAAATGAAGCTCAGCTGTGGGGTTTGCTGTGGGGCAGTCAAGGGCTGCTGAGAGAAGAGAGGGTGGTAACAGCCCCTCCAATGGCTAGGAGAGGGGTGGGATACAGGTCTCCTTGGATCAGAATGACCCCTTTTAGGTAACGTAGAGCCAGGGACACTCCATGCACAGTGTGGGGAGATAACCACAAAGGGCAGTTTGCTGTGTCAGTCAGCCCTCAGGTTTTGGCCATGGATAGCATTCTGTCACTGTTGACTCCATGGGCTGATATTGATCTGCGGAGGATACTGTGCCCATATTGTGACTGGGGCCGCTGGTACGTTGCCAACCCTAGGTCACTGAAGGTTCTAGACTGCAGTGGGGAACACAGGAGCTCTCCCCCATGCTTGGTCAACAAATGTCTACTGTGTGTCCTTGGGTACGTACATAGATTCCTCTCTCTGCTTCCTGTTACCTGATAATAAAGCAGAGATCCAACACGGTCACCCATAAGGTTCTTAGATGGAGGAGCGCATGGGAATGGAGGAGCATTGTTCCTTACACATGGTATCTTTTCCTGGACTGGGAACCTGTGGGTCCCTAATAGATGGGGAGGGAACCTGGCAACATGTACCAAGTGTAAGAGGACATTGCTTCTCAGCCCAGGCTAATGACATTGAATTTACGATCCTCCAGCCTCTACCTCCCTATATAGGGGAGCACATCCCCACTTCCTGATTTGATCTAGTACTGAGAGTCAAACCTAGGGTTTCGCAATGCTAACCTAGCATTCTAGTAACTGAACTACATCCTCAGCCCAAATGGCACCTTTCTTCCCCTGCCCAGCCCTCTCTTCTCCTCACTGACGTTTACAACCCTAGTCTTCTTCACCCCACCTGGAGTTTGCTTTTCCAGCTGATGAGAGCCACCCATGTCAAATCCAGCCCCAATAGCATCCTGTCCTTCACAAGGAGTATGTGTCACAGTAGAAGGTAGGGAGCAAGGCCAGTGCTGCTCCAGGGTCCTAGTTCACTGTCTTCTCTAGCGCCATATGCAGGTTGGCCTACCTCACAACTGGGAGGGAAGCAGAAAGCAGATGCCAGCCAGCAAGTCAACAGGCCAGCAGCCCTCTCCTATTCCTTGCCCACCCACGCACCCTCAGCCACGGCCCACCTTACCTTCATGAGGTCTCGATGGTGCTCCAACACACTGCAGGTTGTCTGCCAGGTGTCTTGGTAGCACTCCCATGGGTCCACCCTGCCGTGACAAGAGAGTTCTCAGTTTCCATTCATGTACTCCCTCCATATTGCTTCCTCCCAAGGTTCAGGGAGCTTAGCAAGCCTGATCATACTGTGTGCTTAGATCTCAAAGCAGGTTAAACCAGGCTGTGGAATATGTTCCTGGGCCTCAGTTTCCCTCTCTGGAAACTGAGAGGAATCTTACATAGGCAGGTAAGGAAGACAGTGATATGAGTCTCCCTGAGTTTAACCTGAGCTCAGCACTCTTTCTAGTGTGAGATCTTGGGGAATTTTATATCCATAGTGTGTAGCAGGATATCTTGTAACTTGTTCTCATTTGAAAGAGGGAAATTTTCAGACTCTTACAGGATTGTGAGAAGGATTAAGTGATCCAGGGGCTTATCAAGCAAGGACTGAGGCTTGCAAGCCCTGGAGGAGAGCCCCATCAGTGATGCGGTGCCTTGAGGCTGGAAGTAAGGCATGGCAGATATACTGGAGGGTACAGACTCACAGGACGGCTAACTCCTCTGGAACAGGAGGCTGGGAAGTGAGCAGGGATCCTGCCCTAGACTGATGCCTCCTCACATGGCCCCAGTTGACAACTTAATGAGCTGCTAAATTGAGATATTTCAGAAGCATTCTCTTAGTGGTTGAGCATCCCTGCCCACCCCCTGCCACGAGCAGGCACCTCAGATTTCCTGAGTCGAGATCTTACTAAGTAAAAATGAAGGGGTCTGTCTGCCCTTGTCTGGCTCCTCCTGCCCTGCCCCTGTGCACACAAATATGGGAGATGGGCAAGCCCCTCCCACCTGGCCTCACCAATCAGGTGCCCTGGGTAAAAGCTAGCTAGTCAGCCTCCCTTCCAAGGGCTCACCCTCAGACTCCCTTGTCACCTCAGTTCTATTCTTTCAAGTGAGTCAGGGGGTAGGGCTCAGTAAGCATTTACTGGACCAACTAAGGAATTATTCCAGAATTTTTCTAAGAATGTCAAAACAGGAACTGCTTTCTGGCCAGTATTTCCCCCCCTGGATTCATTTCCCACAGGGAATTAAACACTCATTTACAGCACTAAGAGGTGTGGTTTCTAATCCTGACTTGATCTCAGGTGGACAAAGACTGTCTTCCAGCATTTAATCTGTGTTTGTTTGTTTGTTTGCTTCTAGATTTATTTTTATTTATCTGTATGTGAGATCCCCAGGATTTGGAGTTACAGGCAGTAATCAACTGCCTAAGGTGGGTGCTGGGAACTGAACTTATGACCTCTAGAAGAACAGCAAGTGCTCTTAACCCTGAGCCATTTTTCCAGTCCTCAACCCCAAAGGAAGTCCCTTAAGGGTCAGGCTTCTTAAACAAATCACTGTGCAGGCCCACACAAACCTTAATTATTACTATGGATTCTGTTCACTGCCTTTGGTTCTGCCTGCCCATCCCTCCTGGGTTAACTGCATCCCTCAGGCACCCTGAAGTTTCCTCATAGAAACTTCTAGGTGTTGCTTATTTTTTCAGCTTAGGAAATTAAAGAGCAAATGATGTGCCATTATTTTTTTAAACACCATCTTCTCATGCAAATTATAACGGTAGGAACTTGGGGGACATAATTAGCATAATTAGTAGAAGCTTGCTTTAATTACACTGCTGGCTCAGAGCATGAGGAGTGCTGCCATCCTAGTGGTACCCTGAATCTAATGGGGGGCAGGGCAGAGAATCAAGAAGACAGCCTCGGGTCCCACTTGGTAGGGATACTCTAGAGAGCCATGCTCACAGGCCCACACCTTGTCCAGGGCCCAGTGTGGACCTCGGAGAGACCCTGAGTTCAGAAATGGGCGGTAATCAAGGCCATCCACTTTCTCTGAGAAGAAGTGAGTTATGGATGAGAGTCAATGGAATTTGGTGGGGATATAAATAAGAGGGATTTGGGATTTGGGGACCAGGCTCCTCCTGCAGTGATGTTTTGGGAAACTCTAAGAACCACATGGGGATCCCAGACAGAAACTCCCTAGGCTAACTCTTTAATTTTGTAAGCTTGATTGTTTGGTTCAAAAGCGAAGTTATCAACTGGGCCACCCCTGGAGATCTACCTAGTTAGACCTAATATCTCTGCTACTTCCTCACCCTTGTGGGTCCCCAAATCCTTTTCCAACCCAGTGAGCCCAGGGCCACTTGCCTCTGGCACCATCATCCCAGCCCTACCTGATCCAGTCGGAATTCTGGACAGCCAGCTGACACATGATGAGACGGTGCCGACTCGACACAAGGCCCTGGGAAGCAACAAAGCCATGGAGGTATCCTCAGTCTTCCACAGTGCCCAGAAACACCATCCCAAACCACCCCATTACAAAGAGTGGCCGTGTTTGATGGTGAGAGCAAATGAAGAGTGTGACCCCTGAATTTTCCCTCTGCCACATATACAGACACTGGTGATGCTGTGTGTGTGCATATGTGTATGTGTGCACATGTGTGTGTCTGTGTGTGCACGTGCATGCATGCATGTATGTGCATATGTGTGTGCGAGTGTGTGTGTGTGAAGAATAATGTGGTATATCCTGCTGCATCAGAGTCCAAACCAGTCAATGCCCACTCATCCACTCTGCATAGGTTTTGTCCTAGGTTAAGCTCAGTTAGCCTGGTTTGATGATTACAGTAACCATGGGAGAAACAGGAATGACTGGGAGAGTCCCCTCGTAAGAGGCATTGGGATGCCTTTTTTCAAAATAAAAATCTTGGGGAAATATTTGTCCAATGCAGCTCAACCCCTAAACTGTTGCCCATCTGGAGCCCAGCACAGTTGCCTGAGCAGGCTTACTCCTCTGTGCGCAGCTGGCCCTCCGGTTGTAGCCAGATACCCAGGTCTGACAGTGGTCCTGGGAGGAAAACCAAATGCTGTTAGGCATTTAGCATTTCCAAGAATTTCCTCAGAGAGAACAGTAGGGTGGTTTTATCGAGGGGAGCTATCAGATGAGGAAGAAGAGAGAGCAAAGGAAGGGACCCACCTGTTTTCCATAGGAGTCGTGGACCGGAGAGACAATACCACCAATCACAATAAATCTTCCAGTCTTGTGCAGATAATCTCTGGCTCTTTCTAATTAAGAGAAAGAAAACCACACATTACAGGAGAGGAAAGGTGTGGATTAAACGTGATAATTGAAACCAATCTGTTTGGCACGCACTGACCCCACTAAGATTTGGTGCTTGCTATTTAAATAGAAGGTGTCAACTTCAAAGCAAATGCTGGCGACTCAAAGGTTAGGGAGGTGAAACTTAGCCCCAGAAATGAAAGGATTTAGAACTCAAGGGGCTTAACCCAGTGGTGAGGGGGAGGGGTTTGTGTTGGAGGAACCTCGTAGCCGGGGGTGGGGGTGGAGGTGGGGGTGGGGTGGGGGTAGTGTTAAAACAGTCACCTCATTAAGAGGTGTTCAAGCTTTGGATTGGAATTTGCTCCTGTAGTCTCTTGCAAAAATTCCAGGGAGGAGCTGTCCCTTAACAGAAAAGGTAATCCTCCTTAGAATATGAATCATGCGCTGATTGCCTCACCTAATTACCAAGAAGGAAGATACAAGGAAAACAAATTTAAAGGGCCTTGTACATAATCATGGAGAATTCACAATCAGCCTGGCAGTCAGCATCATTACAGTTGCTTGAGGAAAAAGCCTGGCCAAACAAAAGCCTCCAAATTGACCAGGCAAGGCCAGGTTCACTTTCATCAGAAAAACTGATGAGCTAGAGACCTTTAGAAGTCTAGTCCCACTTTACTTCCAAGGTAGCCCACTGGACAAACTCTGTCAACTTGTTTCTCTTCAATTCTTGTATTTATTTATTTTGTAGAGTGAAAAATTATAAAGGCCATTTTATGAAATATGTGTAGATTTTTTGCCTTACAGAACTGAAAATAAGATTTCAGGCCTTCACATTCCAGGTGAAGGACACTTGCTGGATTACATTCCTCAAGCCTCGCCCAAGGCAGGAAGGCATTCCTGATTACAGATAAAGATGCTACCACCTAGGTGGGGCCCTAGCCCTATAGCCGGAAAAAGTAAAGATAGCAATCTGAAATGGCCGGATAGGGCACAATGGCATGGTAAAAACCACATTTTTGAGAAGAATGCAGGGCGATTTCCACATGACACTAATCATTTAGAGTGAATACCTCTGAATTGTTCCACTGTTTTCATGTTTTGTATCTTTAACAACCCCATCCCACTCCCCTGGTTTGTGGTTTTTCCCTTTAAAACCCTCCAAGGACTGGCCGAGGGGGTCGGACCTTGACTCCAGCGCGAGTACCTGGTCAGACTGCTGGCTGCCAGCTCTTTCCCTAATAAACCTCTGCTGATTGCATCCAGGTATGGTTTCTTGTGATCTTTGGGTGGTCGCGATTCCGGAGGCTTGAGGAAGGGTCTCCCGAGTATGGGGGTCTTCATTTGGGGGCTCGTCCTGGATATGCGACCACCTTAATCCAAGAACCACGCTGGGAGGTAAAGGGACACCGCGGTTTTTTTCTGTCTGGTTGTTGTGTGACCTTTTGTATAAATTGCCTGGTTTTTCATGTACTGATTTCTGGTTTTTCATGTGCGGGTTTGCCAAAATCGTCTGATTTCTCGTGTGCTAGGGTTGCCTAAATCGTGTGCTGTTTTGTCTAGGTTTGTTTAAGTTATTTGGTTTCTGAGTTGTTTGTGCCCGTCTGTCTGAATTATTTGGTTTCTGAAAAGTGCACTTCGGTTTGGACTGGCAGCTGTTTCTGTCTCGTGAGGGGCAGTAAACCATTTTTGTTTCGAGAGGAGACAAATGAGTGATTAGCAGACGTGCTGGAGAGTCACTAGCTGCTGCACCCCCAGAGACGTTTGGGGGTTCATCTAGGTGCCGGGGAGGACGTGGAATCCCTCTAGGCTGGCACAGGTTTGCATCTAGGTGCCGGAGAGGACGTGGAATCCCTCTTGGCTGGCACTGGTGATTGAGACGGGTTTTTTTGTTAGTCTTTTTGTGTGTTAACAATGAAAACTAGAGAGAAAAGGTCAGAAATGGCCACCGTGGTAGTTGTGCTCTCATGGCAGTGTGTCTATTTTTGGGTTGTTCATTGCTGGTATGTTAGAAATCTGTTAGACTTGGTCCAGCATAGGCTGACCAAGTTGTCTGAATCTGTTAAATCTGAATCTGTGAAGACTGACCGCGTTGTCTGGTTATTGGAGTCTTACTTGGAAGGCGAGAGGACTTCCAGAAGGTCAGGGGATCTGACCATTGGATTTCAGGGGGAAGGTGAGAGGCCTTCCAGAAGGTCAGGGGATCTGACTGTCAGGTTTCAAGAGACTGAGCGCTCCTACTTGGGAGAAGACGTGGAATCCTTCTCCATCTGGGGTCGTGACCAAATGTAGTTAAGTGTTATTTGTGCCACCCGTGGCAGGGGTGAGCTGTGTTTTATGTACTACACGTGAGAGGGGTGAGTTATTTGTGTTGTTTTTTTATATGTGTGTGTCTTTTCTTGGCAAATCATCTGTGTGTTAGCTGTTAATCTACTGTGTTAAACATCTTGAGTTAAAAATAGGTAACATGATTGCCGGCAGAGAGAGAAATGAAGCCGCCGGTACAAGAATACAACTGCAGAAAGGCGGGCAGGTCCTTTAATAAGGGGCAGCTACCTCGGTTCGTGCTCGCGGTTCGTGTTCCTACAGCCCGCCTACCGCATGTAGGGTATGCTTCAGGTAACAGCACATGGAGGGTGCCTTCACCCAGCCCGCTCACCCAGCCCCCACTTGGCGGACTACAACTCGTGGTTCCCCAGCACAGCAACAGCGTGCAACAGCTACCTAGTTTGGTATTCCTGGCTGTACTGGGTACCTTGAGGTCAATAGTGCAACAAATGGTGGTTTTCCACCTGCCGCCTATGAAGATAGATGAGAACCCAGGTGATAAAAGAAAAAAGAAAAAAACCTGGCAGTGGAGCCAGGACAGCTAGACAAACAGCCGCAGCAAGATTGTTCACCTGAGAGTTAATTATTTTTTTAAAAAAAAAAGAGAGACAAGAACTGGTTAAAACTGCTTACTTAATTTAGTTTAAAACTTACTTGTGAGGCAGTCTTGATTTACACAAGAAAAACTGATAATTCGCCCTGCTCTGTGGCTAGGAGAAGGACACCAGCAGAAAGTAGAAAAAAAAAGGGGGCCAGCAGTTTTTTAGCTTCTGTAATAAGGAAGTTGATAATGATTTTTCCCAGTTTTATAAGTAAAGGAGTGCTTTTTTCTAAAATTACAGCTCAAAAGTTATAAGCTGCCCTGAGTCAGAAATATATATATATATATGAGTCAGGAATATATATATATATATCCTTCAGTTTTGATAAATTTTTTAGCCATTACTGTTTGAGACAATTTCATTATTTGTATGAGATTTTCATTAAGATTTGGTTCAAAGATGAGAGTTCTGACAAGATAAAATTAAAGAAGTGGTGAAGACTTGTGCTCTTACGTTAGACATAAAAATGTTTACTTTATTGTTCTTGTTGTAATCAGAAATAACTCTTTAAAAGGTTTTTATAGAACTATGACCAAAGTTTCTATTTTGTTAAAAGTTAAATTCAAATAAGTGTCAAATGTAACTCAAGTTGCCTTTTAAAAATTGTTAATAACTGTATGAACCTTCAACATCGTAATAGTCCTTACTGTGAAATGCTATAGATAAAGCTATTTGTTCTGATTTGATTTCTTTCTTAGAGCTTCAGAGGTGAGCTCACATTACACCTGTGGACAAGGTACTGTTTGCAGACTGAATTAGGTTATGGTCTCTAGTGTGATGTGAACAGCAGTCATGCAGCCTCACAAATGCATCAGTCTACACAGAGTTCAAAGCAATAAATAAGGTAAAAGCTTTGCTTTCACAAGACCTTTGCAGGTTCTGGTCTTCAGATTGGGGACCCCGTCAATTGATCAGGCCGTGGTCAGCAGCAGGTCAATTTGGAGCAGATTTGACTGAGACCTCCATGTGACAGAAGGTAAGGGACACCCAGAGGCCCACGCCAGATTCCGCTGATAGGTCTTGAGAGAGAAGATTATATGAGACCCCACTAAGTTTGATCAGGACACATGAGGTTAAGCAGAGATCAGATAAGTTACCCACAGCCTTTCTAGACTAGCTCATAGAGACATTCTGTCAGTGTAGACAAGGCTCCAGAGGCTACAGAGACTACAAGATAAGTCATTGAAAGATTTAGGAAGTATACTACATATTAAAATGATTGATGGTAATAGCAAGTGAGAGAAGATTTAAAAGAAAGGAATAGAGAAGAGGAATAGAGAAGGTTTAGTGTAAGTCTAGAAGAAAAGAGTAGAGAAGAAGAATAGAGATCAGTTGCTGTGAGTCCACAGGAATAGAGAGGAATAGAGGAGACTAGAGAGAGGTGAAGAAAGAGAAAGGTGACAGGAAAGAATTTACAGAAAGCAGAAAAAAGGGACTCCAATCAAAGAGAGATAAAACTCTTTGAAAAAGACCAGTGTGTGCATCGCAAGTAAAGGAGCCAGCTTCAGGGTCCAAGAGGGGCCTAACAAATAGAAGCCAGGGCCAAGAAATCCCAGGCCTTGAAAAACATCCCAGATGGTGAAGATATTAGCTCTGTGTGAAGACAGTGATTAAGATAGACAGGGTCCTCCTCCAGGCCAATGGGCCAAAATATATTTATGGACTACCCGAAAATGGTGGACTAAGAGATGGGCTGGGTATCCCATTCATTTATGGTCATCCTAGACTGTTCCTACCCTCTGTCGGGTTGAGACTTACTCCCCAGGATTGGGATCCAGACAGGCTGCAACTAACTGACAAGAACTCACGGGTAGAGGAAAGGCTCCTCCTACTGACTCCAGCCGGGAGCCGAGGTAACGTGCTTTACAGACGGGAGCAGTTTTCTCCATGCTGGTCAGAGACAAGCCAGCGCTACTGTGGTGGACACAAATGTCATCTGGACTGACTCCCTACCCCTGAGATCATCGGTGCAGAGAACAACCTTGGAACTTGGGGCTGACAAGAAGACCAACATCTGCATGGACAACAGGTATGCTTTTGCCACAGTCCATGCCTGCAAGGCTATATGCCAAGAGAGGAAACACTGATGAAGCCGGCAACTGTGAGTACTCGTTGCCCAGGACACCAAAAGGGAGGAGACTCAGTGGCCTGAGGCAATAACCGGACAGATCAAGTGTCTTGATACGGCAGCCTGTTCCAGTTGTGGGCCTAAGAGATGGCCTCACTTAAAGCACAGAGTAAGAAAAAGAACTCAGATTGCTAGCCATCCTGCCAGATACTACCTAGAGAAAAATAGACAATGGCGGACACAAGAAGGGAGAACTATACTCCCCAGAAAGCAAAGGATTTACCAGGCTAAATACACAGATGGACTCTTAAGATATGAGTGCAACCAAGCAGCTAAGAGACTTAAAGCGTATAAGGGACCTTAGGTTCTAAGCCAGAGAAATAATAAGACTTAGAATAGATAAGAAATACCTAGGAGAAAACAGCCTAGAATAGGGACCTTCTCGAGGTTTCAAGTGTCCTAGGTAATTAGATCAGATAGCAGTTTTAAGGTAAGTCAGGAATTGTCAGAGATATTAGAAGCTCCACTGTTTATATTGTCTCCGAAGCTCAGGACAGGTAGAGAGAATATACAGGACCCTAAAATTAAACTACCCTTGGGAACTGGCGCTGGCTAGAGTGTCCCTTGTTCTTGCTCCATACCCAGAATGCCCATTTTGTGTGAGAAATGATTTTTCAGGCTACTAAAAGACTGTTCCTGGTGCTGTGGACCATCTGACCTCCTTGAAGTTCACCATCACCACCTGTGACTGATGCCAACTGGAGAAGATCCAGATGCCTGAACAACCCCCTACTCTTTGGCTCCAGGTCTTCTGCTATTCTACAAGGCTAAAGAAGCAGCAGGCCTTGACTCCTGAGACCACCCCAGAGGCACAGGGAAAATGCTGCCTTGGAGGGTGGGACTTAGTGTGTGTACACCCAAGGTTAAATGACAGCTTGTGATTACAAGATTGAAGTTGAAATGTGAATCTAGAGTTATATAGATTTGTTCCTTTTGCAATTTCTCTTTATTATATATGTGATTTTATGTATATGTAGACAGCTATGTGCCACAAAATGTGGAAAAGTCAGGAGACAACTTTGAAAGTGTGCTACAAAGAAAAGGAAATGTTTTGAAACCCCTAGTCAATAGAATAGAGCCCAAGAACCCCTGCTAACAGATACCTAGTGCCTAAAATTGATAAATGGTAGACTTACAGCTCCGGGTTAACACCATGTGTTTCCACTGCTATCTTTGATGAAAACAAAGATTATTGTGTACTTGTCCAGCTAGATCCCGCAGGTACTCTTGAACTGAGTTTGAGATACACCCTAGATGGATGATTCTGCAGACAGCCTATTTTCCTTGACTCTAGCTGTTACATTGTGACTAGGAGTGGCCATAGGTATAGAGACAGGTGTAACTACATTGATACAGACACCTCATTACTTTCATCAGCTGAGAGCTGCCACTGATGTGGATTTGAGAGCCCTAGAACAGTCAGTAACAAAGTTAAGTTGTTACTAGACTTGCTGTTTCTTAAAGGAGAAAGTCTGTGTGCTGCTCTAAGAAAAAATGTTACTATTATGTAGACCATTCAAGAGTGACCAGAGAGTAAATTCAGAAAAAAGTTAGACCAGAGACAAAATAGAGATGCACAGCAACTTTGATTCGAGAGTTGGTTCAATCCTCCCTTGCTGGACCCCTTGTGATTTTACTTTTGCTCTTAACCATAGGCCCCTACATTTAAAATAGATTAGTAACTTTTGTTAGAGAAAGGATAAATGCTGTTCAGCTTTTTGTGTTGCGCCACCAATATAAGACTTTGGGTCAAGAAAATGGTAATTATGATGACACTGGAGTTTAAACTTTTCTAAAGATCCTAATCGGAAAAAGTGGGGTGAGAATAGACTTATTAATAATTGAGTTTTTATGATTAAAAACATAACCAAATCGGAAAAAGTGAGGAATGTAGAGTGAAAAATTATAAAGACCATTTTATGAAATATGTGTAGATTTTTTGCCTTACAGAACTGAAAATAAGATTTCAGGCCTTCACATTCCAGGTGAAGGACACTTGCTGGATTACATTCCTCAAGCCTCGCCCAAGGCAGGAAGGCATTCCTGATTACAGATAAAGATGCTACCACCTAGGTGGGGCCCTAGCCCTATAGCCGGAAAAAGTAAAGATAGCAATCTGAAATGGCCGGATAGGGCACAATGGCATGGTAAAAACCACATTTTTGAGAAGAATGCAGGGCGATTTCCACATGACACTAATCATTTAGAGTGAATACCTCTGAATTGTTCCACTGTTTTCATGTTTTGTATCTTTAACAACCCCATCCCACTCCCCTGGTTTGTGGTTTTTCCCTTTAAAACCCTCCAAGGACTGGCCGAGGGGGTCGGACCTTGACTCCAGCGCGAGTACCTGGTCAGACCGCTGGCTGCCAGCTCTTTCCCTAATAAACCTCTGCTGATTGCATCCAGGTATGGTTTCTTGTGATCTTTGGGTGGTCGCGATTCCGGAGGCTTGAGGAAGGGTCTCCCGAGTATGGGGGTCTTCATTTTATTTATTTATTTTTAAAGATTTATTTATTTTTTATTTATATGAGCATACTGCAGTGTCTTCAGATACACACTAGAAGATGGCATCGGATCCCATTACAGATAGTCGTGAGCCACCATGCGGTTGCTGGGAATTGAACTCAGGACCTCTGGAAGAGCAGTCAGTGTGCTTAACCGCTGAGCTACCTTTCCAGCCCAATTCGTTTCTTTTATTTTTTTATATTTGTGTATGTATTCGTGTGGAGGCCGAAGTTGATTTTCTCAATCGTTTTCCACCTTCTACAACATGGTTACTTTATGATCATGCGCATGCGCATCCACGCACGCATGCGCGCATGCATGTCTGTGTGCGTGCACATGCACAGGTATATGACCATGTGTGTGCAGATGTCTGAGAAAGTCCAGATGAGGGCCGGAGTGATCAGTGCTTGTGAGCTGCATGTAGAATGGATGTTGGGAGGTGAATGCAGGTGCCGTTCTGGGGGTACAGTGCTCATTAGATCTCTGAGCCAACTTTCCAGCCCCCTCTTTTTGAGACAAGATCTCTCCTGAAGCTAGAGGTCATTAACTATTCAAACTAGCTTGGCAAGCAAACCCCTACCCTCATGCTTCTGCCTCTGCTCCCCGATGTATGGGGGTTACAGACCCTTGCCTTCATGCTTTTGTTTGTTTTGTTTTTTAAGACAGGGTCTTTCTCATACAGCCCTATCTGTTCTGGAACATGCTTTGATGACCAGGCTGGCCTCGAACTCACAGAGATCCGCCTGCCTCTTCCTCCTGAGAGCTTAGATTAAGGTATGTGTCACCATGTGTGACTTTCTGTCTAGGTTTTTATGAGTGCTTTGCCTGCGTGTATGTATTTATGTATGTATCTATGTATGTATACATGTATGTATGTATTCATGCACACCGTGTACATGCTTGATGCCCCCAAGCCAGAAGAGGACTTCAGACCCCCTGGAACTGGTTGTTAGCTGCCATTTGGGTGCTGGGACTTCTGTGGGAGCAGCAAGTGCTCTGGACAACTGAGCCATCTCTTTAGCCCCACGCCTGCCTTTGTGAGTGCAAAGGATCAAAGTCAGATCCTCCAGCCTGAGGCAAACAACCAACTGAGCCCTGCGGGTGTCCTGAGGTGGGAACTTGGTGGTGGGAGAATCCTGGAGTGAAGGAAGAGTTTGGCAGCAAGACTGGTTGTAGATTTTACATTCAAGTTTTCACAACCTTGGCAGCTCTCAGTGCATTTAAAAATGATTCCCACCACTCTTGTTTCTTTCATCACTTCAGTGTAAAAGCTTTTCTGTAAAAACTAATTCACTACTTTTAATATCATTTTAGGAAATTTTTTTTTGGAGTAAATGGAAATATTTTGCCTATAATTCAATAAATTTAGTTCAGCTCCCTCTCCTCTCCCACACAGGTTCCTTGCCCTTGTGCAGAATCTTTGTTCCACGTGATTAACTGTTGTGCTTGGTCTACATTAAGATCCATCCTGTGCTATAGAATTCTATAGGCTTTGCTGAGTATGAAGCAGCACGCAGAGTGTTTCACTGCTTTCACTGCTTTATGTCTATGGTGGTCAGAACTGGGACTGGGAAATGGGGATAAAGCAGAGACAGAGACAGAGACAGAGACACAGAGACACTGGAGACTCCCACAGATTCCGGAGACCAGCATCAGAGTGCAAATCTAACTTTTGTTGTTCTGTACAAAAACTTGCGTACCACTTTTCAGCCAGTAAGAGTGAGGTTATATAATCAAGGGGCAAAGGTGGGGGGAATTACACCCAATGTCCTGCTGGACCTAATCTGCCCTGTAAGGGACTCTATAGGGGAGTTTATGGATCGCCCAGGAGGGATTTCCGTGAAGACAGGAAGCGGATACAGCCTTGGGCTCTGGTCTCTTGTTCTGTATCACAGGTTTACCTGTTTGCTGGTTTGCCAGCAGCCACTTTTAGATCCGGCTGTGCACAGCTGGAGTACAGCTGGAGAACAGCTGGATCAGGAAGCCTCATGCAGGTGCAGAAGCAGGAGCAAGAGGCACGGTGCTTTGCTCTCCATCCCACTTTTTCCTAGGTCACTCCCACATCCCCCACATACAGTGCCACACCTACTCATTCCTCAGTGGGTTGATTTTGCTGAGGACATGAGTTCAGTTCCTAGCATCCATGACAGTCCACTCTCAAATACCTGTAACCCCAGATTCAGGGGATCTGATGCCCTCTTTTGGGGGCAACTGCATCCATGTGCACACCTACACATGCACAGACATATGCATGAGCACGCGCGCGCACACACACACACACACACACACACACACACACACACACACACACACACTATTATTTCATCTGCTAAGTCTTATTTTGATATTTGAATGAATTCCACAGCTGTCCTCCCATCTCCTGTCGCTCCTGCCTTTCTCAGAATCAGATCCATCTGGCCCTTGGCTGTCACAGACCATCAGCTGCCATGAGCCAACTCTTTCTTACTCTACCCTTTATCCGACAAGTGTTTGTTCACTCTTTTCTTATTCATCTATTTCATGAGGAGCCCAGATCTTTCTGATGTCCAACATGTCTGGTCTGTTCAGCTTCCCCTTCTCCCTTTGGATTCATTTTCATAACACTTCACTATGTGTCTAGTTCAAAGCTGGGAATCTTCTCAGCTCCTCTCCTGTTTTACGGATTTCTCAAAGTGCACAGTCAGAGTGGGTGTGAGGTCAGTATATCATATGAGGCAAACTGGGCCAAAGATGATTCACACTGAGCTGCATATAGGCCAAACGATGTTGATATTGCCTTCGAATCACTGTGTGGGTCCCAGTGGGCTATAATCTGACACCCATGCCAAAGACAGCCAGTGGAGTGACTTTCTCTTGAGCAATAAGTACTCAGTAAACATTCTCACACAGAAAGCTCACGAAGTTTCCAGTGCCCACTCTTGCTCCTGTAGAGTGGCCTTTAAAAGAGACCTTGAGCTGCTCACACTGGTCACTAGACCACATTCATAGTCACCAAGGAGCACCTACTACAGTCATGAGTTGCCTCAGCAGTTGTTACTCTTCTCTCAGCCAAGACCAATGACTCCTTTCCCGTTGCAATGCTTTAGAGACCACTACGTCGAAGAGAAGCGATTTCAGAAAGGAACATCCCAACATTAACTGAGTCAAAGCAGCTCAGCTGGAAGAGATACCGTGTGAGCTTGCAGCTCGGCCCATTTTGGGAAATGCTTATGGACTATAAAACCCACAATGGGTTCGAGAGGGATGTGAGGATGAAGATGACTGTAACCATTCTCTTTATTGGTCATGTGTGCATGGCCCTTGTGTGTCTGGAAAACAGTTTCACAGCAGTCTTTCCCAACCTGCGGGTCTTACAAGGGTTTTAATCCCTCTTCTGAAATGATCCCAGAGGCTTTTTGGGAAGGAGGTGTGATACAGATGTCTCATTAAGGGCCATGGTATCCACAGTTCCTTATTCTCTGTGTTTGACTAGTTGTGAGGCTCTGTATTAAGTGTCATCTACTGTTAAAAGAATATTGGATCTGACAGTCACTTCTCTATGTACCTTGGTTTTTCTAAGTTGAATGGAATACTGGACAAGGAAGCTTAGCAGCCTCCTAGACAGGTGGATTCATTCTCTTCTCTGTTTCCAAGGAGATTCCAAATGTCAGGAGAAGTCTGCCTAGGATGACACAGGAGCTATGGGATGTAGGGCCATACCAAACCTGGGACGGGAAGATGTATACATACATCACAATTCCTCTGTGAGTTTCAAGTCAATTTCTCAGAGTCTTAACTTGTCTATTTGTAAAAGGCCTTCTGTACATGATTCATACATAGATCAATTCAAATTACAATTATTAACACTCAACCCCAGGTGGTACATGCCTTTAATGCTAGCACTCGGGAGGCGGAGTCAGGCAGATCCCTGTGAGTTCAAGGCCAGCCTGGTCTACAGATTGAGTTCCAGGACAGCAAAGGCTACAGAGAAACCCTGTCTTGAAAAACAAAATCAAACGATATATATGTGTGTGTGTGTGTGTACATATATATATATATATATATATATATATATATATATGATTTTAAAACATAAAAAATATTAAAATGCACAGAGATAACCATAATAAATCATGGCTGTAATCCAAGCACTTGGTAGGTACAGACAGGAGAATCAGGAGATCAAGATTAGCCTCTCTTATAGAAGCTTGTCTAGAAAATGAAAAGTTTCCAATTAACCCATGTATTATCCTGATATCCAAGTTAGAAAAAAATAGTATATAAAAGCATCTGCAGACCCTTATAGTTTGAAATAGATGTGCAAAAATCATTAACAAAATATTAGTAAACAGGACCCAGGTATGTATACCAGAAAGAGTTGTATACAATGACCAAGTGGCAAGTACCCCAGGGAAGCCACCATATTTGAAAGATATTTAAAAGACCATACAGTGTAATTCACCATTATCCTAGTTTACTCTCTGTTGCTGTGATAAATCAAAGACACCTGGGGAAGAAGGGGTTTATTTGGCTTACATGTCCTGGTCACAGACCATCACTGAGGGAAGCCAAGGCAGGAACCTAGAGGCAGGAACGGAAGCACAGACTGTGGAGGGTGGAGGAATACAGCTTTGTAGAGGAATTTTAATCCAGCAACATGGCTACTCTGGCAAGGAATCACATCCAAAGACTTTCTAAGTTTATAGGATCTGGTCAGAAGGCAGACATACCCTGGATTACAATATGATCTGTCTGGAATACAGACATGCCCTTAGTATATACCTTTGATCCCAAAAAATGAAGGTATAGTTTGTAGAAGGAAGCAGCCATGTTTGAAAGTGCTGTCTAATTGAGGGGAAGACAAAGTAACAAATCAAAGAAAGATTTGACAGAATGAGTCAGAGACAGGAAAACAGCACAGGGAGAGAAGGTGTGTGTGTGTGTGTGTGTGTGTGTGTGTGTGTGTGTGTGTGGCAGTTTTACTGGCACAGTTATACAGAGACAGGTAGCAGAGAGAACAGGCTAGGCACAGGTAAAGACAGAATGAGCCAGAGAATTTGAAGGAACCAGAAGATCAGAACATGTCGCCAATGTTAGCATGAGGCCAAGCAGACCAATTCAGTGAGAAGCTGAGAGAAGCCATATTGAATCAGTCAGCTTGGAAGATTAGATCTGATCCTCCATAGAGGGTCAACACTTCCAGGCCTAGGCCTAGGCCTAGGAATAGCTAGAACAAAGAAATGCTTTGGGCTCAGACCAAGCCATGTATTCACACTGCTTGGTATGGCTCTCATCTCATCCCATCATCTGAGGAAATAAAAGGGTCATTTACCCTCCTTACTGGCTTGCTCCCCATGTCTTAATCAGTCTGCTTTCTTGTACAACCCAGAACCGCCTGCCCACAGGTGGCGCCACCAGTGAGCTGAGCCGTCCCACATTAATCAGTAATAAAGAAAATGCCCCACAGACATACCCACAAGCCAGTTTAAGGGAGGCACGTCCTCAGTGGAGGTTCCCTCTTCCCAAGTGACCCTAGCTTGATAAAGTACAACCATACTAGCAGGCTAAAGAAGAAAATCCATCTCATCCCACCCATGTGCAAAAAATAGTTGACAAATTCACCCTGGACTTGTGATAAAACTTTAGTACAGTAAGAACAGAGAGACATGCTCTTAACTGGATACGGAATATCTACAGAATACTACGGCTAACACATGTAAGGGTGAGAGATGCTTTTTCCCTAAGCCTAGGAGCAAGGCAAGGATGTCTGCACCCATCACTGTCACCTGACAGAGTGCCATCATTGTGGTGAGTACCTGAGGCAAGGAGTCGAAATAAAGCACATACGAGTCCAAAAAGAAAAATTAAAAACTATAGGTGACACAACATTCTTCCTCGAAATCTCAAGAAATTCATAAAGCAGCTTCTAGAACTGCTGAATGAGCTGAGTTCAGCAAAATAACAGGACAAGATCCATAGAAGAAACTACATTTTTTTCATCTTTTTCTTTCTCTTTTCTTTTAAATATTTTTTTATTTTTGTGTTTATTTGTTTGTTTGCTTGTTTTTGGCGTTTTGAAACAGGGTTTCACTGTGTAGCACTGGCTGTCCTGGAACTCTCTTTAGACCAGGCTAGCCTCCAGCCTCCAGAGATCTGCCTGCCTCTGCCTCCTGAGTGCTGAGATTAAATGTATGTGCCACCACTGTCTGCAGAAAACAAAGTTATTTTTATACGATAGCAGCCAAAATAGAAAATACAAGAAAATTTGCATAAGAATCAACACAATAAAGGTTTTCCCCCAAAGCAATATGTAAATTTAATGCAATTCATATCAAAATCCCAACAAGACTTGTAAAAGTGAAAATCTAAAATTTATTTGGAAAAGCAAAGAACTAGAATAATTCACAGAACTTTGATTTGTAAGAACCACGTAGAGGAAGCAGTCAAATGTCCTACAATCTGAAGACAAACCGCTTCCAGCTGTGATATATCTACACTGGGGAGTACTTGTCATCATGGGAGGAGACGGTAACAATACACTCAACAATTTGTGTATGTAGTCAGACTTCTCAGCTCTGTGGCAGGTACCCGAGAGGAAAACTGAAGGAGGAGGGTTTATTTTACCACACGGTTTCAGAGTTTCGGTGCATGGTTGGCTGGTTCTGTTGTGTCTGGTCTGTGGTGAAGCATCATGACGGCATATAAAAGGTCAAAACTGCTCACCTCATGGAGACCAGGAATCGGAGAGCAGAGGAGATGGTGGGGGCAGGTTCTGGGACAAAGATATTACTCTCAAAGACACATCCCGTGCTCTAAAAGACCATGGAGTACTGATATATCTATCATAGTTTATTTAACCATTTCTCTATTGGAGGACAAGTGTTTGTTTCTGTATTTGGCCCTCCCTTTGGAAATCCCTATCACCTATCAATAATGTCTTTAAATTATAAACTATCTGTGGATTAACCCATTGATGAATCAGGTCCCTCATGATCCAACCACTTTCCAAAGCCCCACTGCGGAACTCTGCTTGCACTTGGGACCAAGGCTTCACTATATATCTAAACCACAAGAGGTGCCTAGAGGAACAATTTTAGTCGTACTGACGGAAAATAAGCCTCTAACGGCTGCAGATGCAGACACAGGATTCAGTGTCTATTACATTGTTGAAATGATTAGTCATTGCTAGAGTGTAGGGCTGGGAGGAGGACAGATGTGATTTACAGCTCCGGGGAGTCCTTAGTATAACGGACCTGGCTTTCTTTGTTTTGTTTTATTTTAAAGACTATTTTATTTTAAATTATGCGTATGTGTGTGCATGTGTTGAGTGCGTGTGAGTATAGGTGTTCACCGAGGGCAGAGACATCTGATCCCCTGGGGCTGGAGATACAGGTGTCTGTGAGCCTGTCAAGGCCTGTGCATGCTCCACTAACCTAGCGGTAGCCATTTTGTTCCATGCTTGTCAGCTCTTTCATATTGTTGCTGTAACATGCCTTCCAGTCATTCGTCATTGACTCGGACAAAGCAGGGTCATGCTGACCACATACTCTGTAACATTCTGTATGCTTTGAGGTTTGTTGATCTTAAGAAATTCCACAACTATCATCTTCACGTAGGACTCATCAAAATAAAGGTCAATATAAACTGTTATGTCTAAAATGGCTTGAGTTAGGCCTGACCACTGGGTGGGCAGCACTTCCAACACCTGCATATGAGCTCATTGTGGTTTTGGTTTGTTTGCTTGCTTGCTTGCTTGCTTGCTTGTTTGTTTGTTTTTGAGGTTTTAGCCTTTATAATCTGGCCCCAAGAAATGTCCAGCACACATCTTTGAGCTGTTGCCCTGGTCTATCAATCTTGGGGTTTGTTGAATGTCTATCAACATTCAACAAACCATCCCTGTTTATTCCTGTGGTTTGTGGGGCGACTCCTGGACCCCAATATGAGCCACTTGACATGGGTGCTAAAAATCAAACTTGGGTCAGACCCTGATCTGAGTCAAGTGTGGTGTAAGAACAGTACACTGTTTTGTTTTTAAAGATTTATTTATTTATTTTATGTGCATGAGTATACTGTAGCTGTCTTCAGACACACCAGAAGAGAGCATTGGATCCCATTACAGATGATTGTGAGCCACCATGTGGTTGCTGGGAATTGAACTCAGGACCTCTGGAAGAGCAGTCAGTGCTCTTAACCGCTGAGCTACCTCCAGACCCCAAGAGTGCCAACTCCTCAACATTATGAACCACTTCTTGTTCTTAATTGTGGTGGCTATCTAAATCCATACATGTGGCAAAGTGGCATCTACTTGAAGGCCACAGGAATGGGATGTCTCTGTCTTATCCTTGCAACTTCCTATGGATTAGAAATTATTTCAAAACAAACTATGATTTTAAAGCTGATAGGAAACCACCAGATGTTACATTTGTAGGATAGTATTGGGCAAATCCAGGCAAATGGCCAGCAAGCTGGCTCCATTTGGTTACTTCTGGAATTTTCAATTATTATTTTTAATTTTTATTTAGAGCTATGATGTGGAGACACTGCGCTTCTCAAATTTCCATGTGCGCATCTTGATCCAGCGGACCAGTGGAGCAGACATTGGGTGAATTGGCTCCTCCTAGGGAGAACCTTCTGGATATGCTCACAGTGGGGAGAGCAGCAGAAGAATGAACAGCTCTCCTGAGCACAGCACTCCTGGGGGTCCCCACTTTCACAAATAGTTAGTTCTCTAAGCCTCACCTCCCAACCCCAAGACAGTGGAGATTAGGAGGCAATGTGAGAATTTTGGAAAGACTCACACTCAGCTCAGAGCAGTCATATTCTGTAGACCTAGAGTCCAGTAACCCTTGGTGGGGTTTGTTAGAATCTAGATTCTGACTCTAGGTCAGGTGGAGCTGGGTTCACAGTAGAGGTGACAATGAGGTGCTGGGGACAGGCTTGTCCAGGTCCAGGGTCAGCTCCTGCCTTTATTATTTTTATTTATTTATTTATTTATTTATTTATTTGTTTGTTTGTTTGTTTTTCGAGACAGGGTTTCTCTGTGTAGTTCTGGCTGTCCTGGAACTCACTCTGTAGACCAGGCTGGCCTCGAACTCAGAAATCCACCTGCCTCTGCCTCCCAAGTGCTGGGCTTAAAGGCGTGCGCCACCACTGCCGGGCTAACTCCTGCCTTTATGTAAAACATTTTTCTTTTGTTCCTCTGAATGTGAATGCTGTTAGTTACTTTTGATGTTTAAAAATACTGTTTATCTGCTGAGGAGATGGCTCAGCAGGCGAAGGTCATTGCTGCCAAGCCTGATGACCTGAATTTGTTCCCAGGACCCACATGGTGGAAGAAGAAAACCAGTCCTCAAAAGTTATCCTCTGAGCTGGGCACACCTTTTAATCCTGGCACTTAGGAGGCAGAGGCAGGTAGATCTCTGTAGTTCGAGGTCATCCTGGTCTATATAGTGAATTCCAGGACAGCCAGTACATAGCAAGATGCTGTCTTGATTAAAAAAAAAATAAAAATAAAGTTGTTCTCTAATCTGTATACATATACATACACACAGATACACGCATGCACACACACAATAAATAAATGCAAAAAATATTGTTTCTCTTAATAGTTGAGTATGAGTGACCCTTAGTCTTCAAGTAGTTTAGTATGTATAACAAGTTACCAAAGAGGCCAACACCACTGGCCTATAGCTACAAACTTGTGGTGTGTGTGTGTGTGTGTGTGTGTGTGTGTGTGTGTGCGCCCGCGCTTGAGGGGACTAGCCTCTGTAAGGTTCAGATACTCCAACACACACACAAAGCTGTCTACTTTCTTTCACTCTCCCAGTATATTGCATAACAAGGGCCTTTCTGGGCCTTGGTATGAAGCCAGCCCATTGGCAAAGATGTAGCTAGGGCCCTGGAATTTAATTTCATGCCAGGCCTCCCAAAATGCATTCTATTTTCATCCATATACCCCAGGGAAGCAGCCAAATTGCTCTAAAGTTTACACTCTGGTCTGATGGCTCTCCTCCTGCTATTACGGAGGAAGAGACAAGACTCAACATCCATCGGCCTTCCTGTCCTCAGGACCCCGAAGACTCACCATGCCCCTGGCTTATTCCAGGCCCCTGAGACCCAGCTAAATCTCTGTCATGACAGCTGCTGGTAGACTGACCAGAGGACAAACAGCAGAGGTGATCTGCCTAGTGTTAAAACCTCAAAAGACAGATGGGCCTGCTGGCTTCTCGGTGGACCTGGCTAACTTTTGTGATCTGCTTTCCCCTTCTAGGCAAGGGTTCGTGGAGGGGAACACTGCATTCAGGGCATCCATACTAACTCAGTTTTCCTGTTTGGGTTGCAATTAGAAATGACCCCAGCTGCTGTTCACAGCTGGAGCTGCCTGGGCTTTCCTTGTTTGTGAATTGCACAGAGGCTGTCTGGACTTGTAAATATTCTAAATTGCAGACAGATCAAAAATTGGGTAATAAAAGAAGGGCTGGAGCTATGAGTCCCTCTAGGCGGGGTTATTTCTGCTTAGCGATTATGAAGAAATAACTCTTAAAGGAGTCATTCCTGTGGCCTTCCAAACTGAACCTTGAGTATTCTCCAGCAAAATGTGAGATCTTACTCTGCCCGAGGCTCTGTGCCAGCCGCTTCGCAGACGGTGGAGAATTGCCACGTGATCGCCACCCCCTCCCCCGAGGAGTTTGAGGAGTTTGAAGGTTTGGATGAATAATCCCCATTGATAATTGCAGAAGATGCAGGTTACTGAAGTGACCTAGGCCTTCATGGAGCGTCATCCCCATGGACGCGGAATGGAGGCCAGTGAAGCCTCCTGAGAACACATGACATCAGGCAGGGACCTGCAAGTAGGAAGGAGCATGGTAACTCATCCCTTATCAGCAGAGCCTCTGGAAGGCGAGGGAGAAATGCCCTTGGATTCTAGAGGAGTGAATCTGGCCAGTCTGGGCTATGAAATGAGACTCTGTCTGAAACAGTGGTTCTCAACCTTCCTAAAGCTATGACCCTTTATTTAATACAGTTCCTCATGCTGTGGTGAGCCTCAACTATAAAATTATTTTCATCGCTACCTCATAACTGTAATTTTGCCACTGTTTTGAATCATAATATGAATATCTGATATGCGACCCTGTGAAAAGTTAAGACCTTTTCATGGGTTGAGGACACAAGTTAAGAGTTGCTGATCTAAAACAAACAAACACCTTTCTTTTCTGTGTTCCTGTTGCTCTGACAGGGAAACCTTTTTGGATCCTGAATAGACAATTGTCTCTGAGGTGGCCAGTCCCTAAAGGCCTTTGAAATGCAGTCTTCAGTCTCCAAACATAGCTCCCCAGCATGGTGGTATACACCTGCGATCCTAGTGTTCTGGAGGCTGAGGCAGGAGGATCCCAAATTCATGAGTTAGAAACTAATCTAAACTACAGAGTAAGATCCTGTCTCCAAGCAAGCAGGCCAAAAAGCAGGAGAAGGACAGATAGACATTCCAGGGATGAGAAAATTAAGCCGATGCACTGACTGACGGGTGAAAGCTCTATTTCTCCACTGGCTCTCTTTGTAAATCAGCAATCCATAAAAAGACGTAAATGCCAGCTCCTTTTATCTGAACACTGCACATTGTGTATGTGCCACAGACCATCACACTGTACCCTATAAATACAGACAACTGTGTCTCAGTTAAAAATGTTTGAGGTGCTGGAGACATGGCTCAGTGGTTAAGTATACTTGCTGCTCTTCCAGAGGACCTGAGTTCTAGTCCCAGCACCCATGTCAGATAGCTGTCAACTGCCTGTAACACCAGCTCCAGGAGATCTGATGCCCTCTTCTGGCCTCTGAGGGTACCCACTCAAACTCGTGTGCACACACACACACACACACACACACACACATAAATTAAAATGTCTTTAAAAAAGAAACTTGAAAATAATGATCAGAAAAGAAACAAGGGAAAAGAGAATTATCTCACTTAGGTCATTGTCACTTGGGGTATCTCACCCTCACTGATATCACTTGGAGTGTTTTGACAGTTGTTTACCATTCAGACAGCCTGGAGAAGCAGGGGGCTGTCAGATCACGTTCTCTTGGTAGATGAATGAACTAGATGACAAAGTAATGGAATACTGAGCCCTTGAAGTAAAAGGCTTCTGTTGTTGTTGTTATTTTGCTTTGGACCCAGGCCCTTGAGCATGCTAGACGAGAGCTCTGTGGCTACACTCTATCCCGAGTCCTCTTTTTACTTTTTATTTGAGGTAGGACCTCACTAAGTGGCCCCAGTCTGATCGCGATGTAACTTTGTAGTCCAGGTAGGGCTTGTGCTTGCAATTCTCCTGCCTTGGCCTCTTGAGTGCTGGGATTACAGGCACAGCCAAAAGGGTTCTTGATCTTATTTCTCTGCCTCAGGAAGGCAGGGGATTTTGGAAGCTAGTTTTCTGAGGGCACAGTGGGGTATTCAGATCTCATATGTTTTCTTCTACTAGTCTCTGCAGCCAGTGGTGGAGCAAAAGGGGGTGGCACAGATCTGGATGGAGATGAGTACCCGGCTTAGGTGCCTGGTTAGCGGGCAGCCTGCAAGGAAGTACCTCTGGGATCTGAAGACAGAACCTTTCTCTAGCCATCTCTGTCTGCCTCCCTCCAACTCCCCCACCCAACACACGCAACTCGGGCTGTCTAAACTCAGGAGAGAGAATAAGAAATGCTTCCCAGACGCCTCCACTGCTTAGATGTGGCCCACTTCCCTCTTTCTGTTTATTTGTTAGCATAGGCAGCTGTTCTCCACAGCCTTGAGCTGACTTTGGGGTGACACAGATGGCACCGCAGTCCCCCAGCTGCTGCTAACCTTTGTTTACTTCACTGACTCTAGCTGAGGAGCTGAGCCCCTTTGTCTTCACTGCTGGGAAATGATTTATGACTCTCACTTCCAGAGTTGTCATTTTCCATAAACTGCAAGGAGTGAACTCCTCACAGGTCCCCAGCCAGCAGGAGACATCCTAGAAGTCTGGCCCCATTTAAGGCGTTTCCCAGAGGCCACTCCCCTGAAACCCTTTGAGGCCAGCCAGGCCAAAGTGTGAGGCCCTATAGCAATATATCAAAAACGTCAAAATAGTAGAAATGAATAAATAAACTCATAAACAAATAAATAGACAAACCAGGCACTTAGCTGGAATTCAGCCATTTGCTGAATGAATTTGGAGGCAGGGTCTCTCTGTAGGTCTGGCTAGTCTCAAACTCATAACTATCCTGCCTCAGCCTCCCGAGTGTTGGGATTACAGGTGGGTATCACCCTACCCAGCCTTAAAATTTATCATTTCAAAAAAGACCTAAAAATATTTTTTTCTTCAGAGGTAGAAAGATAAATGTGTATATGTGTGTATATAACTTTACATAAATATAAAGCTAACTACATATGTGTGTGTGTGTCATATATGGCACAAACTAAATATAAACATAAGATATGGCAAAAATTTAAAAGGTTATCTCTTCAGCGAAACCCCAAAACACATGAGAGAATTATTTTAGAATACCACAGACTATAATAAACATAGTCAGTTGAGTGGCCTGGTACAGGAGACAGAATACAAGGTGAGGTGACAGAATGAAGACAGAAGGACACTTGATACAGAAAAGCCACCAGGTTCCACATTAGGGGTCAAGGCCATGTCCTTTGCATGGAATCATGTACTACTTTAAACTACCAAGTTGTCACCCACACTTACTGACCTTTGAGTACAGCTCACTGTGTGAACTTCTTATAGAGTGACACATAGGTTCTGATTGGGTTTATCCAGGACATAGCTTTGTTTTTGCCAGGTGAGGCAGGCAGATGGTATTGACCAGTTCCTTTTAGTGAGGGTGTGGTCATGCTGAGGGGGTGAAGGAGATTAAAGGTTCTTTTTACCATAAAGAATACTGTAGGAGGGTCAGGGAGATGGCTTAGCTATTAAAGGAGCTTGTTACACAAGCCTGGCAACCCACACTCAGTCCCTGGAAGCTGCATAGACGTGGAAGGAGGAAATGGACAACAACAAGGTCATCTTCTGACCTCTACACAGGTGCTGTGCACACACACACACACACACACACACACACACACACACACACGCACGCACACATCACATACATATACATACCACACACACATATACATACCACATACATCACACACCCACACATATGTCCCACACACACATCTCTCTCTCTCTCTCTCTCTCTCTCTCTCTCTCACACACACACACACACACACACACACACACACACACACACAAATAACAAACAAAAACGTTTTTTAAAGACTGTTACTGGGAAAGCAGTGTTCCCTTCATCATCGATTTATTACTGGCATGAATCTTTACTTCCCAAGGTAGAACTGGCTTCCCTCTCAGGAGCTCCTTTTACAATGACCAACAAGAAACTGACCAGGCGGGCTGGGCAGTTTCTGATTTTCACACTAAAACCCCCATGTTCCAGGAGAGTTTTGTTGCCAGCAGATGGAATGGTCACATGGTAGGTGGAGTAATGGGCCTCTAAGAACACCCACCAGGAACCTATGGCATGGGAAAAGGGACTTAGCTGATATCACCTAAAGATCTTGAGATGAGGAAAGATCCTGTCTTTAAATCTGGGTGAGCCCCATGTAATTCTCAAGGGCTTGGGCAGGGCAGGATCTGAGGAAAGCGACAGCTGATGCAGAGGGAGGAGGAGATCTGAGGAGCCACAAGGCTAACTGCTGATGTACACTAGGGCCAGGAGATGAGGAATGCAGATAGGCTCTGGTCTAGAAGAAACAGATTCTGCCGCAGGGCTTCCCAGAAAGAACCCACCTTGATTTTAAGACTTTGTGTAGTGCAGGACCCCAGAAATGCTGGGCCTGGGACACAGAACAGCTAAAGAATTTACCAAGAGCTACGAGATGAGGAATGTGTGCTGTAAGCGAGCACATTGCTATTTATTTATTTATTTATTTACTGAGACCTGTTTTACTGGCAGTCCTGGAACTTGTTCTGTAGATCAGGCTGGCCTCAAGTTCCACTGTGTAGCCCTGGCTGTCCTGGAACTTGCTCTGTAGATCAGGCTGGCCTCAAACTCACAGAGATCTACCTGCCTCCGTCTAGTGCTGGGACTAAACGTGTGCGCCGCCACCACCTGGCATTAGTTTTGGCAACTTACAATAACAACAGTAGGGCACAAACACATTCCGTTGGTCACTCCCTCTCTCCCCAGATCAGAGTGGCCCTTGATCAAAGAACCAGGGATCTCTGTGCTCCGTACAGAACAAATATTAACCAGAGCAGAGAAAAGAAGTCAGCTCACAGGAAGTGTACCATGTGTGGGCTCTTTCAAGGACACAAAGAACACAATTTTAGGGTCACTCCACTGTTATTTTTATGTTCCTCTGGGGGGGGGACAACCAAAACTAAAACTTCAAGGTAACTGAGCAACGCCCTCTCCCCCCCCCAAAAAAAAAAAAAACCTTTGCAATTTTTTCAGAGTAAACTCACTCCTCGTGCAGGTGAGCATAGTCTAATAGACCTGGGTTCAAATCCTGCCTTTGGCATTACTAACCAGGTAACTATGGGTAACCCTTCAGTTAGACAGTTACTCTGACTGGCACACATCTCTAAGCTGAAAATCATATATTGGACTTGGAGGGGTTGTGATTATTTTTTTTTCTTCTTGTTTCTGGGGCAGGGTTTTTCTGTGCAGCCCTGGCTGTCCTGGAATTCACTCTGAAGATCAGGCTGGCCTCAAACTTACAGAGATCCACCTGCTTCTGCCTCCCCAGTGGTGGGATTAAAGGTTCGTGCCACCACTGCCCAGTTTGAGGGTTTTGATGTTACTAGAAAGAGTTCCGAAGGGGCTGGGTACTGTAGCTAGGCTGTGTAGGGCTTACCTGGCATTGGTAGGCTCTGCCTGAGGCCAGTCCCAGCACTACCTGCCAAACCAACCCAAACCCTTTAACAGTATGCCAGCCCTGTCTTTAGTTTCTGGAGCAGTCCAGTGACAACTCAGGGGAGGAAGGCAGAGTGGGAGAAGGAAAACCAAAAACAAACAAACAACAACATAAAAAAACACCCAACAATTTCCTTTAAAGCATATAACAGGGCATGGTGGTTTAACCCAAGAGGCAGAACAGACAGAGCTCTGAGAGTTTGAGGCCAGCCTGAACTACTTAGTGAGACTCTGTCTCAATAAATAAACAAACAAGCCAACATCATCAACCAATACATTCTATGTAGCTTGTAAATGAAAAAGGATCACATCCTGGAAGCCCCGCTTTGGGTCAGCAAAGCTTACTGTTGGCCCCAAAGGGATGCTTGTCCCAGTGTTTACTGTCTCCTTTGTCAGCCTGTCCACACCCCAGAATGAGTTGTTCTTGGGTAGAACTGGGAAGCCACCTGCAGTGCAGAGAGACCAGAGTTTTTACCAGACCTGCTCTTGGTTGCTCTTTAATGGAAATGAAACACAGGATTCTGAGTAATGGCAGAGCAGACACCCCTGGGGATGGTGGCAGGTTGGACTTGAGTAGACAGATAGATGGGCCTGAGAGCTTCAGCTTGCAGCTGAGCTACCAAGTGTGTTCAGATGATGGATGGGAGAGGGAGCGGTGTGCAGGACATGTCAAGCTGGACCACGCTGGCCAGGTTATTGATTGAGTTCTGTTGATGTGGGACAGAAGAGGTTTCTGCTTCAGTGGGTGAGGTGACTTTGTCTTCTGAAGGAGGCATCACAGAGTCTTTCTTACTAGAAGCCGACCTGAGGCAGACCCAGGAGATATCATCTAGGAACAGCTCGGTGGTGTGCATTTTGTGTGTGGAGCCTGTCGCTGTTCTGCAGTGTTACTTAAGGCAAATCTTTAAAACAATGCTAGTGAATGTCAGTGCAGATAAGGGGGTAGCATGCATGCTACCCCAGAGCTGGCGGGAGGATACATGGAGGAAGCCTTTTAGGAAAGTCACAGGGCACTCAGCATCTATCAAAATGAGAAAACCTTTGACCTGGACATTCCATTTCCAGGAATCTATCCTAGGGGAAAACTGGTGCATGTGCAGAGATGTGCTCAAGAGGATATTTTATTTCAAGTATGATTTGTGTTACTAAAAGTCAAAACAACAACAACAAAACAAACCAAAACCCAAAACAAACCTCAAGAACAAATAAAAAAGCAGTTAGAAAATCATGTTATGTACAGCCAAAGAAATATTATGTTTCCGTTAAAAAGAATGAGGTAGAGCTATCTAGTCTGGCACGGGAAGTCTCCAAATCTCATTGTTAGGTGTGTGTGTGTGGGGGGGGGGACAAAAACTAAGTCACGAAATAATGCCAGTGGAGCAGGACTTGACTGTGAAGTAGCTTCAGATGGTAATAATGTGGGCAGAGAAGAAAATTAAAGCTAGGAGAAGGACTGGGAGGTGGGGGTCAATTTCTCTGACTCACACCTTGAACAGATGGGAAACCATGCAGAAGCCTAGGGGTATCTGACACAGAGTTCCCTGGGACAGAGCCAGGCCAGGTGGCTGCAGCCTCCTGAGAACAGTCTATGTTGACATCAGGAGGACAGAAGGGACAGACAGACAGGAAGGAAGAAGCGTGGGATTGTGGGTTAAGCCTCTAGAACGTTTTGAGCAAGGGTTTTAAGGAGAGTGCTCTGAGTGACGCTGCTGAAAACCAATTATTGGAAATAAGGGCAGAGGCACTGAGAGCACAATTAATTAAGAGGAGAGTCCAGGAAGCAGCAGAGAAGTAGCAGAGGCAAGCCCCACTGATCTCCAGCCCTCCTGCCACTCACTCCTAAATTAGAGATGTTAATATGTAAAGTAGTGGAGAGTAGGGTATTTTTTTTCTTGAAGTAAAAAAGCCTACATCCCTGCATAAGTAGTAAGGTTGGATGGTGCAGACCCTCTACACAACTAATATATATATATATATATATATATATATATATATATATATATATATTTTAATTATATCCCAACACTCAGGAGACAGAGGCAGGAGGATTTGAATTCAGGGCCAGCTTGATCAACATACAGAATTCCAGGCCACTCAGGGATACATAGTAACAACCTGTCTCAAAAACAAAACAAATGCATCTAACCAGTATTATATTGTTATACAACCAACATTGTATAGCATGGTGCTGTTTTAGCTGTGTTAATTTCTATAAGTCTACTCTGCCATTTGCACAGCCACAGAACTGCTTACCAATGCATTTCGTAGACTGTGCCCCCATTAAATGACGTAAGACTGCATTACAATAGAATCCATTTTTAGTACTGCTCATTACTTTTGTAGGTCTGTTGTGTTATGATTATGTATGACCTGGGTAAATTGTGTTTGCAAAACCAGATAGTTTGCTCTACCGTGTGATAGCGGTACACTGTGTGTGTGTGTGTGTGTGTGTGTGTGTGTGTGTGTGTGTGTGTGTGTGTGTGCTTGGGTATGAAATAAGTGGTCACATTATCTCCCCAACCTCAGAAGGCAAGAGGAGACCCCAGAGAGCATAGTCATCTGTACATAGTCCAGTAGAAAGTGTGCTTCTAGAAATTAAAGTTGCAGCAGGCTGGGCCATTTTTCAGACTAATTTAAAGCACTGCAAAGGTCATCTCTCAAGTGAACCATCTCAGCACTTTCATAAGATAAAATGGACACCTTTGACCTGGCAGTCTGGGGCATTTGCCCCATGTGACCCATGTTCCATTCTTCACATGTAAAAGATGGGCACTATGACTTTTTGCCTAAAGAGGGTTTTAATTAGGAGAGAAAGACAGAGGGACTAGGTAAATCTGGGGAGTCAACCTAGGTCGGGCTCAGATGGAGGTTCCAAAACACAATTTTAGGATGCCAGGTTCTGCCTTCTGATTGACTAAAGTCAGCCTGACAAGCCAGCTCTTCCTATCTGTAGCCTAGTTTCTGGTACTTCAGGATCCTAGCTGCTTTCAAAACCTCCTTCCACAGAGCTGGGCCTGGAATTCTAGCACTCAGGACATGGCTGTGGGTTTGAGACCTAACTGGGCTGACTGTATATTGAGTTGGAGACCAGTCTACACATGTAGACCATGTCTCAGAAGTTAACAAACAGGCGGGTGTTTGGTGCATGCCTCTAGTCCTATCCCTCGGGAAGCAGAGAGGAGCAGATTTCTGTGCCTGATCTACAGAGTGAATTCCAGGACAGCTAGAGCTGTACAGAGAAACTCTGTCTCAGAAGTGAGGGGAGGAAGAGGAGGAGGAGGAGGAGGAGGAGGAGGAGGAGGAGGAGGAGGAGGAGGAGGAGGAGGAGGAGGAGGAGGAGGAGGAGGAGGAAAGAAAAGGAAAAGTAAATAATAGAAAAGAAAAAGAAAGGGATAGTAAAGAAAAGAAAGCTAACAAACAGGACAAAAATAAAAGCTCTTGAAGAGCCAGTGTGGCATCCTCTAGTCCCAGCACTCTGAATGCTAAACTAGCAAACTGTGTCTTCAGAATGCCTCAGACATAAAACCTTAACCACTTCTCCCTTCATTAGGACAGTTTGAATCAGGTACATTCA
The DNA here is from genome assembly GCF_011762505.2 of Arvicanthis niloticus. Taxonomy (NCBI): domain Eukaryota; kingdom Metazoa; phylum Chordata; class Mammalia; order Rodentia; family Muridae; genus Arvicanthis; species Arvicanthis niloticus. Next base: position 40,266,528 of record NC_047667.1, on the reverse strand, counting down.
GTCTTCTCTGGTCCCCTCCAACCTCCAGTATTTTTCCTAAGAAGACTGCAAAGACTACCCCTAAGAAGTTTCAGACTCAACATCCTCAGCCAGGGTTGGCTGAGTCCAGAAGCACATTTGACAACATCTGCAGATGTTCTGGGTTGTGGCAAGATGGGTAAGTCCTGACACCTGACAGGTGGAGGCCAGGGAGGCTGTTGAACACCCTGTAATAAACTGGATAGCACCCAGAGTAAAGAATTGTCTGTTCCAAAGAGGGCCTGGCATCAGAGGCCTGTAATCCCAGCTACTCTGGAGGCTGAGCTGGGAAGATCTCAAATCCAAGGCCAACCTGAACCTTATGGAAATCCTTCTCAAAATTTATCTTTTTAAGTAAAAGGAGGGGCTGGCAATAGCATGTATGAGGCTCTGGGTTCAATCTTGATTACCTTCGCCCCCCACCCCCCCAAAAGTCCCAGTATGTCCATAATGTCATTGTTTTAGATAAGGCTCCTGTGCTGGGCCCCACTGACTAGACTAAGTTATTTACAGCATAGTTCCAGGTTCTGTATCCTCTGTGTTGCAAGCAGCTTGCTTATATGGCCTGAGAAAGCAGGGACAAGGGATCAAGTACAGTCCCAAGCAGTAGGCTTGTAGGCACACTGATGTCCCTTTGCTCCAATCCCCTCACAGAAAAGTAATTGATGCCTGCCAGTTTTGATGTCTTCCTGCATCTGTGCTACATTGAAACAACCCACTCATCTCCCTCCCTTCCTCCCTCCCCCTTCTTATTTTACCTTCTGGAGGGTTTTTTTTTTTTTTTTTTTTTTTTTTTTCTGTCTATAATCCAACCTCATCTACTTGGCTCATCACAATACTTCTTTTTTAATGGACCAGAACGTTACTGGGTTACTGAAAATAAGGCCAGATAACATCTGCAAATTGGGACCAGCAAGATGGCTCAGTTGGTAAAGGCTCTTGCAGTCAAGCCTAAGGACCCAAGTTCCATCCCCAGGACCCATGTGGTGGAAGGAGAGAACTGACCCCCACAAGGCACTGACCCCCACTGTCCCCTGACCTCCACAAGCTGCTGCAGCATGTGTGGATTCCTCCACCCCAAGCACACAATAAATAAATAAAATAGTCATGGCATTTCAAAAACAAAAGATTCTTAAATTGTTATAATTCTGTTCTTCGATGGATCGATCCAACGTTGATGAAGCCTGTTCTAGACGCACAAAACTCAGTTCAGCAGTAACTAACGATGTTATTTCAGGTGGAAGAATTATGGCCCCAGAGAATGGGAAGCAAGGGGCCAGTATTTCATTCTGTCCTGGTTTTAGCACAAAAGAATACTATTAGAAAAAGTGACCAAGCCAAGAACCAGCATGACAAATGCTCTGTCTGATAAAGGTGTTTCCTTCACAGGGAGACTGCAGGGGCTCGGTGCCAAGGTCTGTTAGCCTTCCAGCCTGCAGGAAGGGCCATGGACGTGGACGGGGACAAGCTCCCAGGCACCTGCTCCCCAGCTCTTCAGGCCTCTCTTCCCAGTTTTACAAGGCAAAGGCCAGTCTTCCATCAGCCCCCAGGCTTCAGAAATCTTGCTGCTCCAACAGAGGAATGGTTTCTGCGGCCAGCAGTCAGAGTACTGGCTTTTGGAATGAGCAGCCTAGGCCACTGCAGGAATTCCTGGCTGAGGATCAGGAGAGACCCTTTCTCCTCACAAGTCCTAATTAATAAATTGGTTCTTTATGAAGGGCTCTAAGGGGATGATTATGACCACCAGCAGTGAAAGGATTTTTAAACAGTCTTGTATTTTCTAGATCTAGAATAATGTTACATAATAACCAGGCGCAACTTACTGCTCTGGCTCCTTGCCCCGTGGCTGGTAAGGATTTTATTTATTTTTCTCCTGGAAGTTCAAACAGCAAGGACCTCTTTGTACTTCTCTGCGGGGGTGGACAAAGAGGCTCGTCCCCAGCTAGGCTCTAGGCTGGACCGCCTCTTCCTTCTCAGTGGGATCTGCTTTATAGCCTGATAACTGACAGCCATGAAATCTAGTTTCGTTCCCAGCGCCTGAGAAATGAGCCTTGTCTAAAGTCCCCTCCCCATGCATGCACACATCTCTCCTCATGGTCTGTCAAATTTAGCCATGATAAATTTAGAAATTTATAAACACCATAAAATAGAAAACGCAAAAAGAAAAACTTTAAGCATATCAGTCATAGGCTTGGATTGTTTTTTGTTTGTTTTTTAGATCGAATACGGATTTATTAAGGAAAAAGAGTGAACTCTCAAGATTGGGAGGACACAAAGGGAAACCAGCAGCTTCTTTTATTTATTTATTTATTTTTAGATTTTCAGACTTGGGTGAGGGAGGTGTCTCTACAGATAAAAGCACTTGCTGTGGAGCCTGTGACTTGAGCTGGCTCCCTGAGAGCCACAGGGTGAGAGGGGAAAACTGGCTCTTACAAGCTGTCTTACGACACACCCATCTACTGTGTGTTTGTGCACACATGCAATACATGAAATAAAAATATAAAATTAAAAATGTTTTCACTTCCAATCGAGTTACAGAAAGCAGAGTTTTCATAGTCTGTCCCGCCCCTCCCCGACTAAGCCTTATGTATTTATTTATTTATTTATTTATTTATTTACTTAGCATTCGGGGTGGGGGCACTCATGCACATCACTGCATTAGAAGTCAGAGGATGGTGGGCCTTGTGGGAACTCTTTCTTGGCTTCCACCCTGTGTGCCTTAGGGATGGAAATCAGGGCACCAGGCTTGGCTGCAGAGGCCCTCACCCCTGCAGCTAGCAATCTAAGGTTGTCAGCCCAGTGCTGCCCACCTCTTGATCTCTTACCAAATTGACTTTACTGGGTTTTGATCCTGTATCCTCATGTTATACTATTTGGTAGTGAGATACTCTTTTCTTTCTTCCTTCCTTCCTTCCTTCCTTCCTTCCTTCCTTCCTTCCTTTCTTTCTTTCTTTCTTTTTTAATATTGCAATGTACATTTCCCCGAGGAAAAAGACACATTCCTAACAGTTTATCTAATCCTGTTTCTCCTTAAAGAAAGGGCCAACGTTTGACAAGTGGCTTAAAATCTGGGCCAACAGAATGAGATTCCACCAAGGCTCTCCCAATATAACTGGGTTCAAATCTTGACTCTATTGCCTTCTAGCCTCGTGGAGATGATGCCAGTGGTGGCTTCCTCCAGGATCATTATGAGGACAAAATGAGCTGAGCTGTGTATGACAGCGTGCTCAGTACCAGCTTTTTTTTTTTTTTTTCATGGTCTCTTTAGCAAAGGCTGGCCTCAAACCTGCAAGTGATCTTGAGCTCCTGGTACTTGGTTTTCACCTTCTGGGTATTGGGATTATAGGTGTGGGCAACCATACCTGGCTTTCTTTTCATTTTATTGTTACTGTTCCGGCTTATTAATTTTCAACATTCCTCCAAACAGTGTTCTTTCCGATGAGGCCAGGTCTGTTTTCAATGTCAGATTTGTCACTTCCCACTGCCAGCTTCCGATGCATCCTGATCCCCTAACACACAGGCATCTTGTCTTCTGGGAAGTAATGAACACGTGGAAGAGGGAAGGATGCAGTGTAAAGTGTGATGATGCAGTACAGCACAAAGCCACAGGGAGTCCGGCATGCCTGACATCCCACACTTCCAGAGCTGGAATCAGAGTCATCCCTCCACAACACCCCCTCAAAAGGGACACCTTGCCTTCCAGTATTTTGGGCCAACCAGCTAAACGCTCTTCCCAGGCCTAAGATTTGTAAGGAACAAGAAAACATATGTTTGATAGCAACGTGTCAATATTCCTGGCACGGGAGTGATTAGATAGTTTCTCTTCCAAAACATTTCTTCCTTGACAAATAAACATTTTTGAATCTGACATCAATGGTGGGTAATAATTAATCACTGATTATTACTACAGGGGCCCTAAGGGGAAGGCTGGCATAAAGGACCGGAAGTGAGAACTCTGATGTCAAGAGTCCTGGCTTCAGCTGGGTTTTTGTCTGCAGGGACCTGCTAAGTGGGCAGCTGTGGGACCAGGGGCTTTTGATGTGTAGCAGCTTCATGCTACACGCTTTCAAAGCAGGTTCAGCTAACAGTAGTCACAGCTGGAAGTACCACGTGGATTCTGCCTAGTCTCCAAGCTAGCCACCCACCCTCTTGCACGATTGCAAACATGTCACAGTTACTTGCCAAGCTCCATGTATATCATATTTGAAGGGTTCTGCACATTTGCGATTTCTCCTCTCACCTCTGACCCAATCTCCCATAGACATGTACCTTCTTTATTCACTAGTTTTTTTGTTTTGTTTTGTTTTGTTTTCTGCTTGAATTGTACTTTTCCACCTTGGCAGCACCCATTAAGCATTAGAAATCCACTCACTAGGCCTTCTTCCCTGACCTGAAGGGTGGAATCTTATCCTTCCACATCTCTGCATGTTTCAACAGAATAGGTTTATCATGTTCCCACAAGGGAAACAGCATGGTTTACTTTGCATCTTTAGTCCCTGACCAGGGTCTGGACCTATCCAATACTCAGCTAGGCTTGACAGGACAAGGGGATGGAAGATGAGGCACACTCAGGACAGGGGTAGACCTGTGTCAGCCCTTCCTTTTAGTCAATTGTTTGTAGTTACAATGTATGTGTTACTGTGGTGAGCTATAGCACATGTGTGTGCAAACGTATGGGCACTTTAAAGCCTGAATTCCTAGGATAAATGAAAACTTTTCTCTTACAACTGTAGTCACTCATAGAGAAGGGTAGAAAATGGTGTATGTGCTGCTTTTAAGAATTTAAATTCCTGCCAGGCAGTGGTGGCACACACTGTTAATCTTAGAGCTTAGGAGGCAGAGGCGGGCAAATCTGTTGAGTCTGAGGGCAGCCTGGTATACGGAGTGAGTTTTAGGACAGCTAGAGAGATATACTGGAGAAACCCTGTCTCACAAAAACAAAAATAGGGGGCTGGAGAAATGGCTCAGAGGTTAGGAATACTGCTCTTCCAGAGGACCTGGGTTCAATTCCCAGCACCCACATGTCAGCTCACAACTGTTTATAACTTCAGTTCCAGGGAATCTGACACCCTTGCACAGACATACATTCAGACAGAATACCAAACCACATAAAAATAAACATTTAAAAACAAACAAATGAATAAATAAATGAATAAATAAATAAATAAATAAAATTCCTAATACCATCTCATGCAGACTGTAAAAGAATGAGATAATTAAAATAAAATTAAAAAAAAAAAAAAAGACCTTGGCATGGTGGACCAAGCCTTTAATCCCAGCACCTAGGAAGCAGAAGCAGGAAGAGCTCTATGAGTTCAGGCCAGCCTGGTCTATATAGTGAATACTAGGCCAGCTAGAGCTACATACTGAGAGCCTGCCTCAAGATAAATGAACAAATGAATGAATGAATGAGTAAAAAAAACCAACAATAATACTTCGATATTATATTTTGATAATAATAATTTGGTTGAGTGTGGTGATACTAACCTAAAATCTCAGCCACTCGGGAAACTGAGGCAGCAGAATGGCCGGCTGAAGATCAGCTGAGTCAACAACCCAGTGAGGCCTCTCTCTCAAACACTTTTTTTTTAAATTTGAAAAGACTCACCTCATTTCACTTCTTTTGGGTATTGGGGTGGGGGGCACACTGGGACACTACTTGTGTGGAGGTCAGAGGCCAACCTGGGCTAACACAGTGTGAAGCCCTGTCTTAAAACAACCAAGAGCTTAAACTGACACTCTGTCTTAGTATTTGAACCAATTACACATTTTCTCGTATGTCGATCATTTTTACCTCTTCTCATCCTTTTGACAGTTCTGCAGTTTATCCCTGCAAACCTGTGCTGCTCACCATTCAGAAACAATAAAAGCACAGTCACTGGGCTGTCTAGGACACTGGTGGCTGTGTCAAGCACAGCTCGAAGAACAGGGTTCTTTTGGACAGCTTCCAGTTGTTTTAACAAGATGGAAAACAAGCACAAAATACATCACCGGGCAAAAACCATCTCCACACTCTGAACACTCAACTCATTTCATGAGTGTTGAGTAACATATTCAACAATCGGGCCTAAATCTTTCACGGGGGCCATCCAGAGAACACACAGATATTTAATTCAATCCAGTTAAAAGCATCACATCCAAAATATTTTTATGATATCATAGTAACCCAGGAACTGAGCAAACCATCAAACTCAGGGAATTCAGAGGTCACCTTCCTAACAACTGTTGAAATGCTTTACCACCCTAGGGGTTGGGTGAGCTTGCTTCCTCTTCTTGGGATGTTTCTGATGTACACACAGCATTTGCACATCGGAAGATCTCTCAAGAGCGGTAGTGACATCACTGGAATCCCCTCTAACCCCACAGGTTCGGGTTCCCAGGAACTTTCTTTCCTGGAATCTGGTATTCATTTTGGCACAGGTCACAGGAGTCATGTGAACGATGAAGAGGGAGTGGGTGGCAAGCCAAGTGTCTGTGTCACTGGAGGGGGGGGGGGGTGTCTGTGGCTGCGACTCCCTACTGAGATCAGTGACTGCTCTGTGTGTCGTGGGCAGGAGGAGAGGGTTGGCCCCTTCCTCCACTCCAGACCTCCCAGCTTGGAAAGGGAACAGATTCACCCCACATACCATGCATAGGCACGTGTGCATACGCTCGCTCCCCCCCTGCCCCCACAGTCTCTTTCCTGTCTATGGAGACATAGGCTGAGCTGAACAACACACCCAGGTTGCTTCCAAAGGACATACAGCACCAGGCATCCCAGGACTCAGAGCTGACCAGGTGTGGGTGTGTGAGGGACTATCCAGAGGTGTGGGGTACTGCGAGTGTCTGGCGGATAGGAGCTGCACCTCCTCCAGTTCATTGCCTCACCCACCCACCCCAAAGCCCGCCCCCAAACCCTTAGCAGGGCACTTCAGATGCTCAGCAAACACCGACTAACTGAGTCCAAGCAGTTTCTCACACATATCAAGATGTGGAAATCGCCCTCAGCTGATTCTCTCTTTCCACATTTGTGTGGGGGGTGGGGGTGTTTCTCCAGCAGCACAGAATCCTGCAGCCAGTTTCTGACCTTCAATCTTGGAACTCAGATTTGGCATCTTTGCAGTGCCCATCTCTGTCCCCCAGCCTTTAATTCTTATGATGTAGTAGCCCAGCAGTAACCACAAGTAGACTTGTATAAGTCTTACCTGAAGAACACATACTTTTTTTTTTGTTGTTCTTAAAAGAGTTTTGTATAGCCCAGGCTGGCCTCAAACTTGCTATGTAGTTTAACACCTAATCTTCTTGCTTCCCAAGTGCTGGGGATTATAGACATATCCCATCATGCCCAGCTTTGTTCAAGCCTTAGGAAGTGAAGGAACCAAGGAAAGTTGATCCATCTTCCTATTTCTTTATTAAAAGGTAAGTGAAGACTCAAACAAGAGCCAGGAGGATTCCTTCCAGAGCTCCTTCCGGTTCAGTGAGTGACTTCATCTCAAGAATACATAAATAAATAAATAAATGTTATATTTACTTATATTTATATAAATATCTACCAACAAATAATTATATATTTATATAAATTTATGTATATATTTATATAAATTTATATACTTAAAAGTATATAAATATATATTTATTTACACACAGCACATACATGAAATCCATTGAGAAAGACACCAGACCTCAGGCACTTGGATATACAGGCACCTGTACATGTGTGGTGCATGCCGTCATTAATTAGAACTGGCCTAATAACAACAAGAATTTAATGTGCCAGCCATTGTTCCCTGGGCCTTAAGGTAACTAGTTGCTCTGTGGCCTAGCTAGCTATATACCTGTGTTCTGGAAACTCTCAGTTCTGCTGACAGAGTCGAGAAACTGAGCTCCCCATGCTAATCCCTGGCCTGGGACCACCTTTGCCTCCCTTTTCCATCAGGCCAGGGACTCAGTGACAGATCTGAGTTGGAACCCCTCTGGGCTCTCAAGGGCAGTCTGGGTGTCCAGCCTGACACTCTTTCTTGTTTGCAGACCTCAGTCAAATCTGAAGGGAAAACATCCAGGTTAGGGGATAGGCTTGGCTTCTGTGGGTGGGGGTGGAGAACAGGGCTACGGAGGCTTCACAGGAAAGAAGGACTGCATTTGAGTCCTGTGCTGAGAGTCAGGTCAGTGCTGGGAGACTTGTTCCCAGGCGGTTTTTGAAAAACCAAAAAAGAGGTCATTTTGTTCTCCCTGAGAAAGGAAATCCCCTAAAGAGAGCAGTGGGCAGAGTCTCAGAAGCCAAAGGCAGGGTCAGTGAGGCCAAGGCAGTGGAGTCATTACACAACCCCCTCTCCTTGGGAAAAGCCCAACGTCCTTCCTGCCTGGAGTGAGCCAGAGGCCACGGGCTCCATCTGCTGTGCCTTGATGAGACAGACACACACACCGAAGAAACCCAGATTACTGGTCTCCATCTATTCTCTTCCTTGATAGATGCCCAGCAGAGGGTGTCTGAGGCCCAGATACACACCCTTGTAGAGTGTGGGAGGGAGCCTGGGAGGGCAGAGAGGAAAAGAAGTACAAACCACAAAGGGTTTTATTTTTACTCACCTCCTGCCACTAATACTGAAGCAGTCAACAGCCTGACACCATCATCACATCAGGTTTGGTGGCACAAAGCACAGCTCACAGGACATGGTCAGGGCTTGCTCTTTCCTCCTCCCCTCTCCCTCCTCCTCTCTCCCTCCTCCTCTCTCCCTCCTCCCCTCTCTGTCCTCCCCTCTTCCATCTTCCTCTTGTTCTTATTCCTCTAAAAATTATAGCTAGCCAGACATGGTGGTGCATGCCTTTAGACCCAACACACAGAGCAGAGGCAGGCAGATCTCTGTGAGTTTCAGGCCAACCACAGTTACATGGAGTCTCAAACAACAAAAACAAACCAAAAGATTGTGTCTCTGTGTCTGTGTGGGGCTGGGGTTATTGTTGTGTATGTAAGTGCAGGTACCCATTGTGGTGTGCAGTCTTCTGACAACTTGGCACAAGCTAGAGTTATCTGAAAGGAGGGAAACCTCATCTGAGAAAGTGCCTACATAGGATCTGGCTGTAGCGCATTTTCTGGATTAGTGATCGAAGGAGGTGGGCCCAGCCAGTTGTGGGTGGGGCCATCCCTGGGCTGGTGGTCCTGGGTTCTATAAGCCAGCAGGCTGAGCAAGTCATGGGGAGCAAGCCATTGAGCAGCACCCTTCCATGGCCTCTGCATCAGCTCCTGCCTCCAGATTCCTGCCTTGATTGAGTTCCTGCCCTGATTTCCTTCAATGATGAACAGTGATATGAAAGTGTTAGTAAAATAAACCCTTCCCTCCCCAACTTGGTTTTGGTTATGGTGTTTCATCACAGCAATAGATCCTCTTTCTCTTCAACGAGGCGGCCGAGTGGACACCAACATGCAGTTCTTCATGAAGACCCTGACGGGCAAGACCATCACTCTTGAGGTCGAGCTCAGTGACATCATCACAGCAATAGAAACCCTGACTAAGATACCATAGAGGCCAGACGAGGGCTCAGATCCTCTGGAACTGGAGTTCAAGGCAGTTGTGAGCCCTCTGAAGTCAGTACTGGGAATTGAACCTGGATCCTCATAAGAACAGAAAGCATTTTTAACCATAGAGCCATCTCTCCAGCCCTTAGGGCTTGTGTCTAAGGCCATAGAAGTGGTGACACTGTGTCTACACACAGCCTGTGAACTGACCTTGTTGCAATTGCCATGCAATCTCTGTGGGGATATGGGTGTGTGTGCCCCTGCCCTTCCTGAGACTGTCACTGTGGGAATTATGCTGAACTGGAAGTCAAAGTTAGATAGAGTTGAGTCTGTTTCCACTGGAAAGTGGCCCTGGCTTTGGACTTCTGGAGGCCTACCTGTAAAAAATAAATCACCTTAGGCTGCATCAACATTGCGTACCTACTGTGCACCAGTGTGGGAAAGCAAGTACAGGAAACACTAGGGTTTATACAGTGAAAGAACCTAGAGGAGATTCCTTTATAAACAGATCGTTCCAGTGCAATGCCTCTTGCTCAAGTGGTTGTCAGGCGGAACCGACATGGTACATACACATGTCTACCAAATCCAAGGACCACCATGATTTTCCAGAGGCACAAGGAGAACCAGAAGCAGGCTGGGACACTAAGCTTATCTCAGGCAAGGCCTCCTCTCTCAGCAGGGCCCCCAGCACAGAGGCTGGGGTGGGGGTGGGGCCTGTCTGCCTCCTGCTTCCACCTGCTAGGGTAGCAGTGCTAGCTCTCTTTCTCCCCCTCCCCCTTCCTCCCCTCTTTCTGCCATCTCTCCTTTCTTTCATTTCTTTTGCTCCCACTATTCTATGAGGGAGTCCTCCGCAGGGGAATCAACGGAACACTCCTGCTCCATCAGACAAGAGTCATTGGGGACTCCCACGGGATTGGCGATGGGATGTAATCTCTGAAGGTCCTGTGAGGGAGTTTCCCCATCTTTCTGCCTTCCAGCTGTGTTGCTAGGAAGCTCCTTTGCTTGTCTTCCTCCCTCTGGCTTCCTCCATTGTCTACCTTCATTAACAGCCTTTCCCTTTCTGTCCATCATGGGCATGCTGGGATAGCTTTCTTCTGGCCAAATGAGTAAAAGAAAGGAGAGAAAGAGAGACCCCAGCTTAGCAGCTCTAATGTCCTCGGGGGTGGGGGTGGGGGGAGCAACTCTCTGAGTCAATAGAGGAGGCTCCAAGTGTCAAACAGAAGGAAGATGCGAACCTTCTGAGGCGGGGGAACATTTAGGAGTTGGAATGAGGCAACAGTACTGGAGAAGGGGAGGGGCGGGGCTAAGCATTGGAGAAGGGGAGGGGCGGGGCTAAGCATTGGAGAAGGGGAGGGGCGGGGCTAAGCATTGGAGAAGGGGAGGGGCGGGGCTAAGCATTGGAGAAGGGGAGGGGCGGGGCTAAGCATTGTCGTGGTTTGAATAGAACATCCCTTAGGTGTTTGTCAGTCGGAGCAGCAATAAGTACTGAGGTTGATCCGGAAACAGTGGGCCCTGCAATGGGAAGGAGTGTTACATGAGGACCAAGCAGGGGGAAGTGTTCAAAGGGAGAACTGAGGTGGCTTCCGTAAGATACTTTGAAACAATAACCCTCGCTACAAGGATGAATAACAAGGCTGTCATGAGCCTGGGGTTGGAGAGAGACCCTAGACAGATGTCTTGTAGATGTGTTCTTTTGGGAGGTTATGGCTTTAGCCATCTGTATTTCTTGTCACCACACATATATATATTCATGAGGACTCCTTTTTCATAACCTTCCTTCGCTCTCTTCCTCTTTCTTTCTTTTTTCTTTCTTTCATTTTATTCTACAGCCCTGGCTTACCCCAAATGGAGGCAATCCCGCCTCAGCTACAGACATGAGCCACTAAACCCGGCTTCTTTCTCCTTGCTCGTCTCCTCCCGCCTTCACCCTCTCCTCCTCTTCTTTGTACTCCTCTTCTTTTACCCCTCCCTCTCTCTCTACCCCTCCTTCCGCCCTCCTTCCTTTCTCTCATTCATTTTAGTTAGGGCTTGACCAAAGCGGTTCCATGTCAGTTCTGGTGACTTCCGTGTGTTCTTTCCCAGAGTTCAGCAGAGACTAACTCTAGGTTACTCTGGGGATATCTGGCAGTGTTTCTCTAAGCACGTGGCCGCGTCAGTGCTAGGTCAGGAGGCAGCTGTGTTTTCCGTGGGCTATGCCAACATTCACAGAATCTGATCTGATGCCATCTGCTCTAGCCTCTTTGTTTTACACAGAAGGAGCCAGAACAACCCTCGTTCTTTGTTCGTTCTCTAGATTCCTGACCAAAGGGTAAGATGGCCTCTGTCCCACTGTGGAAAGGGAAGATAGGTGAGCCGGGAGAAGAGGCCTCGTCTTACATCTCTCCTTCCTCCGTGCTGGGAAGAAGTGCTGGCCTTCTCTCTTTTAAAAATCACTTTAGCTTCAGCCACATCACCTTTTACGGGAACCTGAAATTATATCCATGTCAAACTGGATTCATACGAATGTACTGTGGAACTGTGAATGCCCCAGTGAGTTTAGTTCCTTCACAAGCATGAGAACTTCGGTTCAGATTTCCCCTCCCTCATATAAAACTATGTGTGTTAATATCTCTATAATCCCAGCCCTTCTGGGGAAGGCAGAGACAGGAAAGTCCCAGAAGCTTATGGTCCAGTTAGCCCTGCTTATGCAGCAGCAAACAGCAAGAGACCTGGTCTCTCAGGCAAGGTAAAGGGCAAGGAGCATCCCCTACAGTTGTCCTCCGACCTCCGTAAATGCACTCGTACTTACACACATGAACACACATGCACATACACACAAAGATTTTTTAAAAAACAAGAACACACTGTAAGATGTTGAAGAAGTTCAAATGAGATCACAGACGCTGGCTTTGAATTAACAGTGGGAGCTGCTGCTAAAATACCCATCACTTCAGCTTGCCTGATTTCATTAACCTTTCTCCCGCACACACAGGATGACATTGCTCTCCCTAACTTCCCTTCTTATACACAGACTGTCCCTGACTTAACACCATTCTACTAGTCATTTCTTAACTTCACGGTGATGAGAAAGCCGTAAACAGCACAAATCAAATCAAACCATGATCTGGTCTGTGGCCAGCAATAGGTCCTACAGGGTACATAAATCTTCCAGTCAGCCCCGTGATAACAGAGGCTGCAAAGGATGATCTATAATGCAATCTGTTGCTAAGCTACCATGTTAGTAGGTTAGGGGCATTAAATGCATTTTAAAACTTACCATGTTTTCTAGCTAAAACGTTCTCATCAGGATATAACCTGGAAGTAAACCAAGGAAATCTATACATAGAAGTCAAACCCATAACCATAATAGAGGGAGTGAGGATATGGGGAGGGAGAGGAGGAGAGAGGAGGAGGAGAGTGAGAGAGGGGGAGACAAGTGGGGGGAGGTAATGGCAGCAGCTATGGAGTGGTAGATATGTGGGTAAGGGAGAAGGAGCTGCAATTATTTAGGTAGGTGGGGGGTTTGAGGATGGTGAGACCAGAGCAGGTGTAGTTCATAAGGTATGTGGACAAAAAAGGAAGTAAGAATTTAATTAATGTCACTTGGACTATACATTTGAATACCTTTAATGCCCTTGAGAAAATTTCTTTAAATGATAAAGGAGGATTAAATTGACTTTCCTAAATTTCTGAGAAGGGTGCCTGTGGCATTCTGCATTTATAAGGAATACACCTGTGTGGGATCCTACCACCTGGCTCTGAGATCCTCCAGGAGAGAACATGTTCAGGTGTGTGGTTCCAGGTCTCTTTGGGTGAAACAGTGGGCTTGGGGTTCTAGCTCCTGCGCCACACCTCAGAGCTTCAAGAATGATTAACACCATCCAGGTCTCAGCCCTGAGTTATCACCTGGAAATACTTCCTCACCCACCCCATTCAGCTGGGCAAGTTCCTCCTCCTTCTGCTCCTGCTTCTCAAAAAGCTTGAGCCTGTCCTGACTGCTATGCCCAGTTGGGAACTATCACATATCACCAGGCTAATCGAGTCTGTAGACTGAGCTGCAGCAGCTGTCAGGGGATGTATAGTTTACCTGCTGTGTCCTACGAGGCCTTGGAACAGCCAGCTGGAGCCAGACTGCTCTCCTCCTTCCAGTTCATGGGGTAGGGTAGTTTTAGGACCACATAGCCAAGCTTAAGCCCCACCCGAACTCTTAAGACCACATGAGGTTCATTCCCAGTGTTTAGCACCATCTGTCCTCAGACATCTTCCAAATTGATATCACCTTGTAGATCTCTCCTCTGAGAACTCATCTCAGAAATCTAATTATCTGCCTGGCATCTTTCCCTAGGAGGTCTCTCAGAAACATCACAGACTTAATGTGGACAAACCCAAGTCTCAATATTCATCCCAAGTGTGTACCACACGGCCTCAGTCCACAACTATTAGACTATGCAGTATTCAGTTGCCAGAGCCAGAAACCAGGGTGTTATCACTTGGTTTCTCTATCTCCCTTAGCCTTAGATCCCATCCACCCACAGCCTCTACGGTCCACTTAATCTCCACCAACACTAAGCTACTTGACAGATCCTATGTCTTGTCTGGACAACGAATAGGCACAGTTAACGAGCAGGGAATGGGTTATAAATGTGAGTTTTGCTTACTGTTGCCCCACCCCTCATCCCTGAGGCATAGAATCAAAATTTAAAGTGTTTAGAACTTGAGAACAGAAAGCTCTTGGCTTATTTGTCTCTAAAACTCTGCAGATGTGCCATTAATGCAGACGAACATCTTTTGATAGAAAAAGAGCCATAGGTATTATCTTCCTGTCCACCAGCCCTGCCTCGCTGGAGGGAAGGCATGCTTGCTTGCTAAGACATGGAGAATAAATCTAAAAACAGTAAATATAAAGCCTCTGTTTTCACTCATAAACGAAAACCAAACTGTAAATTATAAAGGGGAAGGGTACAAGGCAGTGCCAAAGAGGCTGGGATAGGAGAGTTTATTTAGAGAACAGGCCAGAGGACAAGACAACAAGGGACAGGTTAGCCAAGACTGAGAGCTTGAAGGACTGCTGAGCAAGGGGACACAAAATGAGCAAAGGGACACAGTGTCAGAGCAGGTGACTCCCAACTGAGGACCTGGCCTGAGAGAGGTGTAGCCATGAGAGCTGAGACGCCCATAGAGCCTGGAAGGCACATTTCTCAGCTTGCCTCAGGTTCGTGTTACGAAGGGCAGGGGAACAAGTACCAATCGAGGCACATGAGAACGGCAGATATCCAAGATGACTGACGGGAGAGGGAGCCTCTCCTTCAGCATCAGGAAGGCGTTCTGAACAATGAATGTGTGGAGGCAGAAAAGGAGACGAGGAAAGATAGAGTACTGAAATTCCTCAGAAGGTAGCAGAAATGCCCACCCTGAAAGCCTGGGAGGGGGCAGCTAACCATCATGAGCTAAGTGGAGTTTGGGCATAAGAAAATGAAACTAAATGTTCGCACAGTAGACTATGAAATGGTACTCGTCGTGGGAGAATGCAGGCAGACTTGTTTCTCTCACTTTGTTTCCAGACCCTAATCTTGACCTACAAGGTCCTGCCCTATCCTGGATCCCCAGCCAGGGTGCTGATGTTTTTAGAGGTGAACCAAACAAACTCAGTCCCTGCCCCATGGAACCTATAACCTTGCTATATTTGTTTATCAGTGCTCGTGTTTATTTTTTAAAGACACACATGCATACACACACATGCACAAGCATGTGCACACATGAGTGCAAATAAAACTGCTGTGAATGCAGAATTCCATAGTCTGGCACATTAGAGGGAGCTGTGCTGCAGTGTCTGTCAGGGAAGACAGAGTAGAAGAATTCTCTTGACTTGGAGATATGAATGAAGGAGAGGATCCTGGAGGTGGAGGGTTGGAGGCTGTGCTTCCCCAGTACGGACAGTGGAATAAACCAAGACTCTAAGGTTTTAGGGCTCAGTTCTAGAACAGGAAGAGTCCAGTGCCATTGGAGCGGTCAACAGGCACCATTTATGTTGGATATACTCTGGGAGGTAGCATGTGTGTGTGCGCGTGTGTGTGAAGTTGTTAAAGGAATAAAGAGAGAGTAGTACAATCTTACTTATGTCTTTGTTTTGGTTTGGTTTTTGAGACAGGATCTCACTATGTAGCCCCAGCTATCCTGGAACTCACACTGTAGACCAGGCTGGACTCAAACTCAGAGGATGACCTGCCTCTGCCTCCCAAGTGCTAGGATTAAAGGTGTGCACCACCACTGCCCAGTTACTTAGAACCTTAAGAAAAGCACCTAGGCTGTGAGGAGAATAGTTTGAGAAACAAAGTCATTACTGCCAAGACGAGAATCCATTTGTTGGAGGGAAGAGAGAAGATGTAGCTCTGATGTAGAGCAACTGGATAACCGGTGTCAAGAAGGATGCTGGGAGAGGATCAGTCTCTATCCACACAAATCAGGAGTGAGAGCTGGGATGGCACGCACCACACCATTTCTTAACATGTACAGAGTTCTTTTTTGTTTTCGTTTCTTCTTCTTTTTTAATGGAAAAGTGGAGACGGAAGTGGGAAGGAGACTTCTTTCAGTTCACATGACACTCTATGGAATCTGTTGACTTAGCACTACTGAGCCAACAAGCCCATAGGCCATGTCAGCATGCATCCCTTCTCCCAGTGACAGCATCCTTACTCCAGTGCTTCCTGCTGTTTGCGGTCGGTCCAACAACTCTTCTAAGCTTCAAATAACTTTGGACCGTGCCGGAACCAGTAGTTTTCAGATCATTCATTCCACACGGACAAAATGGAAGGAGTGGGAGGCTGAGGAGAATGTGAATGTTCATCCGATTGCGTGGAGTTCTCTGTGGGGAGCCAGTTCTCTCCATGCAATGAGAAGTGACCCACACGCTGGGTCACTTCTCATTGTCATAAGGACATTTCTGAGTGGCTCAGGCAGCTCTCTTGGGAGCAGTGCCTGGAGATTTAGAAATAAAAATAGTCTTTGGATGCTGGTCTTTTCTGTGTGGCCCGGGCAGCTCCTTGCTTGCCCTGCTCCTCGGCTCCCTGGCTTCTCCATTTTAGAAGTGCTGGCTATCAATGTCACACACTCTTGTTGACATCCTCTGTAAGCCAATAGCAGCTCTCCTGTAAAACCTCTTACTAAATGTTGGAGCTCATCATACAGCTGCCTCTGTGGCTCCCAGGCTGTCAGGAGTGGCTACAGCCAACACTCCAGCCAGAAGGAAGCGGGTTGGGAGGGTATTCTTGGAGAAGAACATCACCTGGTGTGGGAATTGCAGACCACACAGAACTTTATCGGGACTCCAGGCTTGAGAGCACAGTGTAGTCAGGTCATCTAGAGGTCACAGGCCACGCCCTCACTCCTTATCGCCCAGCTCTGCTCTTTCTCACTTCAGAGGTCCCAAAGGTCTAGTCTGAAGCTAAGATCTAAATGCTCAGAGAGCTTTCTCAAGAAAGAATCCTTGGCGTTCTCAGAAAGGTTAACCAGTCTTTCTGAGGAGAGCCCTCCGGTGGAATTCGCCATCTCTGCCTCCTTAGGCAATGCCCTTGGACAATAGACCTTTGTTCTCTAGATCCTTTGAAGGGGTGTGGAAAGCAGAGCAAATCCCTGGAGAGCCTCAGGCTGAGTCAGCATGGGTATTGTTGACCCACTCTATGGCATCAGGAGCTGGTGACTCTCCTGGCTCTAGTCCAGGATACTTGCTTCCCCGTGTCCTGTCCGCTGGCCTCCCAAAGTGGCACTAGTGCCCTGTGGCTTAAAATCTTTGTACTCTGTGGAGGAGATCTTGAGAAACATGTGCTTGGTCTACAGTGTTTTTCTGTATTGGCTTGGGGGCCCGCAGTGATAGGAAACTGGCACCATGTTTGTAAACTATGACCCTTTCTCTACCCCATCCTTAGCTGAAGGGACTAGAAGAGTCCATAGAAATCCTGTCTGGGATACCTGGATGAGAAGACAGCCATGCAAGGGAAATGCACAGACAGCTCTGTGGAGGCCTGAGGGGCTGCAGGGGACTGTTTATGAGCTGTCCATGCAGAGGAAACAATTCAGCAGAAAGAACAATGAATTAGACACATAGTAAGAAGGAAAGACAAATACTCTAGTGACTCCCCACTGCTTTTCTAGGTGTGGGGTTCTGGCTTCCCTGAAGTTCATTTCCGCCTGTGGGGTTCATGATTTTTTTTTAAATAACATACTTCTTGCTAAAATGATTTTTTATCTCTAACACCCCACAAATAAGAACAGCGGCAATGATACCATCATTCAGTTCTTCTAAGAAGCAGTGCTAATTTTAACACACACTTTCTCTGTCTGTCTGTCCACCTCTCCCTCCGTGTGTGTGTGTGTGTGTGTGTGTGTGTGTGTGTGTGTGTGTGTAAGAGTACTAAACACTTATCGCCAACTTGGTGGCATACACCCATAATCCCAGCACTCAGTGGGCAGAGGCAAGAGGATTGATATAAGCCTGAGATACCTCGGGACTGTGCGAGCGATCCTGTCTCACAATAACAAAGCACAAAAAGCTGCTTAGAGACTAAGTCCAATCTCACAAGTGATTAACATAAAAAGCTTAGTCACAGAATTAAGTGGCTAAGACTGGTAGGAGTTGGGGGGGGGGCTACCCTTGCCTCTGTATCCCGAGTGCTAGAAGTCCAGGTGTGTCTTACCATGCCTGGCTACTCCTGACTCTTAAATTAAGTAAAAAGGTACATTTTAACCCATTAACTTGGTTGTGTAGGTCTCCCAGTTACTCAGAGAGAGCTGGAATCTGTTCTTACAGAGTCATGTAGATGACACTGCTGAGACTATTATCCAAGGCCTCCTGTCTCCCTGTGGTGGTTTGAATAGGTTTGGCCCTCAGACTCAAGTGTGTGAAGGCTTGGCCCATAGGGAGGGGCACTATTAGGAGGTGTGGCCTTGTTGAAGTAGGTGTGACCCTGGAGGAAGTGTGTCATTGTGAGGTGGGCTTTGAGGTCTCATATGCTCAAGCTCTGTGTGGAACACAGTCTTTTTCTGCTACCTGCGGATCAAGATGTAGAACCCTCAGCTCTTTCTCCAGCACCATGTCTGCCTGCATGCTGCCATGCTCCACCAAGGCAATAAAGGACTGAACCTCTGAAACTGTAAGCCAGCACCAATTAAACATTTTCCTTTATAGGAGTTGCAGTGGTCATGGCGTCTCTTCACAGCAAGAAATCCGTAATTAAGACACTCCCTCACAACCGAGCTCTGCTTCTTCCCACAGGCCTCTGCTGTCACATTTCTGTGGAGTATCTGCCTTCCTCCCTCCTCTATCTCCCCCAGGCATCCTCAAGGTGGGATCCAGGCAGCTACAGTGGCAGTTGGACCCACACTTGGCTGAGGAAGCTATGGAGCATCCCAAGCTGTAACCTCGGCTAGCTAGCTCCTCCTCTGAGAGATGTGGACGGCATCCATGGGTGACAGCACACCCCAGAACAGAGATCACGCTTAACTACCCCCAACCTGTGCTCCAGTTGGGCTGCCGGGGCTTTCTCTTACCACCAGATACCGGAGGATATCAGGGTTCAAAAGACACTTCAGGCTTCCAGGAACAAGGAGTTGAGTGGGTTGCCACACAGTTAGAGCAGTTTGTTGGGAGACAGTCGTCTCCAAGTGGCCTGAGCAAAGAGGACAACTCAGTGCAATGCTCACAGGCTTCATGTCACAGCGCAGAGGCTTTGGGGGGTGGGGGGGGATTTGCCTCCCTGGGTCTGCTCCGTCGGTTACACGTAGTTCTACATACAACTTCATGGGTCACACAACGGCATTCATATTGTGTCTCCACACTGGAGCGTTCATTTTAGGGTTATAATGACCCCAGGTACATCATAGCCACAGGCTTGTGCCTGTGAGCAGCTAGACTGAGTTGGCCTTTGTCTTAGACAACTGGTTTCTTTCATATGTTAATTTTGAAGCTTTCATGAAGGACCTCACTCTCTGCCCTACTCTCTGGCTTTTCAACTCCAACCCCGTGAGGGGGTGACCCGTTGTCTGGCAAGGAAATTAGGAGATGAAGGGCGTCCTGGTGAGATATAACATGACTGTGGTGATAGAGAATCTGTGATAGAGAATCTGTGTCTGGAGCCATCTCTGGTTCAAACTCGGATCTACCATTCTCCAGCTGTGTGGACATAGGCCGGTACTTAACCCTTTGCTGTCTCTCTTGCCTGCTGTAAAACAGTGTCTGCTACACAGGATCCGTATAAACACTGTCTTAATGAACAGTAGGGAAACATTGTGAACACTATCTAGTATAAACAAACCCAACAAACCAGCAGAGCCGGCTTGATGGCATGTGCCTATAATGTCAGCTACTGGGGGGGGGGAGGATTGAGACAGAAGGGTGGGGAGTTCAAACTGAAACAAAGTAAAAGAAACCCAAACTGAAGTTGTGGGTTAACGCTAATGTGCATGCCCAGAACGCTGGTTGTTTAACCTCCAGAACTGAATAGGAAGGAAGGGAAGGTGGGAGGGAAGAAGGAGTAAAAGGAGGAAGGAAAGGAGGAAGGAAGAAGAAAAGGCAAAAGTTCTCTGAAGCTCAGGATGTGTTGAGGAATGTTTTGTCATCCCAGAACATCAGTGGAAAAGAGTTCCTTGGTGCCTGGTGATGGGCTGTGTTACAAAAGGGGGACGGTGGGTCAAAAAAGGTAGTGGTAGGTGCTGTCATGGGGCTTGGGCTACCCCAGAACTCCTCCTCACTGTAGCTCCGCCCCAGGAACCTTCCACATTCCTTCTCAGCTTGGCTTCAGCTAACGGACCATGAGAACCCCATAGCTGGCAGTATGGCCACATACCACGTGTTCCCATAGCAGGGTCTGGTGGGAGAGGCTGGGGACTCCAGGGAGAGGCAGAAGGGAGTCCCAGTCAAAGCGGTAAGTGTGGAGCTGAACTCCAAAGGCAACACAATGGACCCTCTTAAACAACTGAGGTATTTCTTACTAACTTGAGAGCACGTACCTTTTTTTCCCAATCTGCATCTTTAAGGGTTAACTCTAATAGGGTCTGTAAAGAAGTCTGCTCCAGTCAACAATTCTTCCCTTTCCTGGGCTCTCAGACAGAGCCCAAGAATGGTTCCCCCTCCTTCAGGGCTCAGAACTCCCAACCCCTGCCTAATGTCTCTAGTGCTTCATCTGTCCCTTCTTTCTCTCCTCCCACTCCCCTGGGTTCATTCAAGGTCCGGGCTAGATTTCCAGGCTCCATCTCTGCTGGGATCCCCTTGCCTACACAGCCCTTGCAGGAAAGCACAGAGGCGTGCAAGACTGTGAGGGCCGTGAGGGTGGGCTGGGGGTGCAGAGATGTGCAGATACTGAAACTGGAGAGAGGGCAGCCATCAATCTCAGCTGCCAGCATAAAACATGCATGAGAGGGGGGTGGTGCCTCGGGTGAAGAGGACACTAAAGCCTTTTTTTCAGCACACAGCTGGGGACTTTAGGAGGAGGAGGAGGAGGAGCAGAAGGGCTGATAGAGAGGTTTGAAGGGGAAGAGAAGCTGGAGGGGGGAGGAGCTGGCAGTGCCTCAAGAAGAAGCCAGATGAAAGATGAGGAGATGCTGAGTGGCAGAGGCCGGCAGAGACTGGTTTGGCCTCTAGGGGCAGCCAAGAGAGTCCAGGAGCCTCGAATGTAAACGCCTTTTTCTCTCTGTGAAAAGCCCCAAGGTTTTCTTTGTGAGCTACCTTCCTTCCAGGCTCTGTCAGTGGGCTGATAAGCTCCCTAGGGCCAGCTTCAGGCCTCAGGAATAACACAACCCTCCTGATGGTAACTCAGAGCCCTGCCCACTTACCACAGGTGACCCTTTGGCCAGCAGCACACACTACTGTGTGCCATCCCTAATTCTATAGATCAAACCTGCATCCTTAGATATAGGTTCTGCCAAAGCCTCCTGCGTGCTTCTAATGCCTCTTAGTTCTGTTTGAGAACTATTTGTTCTACCACAAGAAGCAGTAATCCTTTTCTATTTAAAGAAAAAAAACTTTATTTTAATTTGGTCTAACTTAAGTGTGTGTGTAGCTGTGTTTTGGTGGGAGGGGGTAGGTGGCATACACAATGTGTGTGAAGGTGTGTACATACGTACCATGGCATCTGTGTGGCAGTCATAGGACAACCTTCCGGGAGTGAGCTCTCAGCTTCTGCCTTGTAAGGGGCAGGGTCTCTATTGTTTCTGACAATGCATGGCTTTATGTACTCCTTATCTAGCAAGCCAGAGAATTTCCAGCGGAGTCTCCAGTCTCCAGTCTCCAGTCTCCGCCTCCTTTCTCCCTATAGAAACACTAGGATTATAGATGTGTACTACACACAGAAAGAGAGAAATAAAAAGGAGGCCATGACTGTTCCTAAAGTATGGAGGACATTTATTACAGATACGTGGGATAGCCTAAGAGGAATAGATGTCTGGATGAATCTAGCCTGGACCTCGCTGGCAGATGAGCCTGTGGGCCAGGATAGTATGTGGAGAGAGGAAAACCTGGAGCAGTGGCCATGGGACAAAAGAGCCAAAAGAAACAGTATAGCCAAAATGGCTTAGTTATATAGGGGAGAGTAGCTGGGGGAAGGGCAACCCAGCTCAGTCCCTGGGCTAGAGAAGTTCAGGGTTCAGAGAGGGGTGTGCCAGCCATACATACCCTGTAACAGGTAGGTACCGAGGGATGCTGAGAACTGGGCAGCCAGTGTCAGCTCTGGTAGGTTCATAAGCACCTTAGCCATTTGTCCTAGGTTTGAGACCTAATACATGCAGTTAGGGTTTTACATGGGTTCTGGGGATCCAAACTCAACTCCAGGCTTCTGCAGCAAGCACTTTCGTCCACTAAACCATCTTCCTGGCCCGCTTTCTAGAATGTGTATTCAGGGTTCAAACTCTCAAAGTGGAACCCGCTTCTTTCCGTAGTCTCTGATCTCACTAGTACTTGAGCTTTTTCTCTTTTTTAATTGACAGCCTTATCTTATCTAAGTGTCTTTTGGGGGAAATGACGGCCCAGGATGCATGGCAAAATTAAATTATGAGAAGCAGGATGTAATATTAATCACTGAGCGAGCTAAACTTAAAAGGCACCCAATGCTGGGTGAATTAGAGTACTCAGTCATGCAAAATGGACCCAAAGGGAGGGAGAAACTGAGAGTGAAAACAATGGGGAAGAGATGTAATAAGATAAGGTCTGGGATCTTTAGGGCATGTGGGCTCAAAGTGACATTCAGTCAGAGACTGTCACCAGTCAGCCCAGCACTAGAAAGGACTGAGGGAGTTCTTAAAATGTCAAAGAAACCTCTAATTGCCTTCAGTCTGAATGACAGCATGCTAGCTGCCCCAGTGTAAATGTGAACTGTCTTCCACAGGCTTAGGTGCCCAGCTCCCAGCTGGAGGTCATGGAACAGCTAGGGCGTAGCTAGTGAAATTGGGTAGCTGGGATGGGAGCGGGGTGGGAGAGGGTGGGCTTCCCAGTTATAACCCAGCTTGACCTCTCTGCTTCTTGGTTGCTGATCTGCTATTAGAAGCCCCTTCCTGCCATACTAATTGGCCTGAGAGTCACTTCTACCACCATGCCTTCCCCATAGGCAGTACTCTTTAAATTATAAGCCAAAAGAAATCTTTCCTTAATTTCTCTCTGTCAGGTGTTCTGTCACAAGAAAAATAGGAACATGCTATCCAAGGCCAGGAACATCAACCCCAGAATTGCTTTCAAACTACTCTGGACCAGAAGAAAATTCCACAGCCTCCTTAGATGAAGGCTTATCTTAGAAAGTGCCCAGGCTCACCCCAGTCTGGCTATCTGCTCTCCTGCCCCCCTGCTGCTTTCCTGCCTCTCCTAGTCTACTTTGCTACAGTTATGTGTGTTATCAGGGCCTCCAGGGACTCACAGACAATGGTGGTAGCCCAGGTTGCAGTGTCAAGTGAACATACTCTCTGGCACAGAGCCAGGATGCATCTGGCTCCAGTGAAATCCTTTGTGGAGAGAAACATGACCCAGTAGGAAGCTAGTGCCCTAAGAACCCTCCAGTGGATACTCAAGCACCAAGAGGTGCAAGGGAGGGTGTGGTCCAGACTAGTCCACTCTGTGGTGGGAAGAAAGATTTATTTGGAAAACTCAAACTGCCATGGCTATCTCTGGGGATTGGGGTGGGGAGCAAAGAGAAGAGCAAAATCGCAGGGAAAACCTTGGCAGTTTTCAGGAGACAGGTTTGTAGTGGGAGGAAGCATGCAAGCTAGAACAGCCTGGGAACTAGCATGGGGACTTTGATTTGTTTCAAGTTTATGTGTACTAATAGAGAATGAGATGCCCATGCCATGATAGTGGGCTGTGTGTGTGTGGGGGGGATTTATAAGAGATGAGGGAAGCATGTCTTTTCTTGACAGACAGAAACCTGCTTTACAAGGTTTCTGAAGAATGCTGTTTTTAGGCTTTTGTTTATCCGCTAGCAAGCAATCTTTGTGTTTACCAGTCAGAGTCTAACCTGGGCTGTGTCCAGAGTGTAATCTACAACATTGTTAACAGGACTCCCATTTTGGAGGCCTGTTTTGTTTGGACCTAACACTGGGCATCTTCAGACAGGAATATATATATAAAATGATCAAGTCAGACAGGGGTTGAGAGGGTCACTGTACTGACAGAATAACACCCTCTCCCAAGGTGTCCAAAAAGAGATGCCATAGTCTGTGCATACTCACTGATATGGTTAAGGGGGTTGCATTTGACAGGCAGGCCCTTGAGTGTTAATCAGAAAAGATGTGGTTAGAAAGCAGAGGTCAGAGTCAGCTGGGGCTAGGAGCTTCTAGAGCAGGTGTGCCTGTGGTTTCATGCACCCCAGGCTAGCAATGAAATGTGGCCCTGCATGTATGTAGATGATCACATCTCACATGTGTCATAAGGTCAAAGGTGTGGACAGCCCTGTGGTCCTTAGGACAGAATGGGCAAGGAAATATTCTGTGTGTATGTCTGTCTGTCTCTCTGTCTGTCTGTCTGTCTCTCTGTCTTCTTCCCCCTTCCCCCCTCCCATCCTCCTCTCTCCCTCTCCTCCCCTCCCTCCGCCTGTCTGTCTGTCTGTCTCTTTCTCTCTGAAAAGTAGAGCAGTCAGTCCATCGAACTCATTTCACATTTCTTCTGAACCCCCCCCCCCCTTCAAACTACAAGATGGCAAATTTATGTTGATTTATTTTTGTGGCATTTTGTTAAAGTGGTAACAGGAAACACCCACACTCAAAGGATGGCTTGACTTCCCCATGGCTTGAGCTGTTTCTTTTGTTTGTTTTTTTGTTTTTTGAGACAGAGTTTTTCTGTATAGCCCTGGCTGTCCTGGAACTCACTCTATAGACCAGGCTGGCCTTGAACTTCTGTTTGCCTGCCTCTGCCTCCCAAGTGCTGGGACTAAAGGCGTGTACCACCACTGCCCGGCTGTCTTGAGCTGTTTCTGGGTAAGCCTGCAGCATAGCAGTTCCTGATGTAAATGATGGCATTAGTGCTGTCGCTGTGAACTGGATCTTTGGGGCCATCGTAGGGACCCTCTGGTTCAATTAAATGGTTTTAATAAGCATGAAGATTGAAAGAAGGAAATGAAACAGAGACACAGAGGCTTTGGGTGTCTTTTTCTCACAGAATAAAGAGGATGTCGGGGAAGGATTCCCTCTGGTGGAACAGCATCTCTTCCTTTCTCTACTGTCCCTCCCACGTGCATGAGCGTGTACTGAGATTGTCCTTGTGAATAGGCATGGCAAGGTAAAGCAGGTTATGTGACTCTAGCCTTCCACTCGCCAACGTCACACCTGAGCTTTGTGGTAGAACAAACTTCAAAGGAGAACTTTTTGAGTCTACAAAACCTTCTGGAGGGAACCATGCTTTTCTCTCTTCTGCTGAGACTGAAGCCTATTCAAACATTCCTGAACTCAAAGGGTGTGGTGGTTTGAATATGCTTGGCCCAGAGAGTGGCACTATTAGAAGGTGTGGCCTTGTTGGAGGAAGTGGGGCTGTGGGGGTGGGCTTTGAGACCCATCTCCTAGCTCCCAGTGAGACAGTCTTCTGCTGTTTGCCTTCAAAACATGATGTAGAACTCTCAGCTCTTTCTTCAGTACCATGACTGTCTGACATTGCCATGCTTCCTGCTATCATGATAATGGACTGAACCTCTGAACCTAAAAGCCAGCCCCAATGAAACGTTGTCCCTTATTATAAGAGTTGCCTTGGTTGTGGTGGTTTGTCACAGTAATAGAAACCTAAAGATACCCAATGAAAGCCACGCCCTACACCAGCATTCCCCACCTGTAGGCAGCAGCTCTCCACCCTGAGGGCCCCACTCACAGTTGCTCCTGCTGCAGAGAACCCAGCACACTTCCTAAGAGAACTTGTTGAAAGGTCAGAGGAGATGGCTCAGGACACAAAAGGTTTGCCTTTGCAAACATGAGGGCCTGAGTTTGATATCTAGAACCCATGTAATAAGCCTGGTGTGGTAACATGCATTTGTCCTTCTAACATAGGGAGGCAGAGGAAAATGAACCTAGGAAACCCCAGGGCTTGCTGGTTACTCATCCTATCTACTTGGTGAACAAGAGTCTATCTAAAAAAAAAAAAAAAAAGTGGATGGCACATGAGGAATGTTGCCACTTGAAGTTATCTTTTCTCTACATGTTCATGTATGTGCATATGCACGTATACTTACACACACACACATACACACACACATGCGAACACACACACATGCATGTACAAAAACCTATTGAGGTTGAAAAGCCAAATCCACCTGAATTCATTTCAAGACTCAAATCTATCTGTGTTTGCTCTGACATAGAACAGCCATGGGGTTTGAGTACAAGACACCCATTCTTCAGATCCTGATGGGTCACCCATGGACAAATGCATCTTGATGTTTCAGCAGCTGTAGAGTGCCCTATTAAAGAAGTTCTAGGCTCACTTCCTGTCTGCTCTGGTCAGCAGGTCAAGAACAGGTCACATGATGCCCTCATGGGGACAATTACAGGATTAAGGCAGAGCTTGGGAGTAGGTTATCAAAAATGTCTGATTCAGGCATTTCTATTCCCCCTGTGCAGATTGACCACAATTGTGAAGTATAATGTACCAGGCACCTTACAGATGTCTTCTTAATCGGTTCAACTATTCCATTACTCCTATTTTATAGGGTTTCTGTGAAAAGTCACTGAACAACTACAGTCCAAACAATTACTCCAAGTCAACCTGGTGCTGACTGCCCGTAAGGATTCAACATCCTAGAGGCTAAAGCTAAGGGAACTTGAGTCTTGCCTGAACTCCACAGCCAGTTTCAAGCCAGACTGAACTACATAGCAAGACCCTGTCTCAAAAAAAACAAACAAACAAACAAACAAACAAACAAAAAAAAACCCAAAAACAAAACACCAAAACAAAACAAAACAAAAAAAACCCAACCAACCAAAAAAAAAAAAAATAAATAAACCCAATTCCCCAATGTCAGGTTTCACTTTTTTTATTAGGCTCTATATCCGTCAATAGCTGCCTACCTTACTCAAATGCATAGCTTAGGACTGTGACTAGAAACTGTGTGGTCTGACCTACACTGTATTTCTCCATTATTCCATTCCCACTCCGGAAAACTGACAGCTCAGTCGTGTGCAAGTGGAAAGACAGTCGTTTAGCCCTCAGCGTAAAATGTAAATAACCGATATGGCTACCGTCTGGGTTTATATGTGTTATGATTTGAAAGAGAAATGTTCCCCAAAACAAGCTCATGAATTGGAAAACTTGATCCCAATGGTGGTGCCACAGCGGGGAACCTTTAGGACATGGGGTGTAGCTGGCAGGGGTGGTACCGGAAGGTTCTGTCTTAGCTTCCTTTGTTTACTGGTCAGCTGCCTGGATGGGATAAAGTCCTTGCTGTCCTGACAGCATGAACTTCCTCAGAGAGATGGACTAAAACTCCTTAAACTAATAAAATAAAGCCAAAATAAATCCATCTTCTCTCTCTCTCTTTTTTTTTTGTTTTTTGTTTTTTGTTTTTTTGTTTGTTTTTGTTTTTGTTTTTTGAGACAGGGTTTCTCTGTGTAGTCCTGGCTGTCCTGGAACTCACTCTGTAGACCAGGCTGCCCTTGAACTCAGAAATCCACCTGCCTCTGCCTCCCAGGTGTTGGGATTAAAGGCGTGCGCCACCAACACCTGGCAATCCATCTTCTCTTAAGTTGCTTCTGCAAGTATTTTTTTGTCTCAGTAATGAGAAAAGTAGCTAATATGATATTATTATCTTCTTTTTTTTTATTCAACATAATACTTTTATCAGTTATTTGGGAATTTCATATGATGCACCCCAATCACACTCGCCTCCCGTTCCTCCCAGGTCTGCCCTCTCACCTTTGCACTCTCCCCACAAAGAGAAAAAAAAAAAAAAAACAATACACCACATTCAACTCGTGCTGCCTATATGTTCCTTGGTGCTTCTTAGTATAGTCTGAAGTGCTGGGTTTCAATGTCAGGGCCCTGGGTAAGAGGTCACCCACTCTGCTACGTACGGCCCTGGCTCTTATATTATTTTTAAAATATTTGTTTTGGCAATTCAATTATAAGTCAGAAGTCAGGATCATTCCTGCCTTATTTTTTAGCCCCCAGCCTCACCAGTGGCTTGCACAGTATAGATATTTGTCAGACTGCATCGAGTAAATGGTACACATATAGAAGCTAGCCTGTTCTTTAGGCATGGGGCAAGTAGAAGGGGGACAAAGAGGGGAGGGGGAGACTTTTTTCCCACAAGTCTGAACTAAGTGAAACTCCCTTTTGGGAATGACTGACGAAGAATAGAATATTGTGCTTTAAATTCATGTAAGTACTTATCATATCAACTTTATCCCCTGGAACAGACATTGATGGCGTCCTCAGTCAGCACCATGAATTTGGGTAGGTTTAAGCAATGCTGTCATTCTAGTGCTCCCATTACGGGCTCTATAGCAGATCAGCTCAGGACTCAAGCCAGGGTAACTGCGATACACACGGTACCTGGTAACCCTGTCGGCCACTGGCCCCTTTGACTTTCATTTAATCCTTGATCTACATTTCTGTTACTTGTCTCTCATTTCCGATGCATTGAATGGCCACTAAAGATGGCAGAGGCATTGTTCTAAACCAGGAAAGATGTCAAGGACACACACAATGAAGGAAGATAACTCTAGACAAAAGATGCCTGCACAGGTTTGGAACATGGACAACGGCTAAATGAGTGATAACTGACTTGGCAGAATGAAGGATGTCAACAAGTAAGTGCCAAGGACGAGGAAGCTGATAACAAACAGACTAATTTGCACATCGGGCACCAGAAGGCTTGCAGTCTGAAGTAGAGGGCTGAATATAAGGCAATGTATACATAAAACGGGGCTATTACACCCCATTCTTCTTTGTGCACAGTGGGCTTGTTGCTCCTTCTTGACTCTGCCAGGACATGGCGATGTTATTGTCCAGAGCAAATAATCTCAAGCGGTTCCAGACCCAAAGGAACCAAGTGAGAGAAAGAGCTCTGAGCAATGAACATGACAGGGATTAAAGAAAATCTCTCTTACTGCTAGACCCTTTTCCATGAGGCCCTGAGGCTCAAGTGGACTGGCTTACGTTCCCCAGTCAGAAAGTTGAGAGTGTCTCTTTAAGGGAATGGAGATGTTCAAGAGAAAACACAGGTGGATATTTATGGAAGCACCTTTACATATTCATAATGCTTTCTAGTCATCAAATCCATCTATGATTCAACTGTGAACCAACAGCCTTGGATCACCAGTCATTCGAAGAAAGCCACCAGCATGAACGGGAAAAACCTGAGTAAGAAAAGGAGAGGGGGGCCTCTGAGAACAAAGGAAATGCAGAAAACTGAAATTCTTTCTTAAAGTCCTTGTATTCTTAAAGATGTAAAAAGATCCCATGGAGAGGATGGAGAGACAGCTCTGTGGATAAAGTGCTTGCTGGGCAGTGAGACCTTGGGTCTAGATTCCTAGTACCACAAAAGCAGATGTCTGCAGCCCCAGAATGCAGAGGGGAGAGACAAGCAGATCTCAGGAGCTTGCTGACCAGCCAGTCTAGCTAACCTGTGAGCTTCTAGATCAGGAAGAGACTGTTTCATACAAAGAAATATAAAGTGGGCAGCAATACACCTACACAATACACAGGGGAATAAACACCCCGTTTTGCAGAGGCATGCAAGTGTATACACACACACACACACACACACACACACACACCTTGTGTCCATTTTATTATAAAGAAAAAACAATTATTAGTTAACTCATCCATTAGACATTTACTATGCCTCTTTGTACAAGACATGCACTATTTCAGGTGATAGAAACCCAGTAGTTAATACTAGTGTACAAAACACTTAAACCTCCTGTATCCTTGCAGCAGTTCTGGTGTGAATCACTAGACAATCGGTAAAGAGATGAATTAGATATAGTGTGGGATCTTAGGATAAATGCTAAGGAAGAACAGCGGGGAGCAAGGAGCAGGTCAGGGAGAGCTAGCAGGAGAGATTTTATACATTTATCGCCGCGATCGAAGAGAGCCTCACTGGCAACTTGACCCTCAAGCATCGGCACAAGGAGTCTTTCAGCACATGGTGATGAAACGGGTAAATCCATGTGGGAAATACCTCTGCTCTAATCTACAACATCCCTGACGTTCAATTTGAGAACTAGAACACACTTACTATATATGAAAGCTACAACCATAAATGTTCTAGGAGAAAATATGAGAAACGTGTGATCTCAGAGTAAGCCACAGTGCTTTAGTTAAGATAGAAAAAAGAAATCACAACAATAAGTTGAACATTATTAGAATAAAATCTTCAGCTCAGCTCATGTGTTTTGCTTTTCTATATCTTGCACTAGCCTTGAATTCACTATGCAGCTAAGAGTGACCTTGAATTTCTGATTGTCCTTCTACCTTCTGAGGGCTAGGATAACAGGCATGAAACATCCACCATGTCTGGCTTCTATGGGTATGAGGACAGTACCCAGAATTCAGGCATGCCAGGCAGGTTCTCAACAAACTGAGGCATAACGTGTGTACATGTGTGTGTGTATGTGTGTGTGCATGTGTGTACATGTGTGTGTATATGAAATGTGTGTGTATGCATGTGTGTACATGTGTGTGTATATGAAATGTGTGTGTATGCATGTGTGTACATGTGTGTGTATATGAAATGTGTGTGTGTGTGTATAGGTGTGTGTTTCTCAAGACCTATCTAAAATATATAAAGAACTCCTACAATTAGACAGTACAAACACAAACAATCTAACTGAAAGACCATATATGAAAACTGGACAGATATTTCAGAGGAAGATAAACAAGGGGCCAAAAAGTACAGGGAAATAAAAAATAAAACAGTAACAAAATACACTTCACTTCATTTTTTTCCAAAGGCATTATCATCTGAGTACGGTGGCACAATGCCTGTAAAGACAGGAGCAGGCAGAAGTTCAAGACCAGCCTGGTCTACATAGGGAGTTCCAGGGTTGCTTAGGGAAACATAGAGACCCTGACTCAAACAACCAAAACTAAAACCAAAAAAAAAAAAAAAAAAAAAAAAAAAAAAAAAAAAAAACCAGTATCTTTGAAAAACTTTCAAGTTTTTTTTGACTTATTTAGGGGTGGGGTCTGTGCCGCACATGTGTGGAGGGCAGAAGCCAACTTGATGAGTCCGTTCTGTCCTTTTCCCACATGGGTCCCAGGGATTGAACTCAGCTTGGCAGGGCTGGGCAGCTGGTACCTTTACCCACTGAGCTGCCTCATCAGCCCTGAAAAATATCTTAAGTTGTAAATAAACTGTAGATTTACGGGAAGTTACAAAGAGAACAGATAGTACTCTTCTCTGCTTCCCCTTCCGATTACATCAGTTTGTCGTTTGTTTTGTATTGTGACGGGATCTTCTGTACTCACTGAGACAGATCCCCAGGCCATCTGGTTGTAGCTCAGTACTTCAAACCAACATAACGACATGCCACTAAAGACACTGACAGCACTGTAGCTGTTAGTGTGGAGGGCGTGGGACACCCATAGTGCTGATGGGACTGTAATGGCACCTTCTTTGGAAGGGCATTATGCAGTCCTTTATAAACTCAACAATACCAGATGACTTGGTGATTCTATTTCTAGATACAAACAAATGAAAGAGAAATGAAAATATCTCCATTAAAAATGCTTACACAAAACTGCTTCTACTCCTGTGTATTCACACTGGCCCCAAACCAGAAACAATCAAATTCCCATTAATAGAAACATGGACAAACAAATAATAGTGGATCCATGGAGTAGAATACAGCTCGGCAATTAAAACAAAACAAAAAAACAAAAAACAAACAAAAAGGACACACTATGGTGTGCTTCCAAACATCTTAGGTGTATGTCTAAGGCCTATGCGTGCCATTCTTTGTATATTTTGTAACACTGATAAGTGCAGGGCGTATAGCTCGGTTAGTTGATAAGAGTGTTTATCTAACAGGTTTGAAGCCCTGGATTCTATCTGCAGCACCATGTAAAACCAGGCATGGTAACAGTAGCACACGTCTGTAATCCTAGCACTAGCCGTGTGGAGACAGGGGAACCAAACGATCAAGATCTTCCTGGCTGCATAGTGAGCTCAAGGCCAGTGTGACTTAACTGGAAACCCAGTCTCACCAAATCAAACAAACCAAAACCGAAATAACTACAAAAACTGACGAATCTCCAAAACATCATGCTAGTCCGGGAAGCCAGTAGGAAGCAGTCTGTCCTATGTAGCTTCATTCATCTGGAGCTCATGAATGCAAAGTAAATCTGAGTGACAACAACCAGAACACAGCTGCCTGTCAGGGACAAAGACTGCTGGGAAGAGTACCCCAAAAAATCCTTCAAGGTAATGGGGGTGGTCGGAACCCCACTGTCTGTGTCCAGAACTGATTACATGGGTGGACTTACTTATCAAAACATCTTAGATGTATATTTACAATTTATGCTTGCCATTCTTTGTATATTTTTCTGTCATTTAAAAATACAAAATGTTTTCCACAATGCAAGAGATAATGTGATAATGTGGGGAAATTTGGGAGAGAGAGAGAGAGAGAGAGAGAGAGAGAGAGAGAGAGAGGCTTCTTACTTGCCAATGATGATACACTTTTAAAACTGTAAGTGCTTTAATTGGATGAAAACACAAATCTAATTCTAAAGTCTTTATTGCCATTACTTGACACTTTATTTTTTTATTATTATTAATTATTATCATTGTGATATTTTTATAAATAAAAAGCCAGTGACATAAAGTTACAAGAGAAGGTCATTTACTGAAAATTAAGATCTTGAGTGCAGGTCTTCTTCCTGCCAGTGATCTTGACCAGCTGCTCTTTGAGCAGACACACCACACAGTTGAGAAACACTGGTGAGAATGGCCTCAGTCAAGGGGCTTTTATGATTATGACCTCAAGAATAATGGACCGGGAAGCCGGGGAAGCTTCCTCTGCCAGCAACAGTCATTTCCTGCCTCGAATTTAAATTCTTAATCACTTGATACCTTGTGCTGCCAATATCTCCAACCATTTGCGCTATTACTGCCATTTCCAAGAGTCTAATGACGTGCGCGAGGCCGGAAGATGCCACAAGCTTGCTTTTTATGTAGGAAAGTTGTTGCTTTGATATCTACTGTTCCGACAGTGGGGATGTTGGGGGCACACATGCTTGTAGAGCTGGCCCTTTATTTGCTAGAAAAACCTAAAAAATAAACCAGCCTTTCCTCTATCTCCTCTCTCAATCTGAAAGTCTTATGTAACCCAGGCTGGCCTTTTGTAGCTGAGGTGAGCGTCAGCTTCAGATCCACACCCCTACGACAGGTCTGCATGCACGGGTCTCCCTGCTTGATGTGTGTTTGCTGGGACTGAATCCAGGGCTTCAAGCTTGGTGGGCAAGCACTCTACCAACTGAGCTACACCCCCAGCCGGAGAGAAGTTCTCATTACGGATGTTTAGGTCTCCCATCCCCTGAATGAAATGTATACCAAGAACTATCAAAATGGGAATGTCACAGAATTCAAATGGAAGATGGAAATGACTCTAGAGATCACAGTCTTGGTGCAGGTGCCAGAAGTGATAGTTCTTGAATGAATTACTACAAAGGGAGAAGCTGAATTACACTCTATCCGGGAGCTATAAGGGACCACAATGACTTCTTGTTCCAAATACTTTCACGTTATTATGAAACGGGGAGGGGTCAACGGTGTGAATGTAACATTGGAATTTCTATTTTAAAAACCTTGGTTTCTCTTCTGACCTGGTTTTTACTTACTAGAGGGACAACCTTGACCATAGGCTTAATCTAAGCCTCTTTTTAATAAAATGGAAATTAGAAAACCAGTCTCTGTCACCTCCAATGAAATAAAGGTTTGGGAAGCTGTTTTGCTAACTCTATCAGTGCTGGCTTTTACTGTTGTCCAAGCTGGTAAACGAAAAGCCTTAAAGCCAGCAGCAGTCCAGTCTCCCAAGGCAGCTCCATCAGTCCGGAAACTAGTTCTGGAGCAGGCAGAAATCTATTGTCACCAAGGACAACACAGTGACTATGGAGCCGGGAGCATTTAGAAACTGGGCTGTGTTGAGAGGTTTAGCCAGGAGTTAGACATGTTAGACTGTATTCCCAGCACTCAGGAGGCTCAGGCAGGAAGGTAGTGAGTTCAAGGCCAATCTGACCACACAGTAAAATGAGAGGTCAGCAGAAGAGAAGGAAGAGGAGGAGGAGGAGAAGGAGAGGGAAGGGGAGAGAAGGGGAGGAGACAGATGGAAGGTCAGAAGAGAGGAGGAAAGGGAGGAGAGGAAAGGGAGAGGGGAAGAAGGGGACGAGGAGAGGAGAGGAGAGAAGAAGAGGAGAGGAAAGGAGAGGAGAGAAGAAGAGGAGAGGAGAGGAGAGGAGAGGAGAGGAGAGGAGAGGAGAGGAGAGGAGAGGAGAGGAGAGGAGAGGAGAGGAGAGGAGAGGAGAGGAGAGGAGAGGAGAGAAGGAAAGGTTGGAAAGTGCCCATTTAGTGCAGGTTGGAACTGGAATGGGAAGGGTAGGGAATTAAGAGGATCAGCAGAAGAAGTGTCAGAGGCAAGCACCTCATTCATCACTGGCTACATTCACATGTCCTGTAGTTGGCTCTCTTCAGTGGCTTTCTGGGACAATCGTTCCATCATGGTAGGCACGGCAGCCATCCTGAATCCTTTGGGATGAGAGCCTGCTCGGAGCTTGGAAGGCACCTTTGTAGTCCCTTCTGTGTTTTAGAAGACAAAGTACAGTCCAGCTGTTACAGGTGAACAGCCCCTAGGTGAGAAGAAGTCCAGCTGTGAGGAATCTTGAGCATCTACAAGTTAAAGTTCCTTGGGCAGGAGATACCCCTTTAGCCCAGATAATAATAATATCTTCTTTATGGACTTATCAGGAGAAGGGTAATAGCAACGGTCGGTGTTAACTGAACACTATCTGCTGGGTACTGTTCAAAGCTCTTGGCCCACTTTATCTTGCTTATTCATCACACAGGACATTTGTGGTTGTTAACTGTCTTGGCAGACAGGAGGGACCACGTGTAACCTTCCAATTAAGTTTCTTTTGACCAAACACTCTTATCTCTGCCTTCCAGGTGGCCTAGCCAGAGGTTCTGAAAGAGGCACGTCTGCGCAAGGTGTTAGGAGCATTCATTGATGCCTAAACAACACAGGCATCAACTAGAGTCAGGACGGTGCTTATTAAAGACCAACGCCCCAAGTTAACAGTGACATGAAGGGAGGCTTGGCTGTTCCAGACCCTTGAACACATAGCCCTTTTGGCTGGTTATCATGATTAATGTAGGCAGAGAGCTTGGTCCCACCGCATTCCTTAGGTCAACTGACAACCAGCCTTGCAAGGAAGGGTCTCAGGCTACTGAACATGTCCGTCTGCAGTAGACCAAAGCACCAGAGAGCAACATCTGTCCTGGTCCACCCAGACTCTCATACTGCCTTCCACTGGAAATGGAACTCAAAACAGCTGTTTACCCGGGTGATAAAATGGCTGGTGGCCATTTGGGGGTGCCTTTTTGTTTTGTTTTGGGGTGCCACGTGGTCCAGGCTGGCCTTTAAATCATTATGTAGCAAATGATGACCTTGAACTTCTTTTTAAAAATTTTTTATTTGTGGGGCTAAAGACACGACTCAGTGGTTAAAGAAGGTGCACCCTTCTTGCAGAGGACCCAAGTTTGGTTCCCAGAATCCCCATCAGGCAGCTCACAACCATCTGTAACTCCAGCTCCAGAGAATCCAACATCCTTTTCTGACCTTCATGGAAACCTGTACCCACAATGTGCATAAGTGTACACAGAAATGTACACACTGAAATTTATTTAATATGTGTGGAGCTATGGAGTAAGAAAGACAACTCCATGTGCCACCTTCAGCAAGGGAATCCACCTTTTCTGAGACTTATCATTGGTCTAAAGGATAGGTTGGCTTGCCAGGGAGGTCCCGGGATTTTCCTGTCTCCGGCATTTCCAGTGCTAGGATTCATGAGTGGATACAATCACTTCACTAACTGAGCTAACTCAGCAGCCCAAAAGGTGAATTTCTTAACCTTCATAACCTTCCTTATGCTGGGGTCACAGGTGTGCAACTCTGCCCCCAGCTTATCTAACACTGGGAAATGAACTCAAGTCTTCCGTGCATGCCAGGCAAACACTGTACTAACTGGGCTATACCCTCAGCCTCTCCTGGTCCCGTTGGATGCTGACAACTGTTTCCTCCGATTGGCTGCAGCTTCTCATTGGCAGCCAGACCGGGAACCTGTTTGTCTCCAGTGTGAACACACCTGGCAGGATGCTGAGAGGTATCTGTCCTCCCAGGTCTGTCAAGCTGGGCTGAAGAGCCACAAGCCAAAGGCAAGTTGCCAAGCTGCCAGCGTATTTAATTACAGTATCCAGCAAGTGGCCAGATGTTGGGAGTGTTCTTGACCCAGGGCTCCTCCTGGCAACCTGGATTTATGTTAGGGTGGGGTAGTGACTACCACACGAATATCCTTTATTTAAAGGCAGACTACAGTGAGCATAGGCGTTAAATAATTAGAGCTGATGACAAGCTATGAGCTAAGGCAAGATGTGTCCTCATTCTACCAAGCAGACCACGGTTCTGACAGTCTCCATGACTGCTCCATGTCTGCTAATGCCTGGTACTTGGCTCTCAGATGGCTGTGAACTATAGTTGGGTGCTTTCCTGAGGCTCACTTACTTCAAGATTCGGGAATCCTGGGTCTGTATCATGAGAGTTTTGAAATGGCAGTCGCAAAGTGACGAAAGAATGGAACTAAGGCCTTTGGAACAGCTGGCTATGCATAATAGGTGCCCAATAAATGCTACTTGTCCTTAACTCTGGGAAACTGTTTCCTTCAGTTTTCAGACTCTGTGCTGACGACTCCTTTAATTACATTAAATGTTCCCACGCTAAGAAGCATACAGAAAAGCATCAACCCATGTGGGTAAACTCCCTTTCCTCTCTGGCTCGCATTTCACAAGCCCTAAGCAGAGCCACATAACACCCTATCTAAATGGGCTAGAGACACTGGACTTATGGGGAGAAGCCACAGCACACACCTCCTTTTTGCATGGGCAATAGGGGTGAAGGCTTCCTTTAGAAGGGCTCTGATTCTTTTTCCAGATCCTTAAGAGCTATGCCCCCCACTTTCCATATACACTTTTCCATGGTAGAAGGAAAGAACCAGCTCTCCAAGTTGTCTCTGACTTCATATACAATGTGACAGATACACGTGTGCACGAGTTTGTACGTATGAGCACAAACCCACAACAAGCACAAATTTAAAACAAAACAAAACAAAACAACAACAAAAAACTGTTAGAGGCACTTTGGTGGTCTCATCCTTCCACCAATCCTCTTGTCTTGCTCGGCCCTAATTCTACCCCCCCCCCCCCAGGCAACATTCCAACTTCGTTTTAAGTTTTTTGTTGTAGAGTGTCACTGTAGCTATTCAAAGAAGTCACATTGTACCCTTTCTTGGTGTCATCACCCTTTGTGTTTGACAGACATTCCCTCGCTACTTACCTAGCACAGGTCTGCTCATCCTTCAAGCCCTAGGTGAAGTTGTTTCTGTAAAGCTTTCCCAAATCCCAGAGGCAAGCAAACACCACCATCATCAGACACAGACTCATCATGATAACCTTTGTGTTACTGCTGTAGTGGTACATGTGTTAGTGCTGTTGTGGTATGTTTATTTACTCCCCACACATTACCACACAATGAAATAAACATAGCAACACGTGTGTTAGATAAGACACTGAAGTTCACAGGGGTTAAGTAGCTGACCCCAGACAATACTATAAGAAACACACCAGGGTTTCAAATGCAGGGCCGCCTAGCTCCAAACAGGCTACTTTCAACCATTAGGCCACATGACTCTACTTGCTCTTTTGTTGGAGATAGGGTCTTACCATATACCTGTAGCTGGCCTGGAACTCATTATGTTGACCAGGCTGGCCTTGAACTCACAGAGCCCTTCTGTCTCTTGAGTGCTAGGACTGAAGGTGTGAGCCAGGATTCCTAACACCAGTTTCTCTTGTGTGTACTTCCATGACAGTGTGTAGCTTACACACATGTGGTTGGTTGATTGCTTGATTGCATGCCTTTTTCCTCACAATACTTTCAGATCGTTCAATGTACCATTTTGTCTTTTCTTCATGATTTCAGACACTCTATTTAGAACTAACACCCAGTGGGTACTTTATAACAAATGAGGGCTGGCCAGATGGTTCTGTGGGTAAAGGCACTTGCCACCAAGCTGAACACCTGGGTTCAATCCCTAGGACACATGATGGAAAGAGAGGAAGTTGTCCTCTGACTTCCATGCATGTATTGTGGCATGCTTCTTGACTTCCCTAGCCATACACACACTTACAAATAAAACACAAAGTATAAATAAACAAGCAAACAAACAAGTGAGTGAGTGGCTTAAAGGTTTTTTCAACTTAGTACTATTAACATTTTGGATCGGATAGTTCTTTATCCTGGGGGCTACTGTGTGTATCATATCATAAGACTGTTAGAAACAGTCCTGGCCTCTATCCACCATATATGAAAGGCTCATATTCTAGTTGTGATAACAGCAACTGTTTCCAGATAGTGCAAAATGCTCCCAGGGAGAAAAGCCAACCCCCAGATGAGAACTGCTGGTTAGGGACAATGACAAGTGGTCAGCGGAGAGCCCAATGCCCAGAACCTCACCTAACTGCCGTCCATCTGATGTGAGCTAAGCATAATCTGAAAAGACATCTTGTGATTGAGACATGATTCTCTGCTTACTTCCATACAAACCCCAATACGAATCCTTTCATGCAGCCCTGCTACTATTAGCTTTGCGCCACTTACAAAGCTAAGCACCACTCCCCTCTGGCTGGGAAGGGATCCAGCAAGTCCCTTCATCTGCTTGGATTTCTCTCTAAGACGAAAAGAAAGCCCCGACTCTGCAAACACATCCAGACAATGCTGAACGGAGTATCTAGAGCCCCTACTCAGTTATGGGTGCTTTCTGTGTTGTCATAAACCCCATTTTTCAAGTGTAGAGGACGAGTTGCAGAAGGTGGACCTTCCTTCCCTGTAGAGCACAGGGAACTGATGGACGAGCACCCGCTTCCTCACCTTCCTACAGCCCTGGAAACCCCCAGGCTACTCAGTGTCTGTTGTCAGTTGATTCAGAGCACCAACCTGGAGGATTATGAGAAGCTGCCGTGTCCTAATCACAGCCTATCAGCCTAGACCAACTGTTCTCAACCTGTAGGTCAAGACCCTTTCGGGAGATGCATATCAGATATATCGCCCATATCAGTTATTTACATGAAGATTCATAACAGTAGCAGAATTACAGTTATGAAGTAGCAACAAAAATAATTTTACGGTTGGGAGTGACCACAGCATGAGGAACGGTATTAAAGGGTCGCAGCGTTAGGAAGGCTGAGAACCAGTGTCCGAGACACATATCTCTGTTCTGTCTGTTGCAAATCTCTCTGGAGGGTTTGTTATCGACTAAATTTACTCCGTCAACACACAGTCTCGTCTTTTCACCCACCCCACACGGCTCTTGGCTGACTTGCTTCTATTAAAAACACCATCTCCTTTTTTAGAGTTACCAGCCCTTCCCACTTCCTGCTGGGCTTCAAATGTGAAGTGTCTGTTACGTTTCAAGGCTCAGTGTGTTTGAACACTTGGTCTTCTTGAGCAGGTGATGCCGTTGAAGAGGTCTTGGCATCCCTTCCAGCATGTCTGTCACCCAGCCGAAGGGTGAAATGAGATTCAGGAGAGCTATGTGGCCCAACACAGAATTATAAACTTATTTAAAACGTGGGGCAGAAACACCGTGCTAAAGAGTCAGTAACATCTATGCACCATATAATAGACCCTACATGTTTTATTTAAGTGTAAGAAGTAGAAGGAGAAGAAACCAGGACTCTCTTTGAAGAAGCCTTTCTGTGTGCATGCCATGGTTTGTGTATGAGTATGTAAATGCTGGACTTAGTGAGGACAGAAATCATTTATTTTGGGAATTCTGGAGACTTACTGCTAAGGTCCTCAGATCTCACCTCCACGTCAGTGCCTGTCCAGAGTGTCCCTGAGCATAGGGAACTGCATCATACACAAGATTTTAGAGGCCTCGGATACTTACGTTCTCTTCCACAAAGACCTTTGTACTGATGTCAATATACTAGCAACAGAATGGGGGATGGGGAAAGAGTAGAGGGCCACAGGGAAGGAGTGAAAAAAGAGAAATGCTTTTGTATGATGAAGCAGACCGGCCTACAGGTCTGAAGTACTGGATTGAATGTGCGTGCTAAGAAGCATTGTAGGTGGGGTCTTCACTTACCAAGACAAAACTCCAGATCTCTCACTTTATCCTCCAGTCCACTGCAGATATGAAGAAGGGATCACACTTGCTAAGTTCTTGGCTTTGAGTGAAATCCTGACCTGTGCTTTATTGACTTACCATTTCAGTTTGGATCCTACCATTAGCTAGTGAGGATAACTCCCTGACATTACAGAAGTCTTTACTGGTGATTCAGAAGCAAAGCCTTGCAAGTCACCACAGCTTCCCCCACAGTGCTTAGGGAAGACACAGCTCTATAGTAGGCTGTTGCCAGGGGAAAGGACACTGAAGCAAACTTGGGGTGCATTCAGTATAGCAGGCTACCCCTATCTTGTCTGTCACAAAAATAAAGCATCATCTATGAAATCCAGCCCAGGTACGGGGCTTGGCTGGCTCACAGGACCTGGTCACCTGTCAGCTGTCTGTCCCAGGAGTTGCCTGTGCTGAAATGGCCCAGGTGAAAGCTGCCACACAGATTATGTTTCCTCAAAGGACAGAGCTATGCTAGTCTGCCATCTCGAGTAACCGATTTAATAGCTGCACGCTGCATGGTATGGAAGGCAAGCGCACTTGGAAATGTTCACTGCCAAGCTTAAAAGCCTCTGCTCCTTCCGGTTGCCTAGGAGGAGCTTTCCACATTCACAGCCAACACAGCCTTCGCCTGCTCACAAAAGGACCAGTCAGTCACTCTTAAACCGTCACACCAGCTGAGAAAAGGCTGAACAACTCCCAGGCAGCTTGGGTACTGAAGGCAAGGGGAGAAGCTGAAACGATA
The DNA here is from genome assembly GCF_011762505.2 of Arvicanthis niloticus. Lineage (NCBI taxonomy): Eukaryota > Metazoa > Chordata > Mammalia > Rodentia > Muridae > Arvicanthis > Arvicanthis niloticus. Next base: position 40,225,395 of record NC_047667.1, on the reverse strand, counting down.
AGACATTAAAAGCCTCTCGTTCAGCCCACTGAGAATTTTAAATGCCTTTTCCTCTGGCATATTTGAAGTCTGCGTGTTATCGTCTGTTTAACTTACCCCCGCAAGCCTCTGAGGCAGGCTCTGGGTCAGGAGAGCTGAGTCTTTGCATGATTGTGTGTAATGCTGAGTGTGTTGTTGGCACGCAGAACAGCAGGAAACAGCATGGCTAAAATCAGCGGCAGCCAAAGTGGCCTGCATCCAGAAGGCATAGGCCAATGGAGAAATGTCCCCTTGAGTTGGTGTGAAAGGGCATAATGTTTCCAGAGCTGGAAGGCACTGCTGGAGGAGGAAGGGACTACCAACGACAGATATCTTTCTAGAAAAGAGCACTGGCCGTGCCCTGGGAGAGTCTGGGAGGCAGAGCTGGGAGGCTCAGCCTTTGGAGCCACCCTGCTGCAGATGTTGCCATCAGACACATGTCTCAGGCCAGGTAGAAGGTGCCCTTGCTGCCACTGGAAGAGCAGGAACTCCACAGCTGGGCTTGTTTCTGAAGGCCAGATGGGGCTCAGTTCCACAGGATACTCGAGCACACCCACATGTGTACACACACACACACACACACACACACACACACACACACACACACACAGAGTGAGTTTATGCTAGGGTTTTGAATCCAGGGTTTCCTGCATGTTGGGCAAGCACTCAAACAACCCAGCCACACACCCCAGCATTTCCCACACATTTCTGTAGTTTGCATACATTGAGTCCAGCTGTATACCCAGCACGAGGAAGCACAGTGGAACATTTAAAGGTGTGGATGATACACCTCCACCCAGGTAATAGAACAGGATAGGAAGAGTAACAAGTTAACCAATTAAGAGACCTTACAGGGTCTCTCCCCCCCCCCTTCTGTTACACATCAAAATTTAGAGCTTATAAGAGGATAAGCAAGTCCCTGGACCTACTCACCCACCAAGATCAGGAAACTGTCTTGCTAGGTTTTTGTGCCCTCCCCACAGCCTTGAGCAGGCCTGAAAGACCTTGTTTGCCACAATAGACCAAATAATAGGACCTAGGTGGAGTTATCCACCTTGGCTGCTCGTACAGCCTGCTATAGGAACTTAGAAGAATAAACTGCCCACTGAGCTTGCCTTGAGACATCTCTGCCTGTGACTAAGGATGCGTTCACCCACCCATCTCCAGCAGTGACCAAGAATGGGTTCCCCAACCCATTTCTGGCTGAAACAAGAAGGGGTTCAGTGGGGCTTCCCCTTTAAATTGAAGAACTGAACATTAAACTTCGAGCTTTGAACAGAGAGAACTTAGAGGCTTACACCTGAACTCCTGAATTGCCCGAATCCCCTGCAATCACGGGAGAGATAGAGATAGGAGGATTCACACAAATTTGAGGCCAGCCTAAGCTACACAGTGAGGTCCAGGACAGCCTGGGCTACAGAGTGAATCCGTGACTCCACAAAAGCAGAATCAGCTCTGGAAATGCATTTTACATCTCAACAAGCCCCTTGGGAGCGGAAGGAATTCTTCACGGACGGGGTTAAAGGATGCTGTTACAGACACAAAAGGACAGGCAGTAACTGACACTCTACCTCTGTCTCCGGCTACATCTTACTCGTCCATTCAGTCTATACCACAGCCCTGCTGGGTAGGCAGGTATAATTCCTCCTTTTACAGTTAAGTAAACTAAGGAGAAATGAGGTGCCTTCCTCTGAGATCACAAAACCACTAAGTGGCTGAGATGGAATTCCAGTCATCAGCCAGTTAGTTCATGGAGAGGGACTGAGGGAAATCTCACCAGTTCCAGGTAGAATGGCAGGAACCTCAACTCACCATAGAACCTGTCATTGGGAATTGGGGCAACCTCGGTAGCTATGTCTTGTCACAATCTCCAGCCAGCCCACCTTGGTTCCCAATGTCCCTCCCTCTCACACTCCAGATCAAGGGTCAGCACCTGGGCCCTATTTTTCTAATGCTGTTCTTTTTGCTCAGCCATTCATATCTTCTGTTACTAAGTTAATGGAAAACCATTTGCCTTCTGGGTTTACATGGCAACTTATTACAAGCCTGCTTATTATAAATCAGCCTCTGAGACTAGATCCAGGGGATGCTGTGACCATCCCAACACTTCCTGCAGGGAGGTCCTGACCTGATGAACTACAGGTTGACAGGCAGGTGGCTCTGCCTCCATCCCCCGCTCTGTGCTGATGTAGTTTCTAGTTTGGAGATGTGAATTCTCCAGAAAGGAACACTAGGGTGTCTGAGAGGCCTGGGCCCTGCGTGTGATGAGATGAGTGATCCTCAGAAAGGGCTGGGCAGAGGCTCTGTCCTTTTCTGACTGCATCCTAAGGAGAAGGAAGAGCCAGGGCAAATACTCCCAGAGATCTTTGGAAACCAGAAGAATATTCCCATTTATCTTTGTCATCAATATATGTAAAAGTTGGGAGGTTTTGAAATACTCTGAGTGAATTTCAAGCCAGTAGGGAATCTCATGTCATCGGAGTCTTCTGTCCTAGACCAACTCTGCCTGTGGAAAACCATTGGAAACTCCATCAAATGTCAAGTACCCTGTCATTGCAGAGACTTCCATTCTAAGTATTTGAAGGGTGGCTAGAGATTTTCAAAACTGCAGCTGACTTGCCTCCATATTGCTGGTCTCAAAAAAAAAAAAAAAAAAAAAAAAAAAAAAAAAAAAGAAGAAGAAGAAGAAGAAAAGAAAAAGAAAGAAAAGCAGCATTCTCATTGCCATGGGAACATCTTCTTTGACTCAGCAGCATCCAGACCTCCAGCTGGGAACATCCTGTTCCTGGCCTGGTTGCAGCTCCTGACCTACTTCTTCTTGTTTGAGCAAGAGATCCAATGAGACACCTGGGAGGTAAGTGCCTCAACCCCACTGCCCACACTCTGGAACTGTCTCTCTCCTTCTCTAAGAGGGAGCAAGGAACATTGTTCCACCCAATGTTGCCATGGTTAAGCCGGATGATAACACTGAACTCTCTGTGGTAAATACAGTATGAGTTTAGCAGACAGAAGGCTGAGTCTACGGCTCAGTTGGTAGACTTTGTGCCTACTACGCACAAAGGCCTGGGTTGATTCCCTGATGATGCATACACCAGGCATGGTTGTGCATACCTGTAATTCCACCACTTAGAAAGTAGATGAAGGAGGATCAGGAGTTTAAGATTGGGGTGGATTGGGACACATGAGACCCTGTTGTGGGGGGTGGGGGGAAGAAAGGGAGTTCAGTAGAATAGAGAAGATCCAGAGTCTGGACAATTCTGCTTCCATCGTTTCTCAGCACAAGACCTTTCTCAGACTTGCCAGACTGAGCTTTCTTTGCTCTTATCTCTGAAAGTTTCTTGCCCCAGCAAACAGCAATTAGCCCAAAGACAAGTGACAGAGCAAAAAGGCTGGCTTGAAGACAAAGATAAAAAGGGAAGAAAATGAGGGTGACAGCTGATTGACATCTAACGTGGGCGGGATGGACATGCTCCCCCCTCTTCCTCACATCTGCTCTGCTGCTGTAATTCTATCATATGTCCCAAGAATCATCTTTAACTTGCTTTTCTCCTTCTCCCCAGTATCTGACCCACTGCTAAATTCTACCAGTCTTATCTCTAAACTACAATCTCTCAGTCGCCACAGGAATCACCCAGCAGCCAAATCACCACCTAGGCCAGCACTCTCTGAAAGCTTCATAACCACTCTCCCTTCACCCTTCCCGCCCCACTCTCATCCACCCTTTGCAGTGCCAGCAAGCCACATTTGAAAGCGTAAATCAGAGCATCACTGTTCTGCTCAGAAAGGCTCCTCACTGGGCACAGCACACAATCTCAGCCCCCTCCTGGCCTGTGGGCCCTGCACAGTCCATTCAGCCATACCCTGGTGATGTCACAGTCCTGCTTGCCCAGTCTCTACCAGACTGTTGTGGTGACATGGTCACCAATCTCCAAGTCACGCCTCTCTTTTCCTTCTCACATCTTCCCATCATTCTTTCCCCAGTTTTACTACCTCAGAGCTTAGTTTAGATGCTGTTTCCTCAGAGAGACCTTCCGAGACTCTGCCCCTGTGAGTTAGGGCCCATCTAGCTCTTCCAGAGCCGCTTATCCCTCATCCCTAGAATGCATCACTGCCTATTTCTAGTCATTGGTTTGGCTCCTGGAGCAGCAGCCTCAGTATCACTGGAAACCCAGGAATGCAAATGACTGAAGCCCCGTTTCAGATCCATTGCATCAGAAATGAAGTGTTGGGACATCAACTGAGTTCTAGCTGAACGTCTGGATCGATTTGATACCCACAAAGATTGAGAACCAGTGCCATCATCTGTGGCAGACTAATCAGCATCTGATTCTCTAACTTGAAAAATATTCAATTTCATAAATCCTCAAAAATAATGTCATAAGTAGGCTATCTTTCCTTTTTTTTTTTTTTTTTTTTTTTTTGTTTTTTTTTTTTTTGGTTTTTTTTTTTTTTTGTTTTTTTTTTTGGTTTTTTGAGACAGGGTTTCTCTGTGTAGCCCTGGCTGTCCTGGAACTCACTCTGTAGACCAGGCTGGCCTCGAATTCAGAAATCCGCCTGCCTCTGCCTCTGCCTCCCAAGTGCTAGGATTAAAGGCGTGCTCCACCACCGCCCCGCCTCTCTTTCCATTTTATAGATGTACATGTATACGTATATAATTTAAAATTTAAGACAGAATTTCCCTGTGCAGCTTGTGTTGGCTTTAAACTCTTGATATCCCTACCCTATCCCCTTGAGTTCGGGGATTACAGGCATGTACCACCACATTGAGCTAGATTTTCAAGTTATATTTATCAGTTTTCTCGGTAGCTGAACTTCTGATTCTCTGGTCTCCGCTGCCCCAGATTTTTTTTTTCTCAATGAGCCATAAAGAGTATTTTGACTTACAATACTTCTTCCATAGTAGCAAAGCCAAAAATTTTAACCTAGTTCTGTCCAAATAGATTCTTTATTGTAGCCTCAAGGCTATACTGTTCCACAGAGTCGTGAGCCACTTCTGGTATACTGCCAGTGTGGGGATGACCCAGGGTACTTTGTATCACCATCCAGATGTGCAGGCTAGCATGTACCTGCTAAATCTCAGAGCATGAAAATGTAGTCACTATCATGCACATCTGTTCTGGATCCCAGATGGTTTTGTTTCAACTTGGGCTTACATCTGGCTCCCAAATAGATCACAGGTCTCTGGTAATCCCACTAACATCTTGCTAGACACAAGACCAACTAGATAAAATGTAGGTTCTACATGATAGGTTTTTGACAGTGTGTATTCGTGATACATAAATGAGCTGAGTTAACTAGCAAGGAGGTGAGAGGTGTTTACCTCTGGAAGACAAAATAATTCTCTCAGACTGCAGGAGCTATTTATATAAGTAGAAGATGGAAGTTTCTGGATCAAATCAGATACATCTGAAGATGTATCTCTTAAAACCCAAGCAACTTTTCACTAATAGGGTGATGTCTGGTCTTAGTATTCATAGAACAAATGTATACTTTTTCAATTTTTTCTACTTTTTAAAAAAGATTTATTTATTTATTTTATGTATATTTATTTATTTATTTAATGTATTGCTGTCTTCAGATATACCAGAAGAGGACATCAGATCCCGTTACAGATGGTTGTGAGCCACCATATGGTTGCTGGGAATTGAACTCAGGACCTCTGGAAGAGCAGTCAGTGCTTTTAACTGCTGAGCCATCTCTCCAGTCCTCCAAATTTAATTTTCAGTGCTGGCAGTGGTCTGAGTTTGTACTGAATTCTACAGAACATAAAAATAAGGGCTGTGGATGCCGCTCAGTCAGGAGAGAGCTTGCCTGGCATGCACTATGTCTTGGGTTTAACCCTAACACTCAATAAACTAGTTGTGGCAATACACACCTGTAATCCCAGCATTTAAGAGGGGAAGAAAGGATTATTATAAATTCAAGGTCAAACTCAGATTGTAGCAAGTTCAAGGCTCAAAGAGACCTGTCAACAAACAAACAAAACAACAACAACCAGGCACAACAGCTTTCCTTCAAGAACTTACATTTACGTCATGAGATAAAAGGAAAGTAGAGTGTTGGTGGCAGGTAGAGGCAGAGTATAAGGCACAGGTGCGTAGGTGACTCCGAGAAGAAAGATGCTAAAGTCAATAGAACCCTCCAGAAACCCTGCACAGGGTGTTTTTCTGAAGGACAGTGAGGAAAGAGGAAAGGCTGGGACAAAGATACAAAGTAAATACATCTGGCAAAGATACAAAGTAAACACATCCTGCGACACCTTGTCCTAAGTTCAGATGGAGATAGAGAACTGAAGAGCAGGTCTGAGAGACAGATTTATTTTGGCTCACAATTTGAAGGCACAATCTACCATGTTGGGAAAGGCCTGGCAGGGCTCATCGTATGGGGAACATCTTCCTTACATCTCAGTGGACCTAGAAACAGGGAGTAAGCCTGGAGCCCACAACTCCCACCACATCCCATGGTCCACTTCCTTTAGCCACCCACTTTCCTGAAGATCCTAAGGGTTCTCCAAGCAGCTCCATCAATCAGCTGAGGACAAACTGTTTAAATATATGAGTCTGTGGGGAACATTTCACATGGAGATGATAACTTTCTATCTCAAACCTAAAAAACAAAACAAAACAAAACAAAAAAACCCAAAAAAACCAAAAAAACAAAAAACGCCCAAACTTAATATCAACTGGGGACATACAGAAGTGCATATTATCATATAGATAGGTGATTGTGTTTTTAATGAGCTATCACATTTCCAAAAATAGTATCCTCTTTCTGGACGCCAGTGCTGCATTTACTATCTAGTTAAATGAGAACCTCTTAGAACCCATGTCCTGTGTTGCTATTGGGGGAACTAGGAAAGGGAAATCCCCTTTCTCCGTGCTTGGGGCAGCAGGAGCCATACTGCAGCCCATCTGGGTGTCTGCTTCATTGTGGAAGGAGAAAAGGAATCCAGATAATCCTGTTCTCTGGACTTTCTGGATTATTGTATAACTTGAGTCATGTGACCTTCTAGATGTAGCTGACCTGCCTTGGGTACAGGACAAGAAGGAGGTATCTAGTCATCTTAGGGGACGTATGAGATGGAGACAGGCTCAGGCTCTGGGAAACACAGCCTTCTGGGCTACTTCCATTCTGCTGCCTTGCCAAGGCCTGGCTCAGCAGGAAGCAGGGGGAGGCAGGCGTTTGTTCTTACAGCTGTAACTGGATATGGAATGTTCTAGTTCTTCTTGCAAAGAGCCCCATAAGGTGATGTGGTTTGTTTATTTATTGGTCACAACATTCTAGAATAAAAAATTCATTGTGTGCCTTTGATGTCTCCTCCTAGCATACCCCTTAGATAAAACTAAATAGTAAACATTTTCTTTTTCTTGTTGTTCTTGTTGTTGGCTTTGGCCTGTACTCTGGAGTCTGCTGGGTCATTGTGCAAGTTTGCAGATTTCACTCACCCTTGAGTTCCTCCAAGTCTGACATCCAGTCACTAGGCTGTGGTTCTGCTTTGACTCCTTCTCCGTCATGAAGAAGCCCCACATTTGTTCCCAAAGAACTTAGACTTTGTTTCAGGCTAAAGCTAACTAGATTTCCCTAAAACCTCTGAACTCTGAAGCCCATTCCCTAGATAAGAAAACAATGTCGCAGCCAAAGGCAAATAGCTTTCTAAACCAATTCTGTAATTGTAGGGCCGGGTAAGACAGACCTGCGCAGCTTCACTGGGCTGAGAAAACTCCTTCCATCCCTGGTTGGAATTCTCAGGCTCTCACTCCCAAGCCTCCTACCAACAAGACTCCTAGAGGAAGAGTCTGCTAGGAGATTTCTCCAGATGCCAGCTATCTGAGAAGTACCAGCAGGAAGCATCTGAGAGCTACCCTGCACAGAGCTGAGGGTTTGAACATCTGCCAGGCTATCCATCAACATCAAGTGACAGCAAATTTGCCCACAACGGAAAAACAGGCTGAAGAAGCAAAAAGCAAGTCTACAAAACTGGCATCATGCCCTCTCTGGAAAGGCTGCTCTGGGGCTTACATAGAGAAGACCAGTCTCTGAGGGTCCCTAAATCCTAAATAAACCCAGGGTTGGTTTTTCTCAAGTGTTCTAGAATTGGTGGAAACATTTTAATCAGCTGTGTCTTAGGACATAGTGGATGATTATAAACATTTTTCATGCCTTATAAGGGAAAGAGAGACTGACAGCTGGAGGTGTATTTCAAGCTGGAGGCGTATGGCACAGTGTTTACCTGGCACACATGAGGCTTTAGGTTCACTTCCCAGGACTAAAAGAGGAAAAAAAGGGCAGGGGTGAAGCCATTCTTTATTTATCTGTCCTCTCTCTCAGCCTATACTCCGGGCCTCTCCATTTAGTGATAATCCCTTTCCTCAAACCATGATCTTGAGCATATAAAGGGACTATTAAACTCCCTGTGTTGAGTGTCCATTATGGGCCATTATGTGCAGTTGCAAGCCTTCTTGCGTGTACATGCTTGTTAAGTTGGGAGGACATCCTGGTGAGGTCACAGAGGGAATAAATGGGAGTATGTCTACATGCCATGACACGACCTCGAAAGTCCCAGGACAGCTTGCTGGAGTCAGCTCTTTTCTTCCACCACGTGGGTTCTGAAACTTGAACTCAGGTTGTCAGCTTGCCAAGTGCCTTCACCTGCTAGCCATCTTGGCAGTCCTATATATGACTTTAAATTATTACTGTATTTTTATTTATATGTGTGTAAGTGTTTTTGATTACATGTATGTCTGTGTATCGTGTGCATGCAGTGCCCGTGGAGGCCAGAGGAAGGCATCAGATCCCGTGAGGCAGGAGCCAGAGAGTTGAAAGCTCCCGTGTGTGTGCTGAGAATCAAACCCAGGTCCTTTGGAAGAGCAGCTGGAGTTTAAATTCTGAGCCATCTCTCCAGTGCCCGTGGCAGTTTCTGAATAAGTGAATATATAAAAGTGGCAATTGCTGACCGTAGTGCTAACATTACATTGTTCTGTCCTTGTCTCCTGCTGGCTACATTCCCCTGTGCACCTTAATCTCAGTAACATTCCTTAATACCACCCATATTGAGTGAAGTGTTTTCCAGAAAAACCAAATGAAGCATTCTTTCTCTTTCTGATGTCTATCTAGAACTACACTTCCAAGCCTTTTACATTCCTGGTAAGCATTCTGTAGATCCTTCTCCCCCACCCCCATTTTTATTCAATGTGAACTTTGTTTACTATTGGTTTCAAGGATTCAATTTGATGGGTGGGGTTAGTTTGGGTTTTGTTTGGTACAGAGTCTCAGCTTTGGCTGGCCTGGAACTTGCCAAGTAGATCAGGCTACCCTTGAACTCTCAGAGATCGAAGTGCCCCTGCCTCCTGAGTTGTCAGGATTAAAGGCACATGAGTTTGCTTCTGGTCCATCATTCTGATGGTTCAATTCTGTGCATAGCACCCAGTATTTTTCCTAAGTAGGCGTGGCTACATGCGCTTAAGCCAGCCCTCTGGCCACAAACATTATAGAGCAGAGCATTAATTCTGAGATGTGCAGTTCCATGGGTCTTGGTATGTTTACACAGCTGTCCACCAATCACCACTAAATGATTCTACAGCACTTCATCACCCCAAAGAGACACAGCAAACTCCAGCAGCCTATTGTCATTTCCTCATCCTCTTGTCTCCCGGCAGCCATGAATATATCCTTATATTTGCCTGTTCTGGGCAATTTATATTAATAGAATTATATAATAGAAGGAGTTTGGGAATTGGCCTTTTTCATTTAACATAATACTTTAAAAGTCTATCCACACTGTAGCGTGCTTTAATTCTGCATTTATTCTTATGGCTGAATAATATTCCATTTTACAGATAGACCACAATTTATTTCTATTGGCTGCTGGGATTTGGGCTTTCCCCCCCTTTGTCTATTATAGATACAGTGAATAAAACTTCTATAACTAGCCATGAGCAGATTTTGTGTGAACATGTCATTGGTTCTCTTAGCTATAAAACTTGGAAGTGCTCTTTTGGGGGGGGCCTATGGCAATTCAGTGTTTAACTATTTGAGAAAGTGACAGCGACCATTTCCTTAGGCACTTGTACCATTTTGCATTCCATACCAACAATGTGGGGGGCTTCAAATCCCCCCACATCCTCTCCAATGTGTCTGTTGTCTATTCTAGTGGGTATAAAATGATTTTAATTTGCCTGATGAGCATTGGCATCAAATATCTTTGCATGGTCCTACTGACCAGTTGTATATTTTCTTTGAGGATATGTCTGCTCGAATCCTTTGCCTGATTTAAAATTATGTTATTTATTGACTCCAGATATTTTTATGACTGTGGACAGATATGTGGCATGTTAGAGGGACGGCAAGATCATCAATATTGGATTCTGGCTCTATCACTTACCCATGTGACCTCAAGAAAGATGAATTGATTTCTTGAAACTTCAGATTTATTATCTGTAATGGGGAGGAAAGCATCATAGCTCTCTCCCATGGCTGTTATGAAGAACAAACGAGACTCAGAAACATCAAGTGCACTTTGGGAGCCCCTAACAGGCACTCAACGCTTTAGACAAGCATTTCCTTCGGAAGCCAACCATGACCTTAGTAGGCCAGTTTCAGTGTGACCGGTGAGGCAGATTGAAGTCTAACAGATAGTGTCCCTAAATGGAAGAGGTCTGTGAGGTTATTACTGCAGCCCTCTACACACGCAATGTCTCTACTTTGAAGCTGGGGGTGATATGGCCGTCTGACCTCAGCATTACATTATATATACCCTCTCAGCAGCTAGAAAATGAGGAGGAAAGTGCTGGTTAGAAAAGAGGAATTCTGACCCTTACCCAGCACCGCACCCTGTGCAATCTTTGTGCAGCAAGACTGTAAGAACAGGCTGGCCTGAGAGAGTTGAGCAACACGACATTTGGTCTGGCTTTCCGCAGCAGCCAGTCTGGCTCTTGCTTATTGACAGTCTAGCAATGCCCAGGCCTGTCATTTGTTCTTTCCTTAATGAATGGATAGGCTGTTTAATTTCCTGATAGGCAACCTAGTAATTTTAGTCTCCTACTCTGAGCCTTTGTCTGGCTCATTCCATGTGTATAAAAACAACTTTCTTCCTCCTGTTATGGTGTGCTGACCTTTCCATTATGGCTCAGCCCTGAGGCCGTTTCCCTCTAAGGCTTAAGTAGTCTCCCTTATTAGGCTCATATAAACCCCAAGTGAATGGTCATACTGGCAGCTGCACTTGGGACTGAGATCATTATCAAGCCTGGGTGAGCTTGATGTGGGCAAAACGTTGCACTGTGTACCAGGAACATAAAAAAAGAATATGACACAGTCTTGGGTCCTGAAAGATCTCATAATGTGTTGGGTGAGATCTCTGGAATCTTGGTAAAGAGATACAAATAAAATCATAGTTCGATGATTGCCCTACAACAGTTCTTGTCATTGGAGATCATGGAGAAGAACTTGCTAGAAGAACAGACACTGAAGTCTTGCCTTTCTTCCAGTATCTATGGATGAGCCCTCTATATACATGTAATCAATACTGGGAGGAGTGGGGCAGATAACTCTGTCCTTTATCACATGGTGGAGAAGGAAACCAAGGGAGGAGGAAAAAAAAGAAAGCCTGGGAACTCAGCTCGGTGGCAGAGGCCCCCGAGTTTCATCTTTGGCACTGGAAAAGAGAAGAGGGAAGGAAGAAAAGGGGTGAAGGAGGAGGAGAAATGAGAACAGATTTTTATTTTTCTGAACAGAAACACAGGCACAATCATAGGCATTAAAATCAGTTTACAGGAGCTCAAGAAATGACTTGGTAGCCGGGCAGTGGTGGCGCATGCCTTTAATCCCAGCACTTGGGAGGCAGAGGCAGGCGGATTTCTGAGTTCGAGGCCAGCCTGGTCTACAAAGTGAGTTCCAGGACAGCCAGGACTACACAGAAAAAACCTGTCTTGAAAAACAAAAAAAAACAAAAAAAAAACAAAAAAAAAAACAAAAAAAAAAAAAAAAAAAAATAATAAATGACTTGGTAGTTAAGAGTTCTTCCTGGTTAGATTTTTTTTTTTTTTTTGTCAATTTGACACAAGCTCAGGTCATCTGGGAAGAGGACACCTCAACTGAGAAAACGCCTCTTTAAGCTTAGCCTGTCTGTGGTCATTTTCTTAATGCTTGAGTTGAGAGAGCCCAGCTCACCACGGGTGATGCCAACTCTGGGATGGTGGTCCTGGGTTGTGTAAGGACCGTGACTGAGCAAGCCAGGAAGAGCAAGCCAGTAAGCAGCATTTCTCTATGGTTGGTGCTTCAGTCCCTGCCCTGACTTCCCTTTATGATGGACAGTAAGCTGAAAGATGAATTCAAGAAAGCCTTTCCTACCCATGTTGCTTTGGGTCATGGTGTTTATCACAATAGAAAGTGAACTAAGACACTGTCAAAAAAAAAAAAAAAAAGTTCAAATTCCAACGCCCACTAGAGCAGGCGTCCTGTGCATCCTGTAAGCTTCCTGTGAGGGAAGATGAAACAGGAAACAGCTTGTTGGCTTCCGGCTTAGCAAAAAAACCCTGAGTGCCAGGACTCAAGGAGAAACCCTGCATCAGAGAGTGATATAAAGATATGTAGACATCCCCTTCTGGCTTTCCTATGACCGTACATGCTCCCATACCTATGTATATGTGTGTGTGCACACACACATACACACATGAACACACGCACACAGGCACCCATGCACACGCACAAACACACACAAATGCACATACACAAATAATAAGTCTATCTCTTAAGAAATTAATTCACAGTTCCATTTTGTTATATAAAAGCAGACACTGCCAGAAGAAATTTAAGCAGGGGGAGAATAAATCCCATTTCCCATTTGACCTGTGTCCCACACACAGACTCCTTGGCCTTCTTTTGCTCATGTTTGAAATGAAGACATCACACCAGCCATGTTCTAAGACTCTTTATAGTTCTCCCAACCTGTGAGTGAGGGTGGGCTGTTTGTGTATTTCCCTTCAGTCAGGAGAAAAGAATGAGGAGCTGTCTTAGGATAGCCTTGGCCGTGGGGTCGTGGGGGTGGATGAGAGGGAAGGACCTATCACTGTTCTTCCTTCTCAATGGTGAGGGTAGGACAGTGGACTGTGGCACAGAGCCCTACAGAGCTGGAGAGGAAGCTGGGGGGATCAGCACCAGGAAGATAGCAAACAGCCCAGGCAGCTCTCCTTAGGAAGCACTCAGCATGATGGGACAGAAATACCAAGAATGGACTTTTTGTTGTTGTTGTTGTTGTTGTTGTTGTTTTCTTTTGTTTCTCAAGTTAAAGTCTGGCTCTACAGACAGACTGGTCTTGAACTCTTGATCTGCCTGCCTAAGATGCCCACGTGCTGAGAGTATGAGTACCTCTATTCCAGCTCAAGAATAGATTTTTAAAATAAGGAACATAACAGGTGGTATAGCACAGCACAAACCCCAGGTATGTCATTTCCTGGGGACACTTGTCACAATGCTTTTGTAACTAGGGCTGCAGAGGCAAGATGCCAACATCCTTCTGCAGGGACAGACTGCAGAGAAGCCATCCTGACTCATGCCTTCAACCAAAATAGTACTTTGAGCTAGCCAGCTTCCTTTCCTTCTCCATCAAGAATGTTTTAACCCTTTCTTTGAAAGAAAAATTTTAAATCACATTCATTGTGTGTGTGTTTGTGTATGTGTGTGTGTGTCTGTCAGTTGGTCCATCTGTCTGTCTGTCTATCTGCTGTTATATGGGCTAATTTTAAGTGAATGTAACATAAGCTACCCATTCAGCTACTAGGAATTCCAAGAGGATTATTAAGTCTTCCTTCATGTCTTTAGAGAGCACATGGCAGTCAAAAGCAGTACCCTTACAAAAAAGCGTTCCAGCTTTATACTGCAAAGAAATTATTTAAGATGTAGTAAGGAGGCAGAATTAAACAGATAGTAACAGAATGCACAAACGGGTGAGGGAGGGGAGGAGTCTGATGCAGGGACAAGGATGACGAGGTGCCATTGATACACTAAGGTGAAGTGATTGGATGATGCTTGCAAAGCTGGCAGCTGCACAGACTGGGCATGGAGTTGAGTGATCTGGACCCACGATGCCGGTGGTGACATCACTGAAGGTTAAGCCACAGTGAGGGGACGAGATGCCCCAAAGAGGCCCAGCAAAACCTTTTTCCTTTTCTCAAGACATAATATTATGTTTTTCAGGACTGGAGTAATGGGTAAGCACTGGGTGCTCTTGCAGAGGACCTTGGTTCTGTTCCCAGCACCTACATGGTAGCTCACAACCATCTGTAATACCAGTTCCAAGTGATCTGATTCTCTCTTGACTTCAGTGGCACCAGATGCACATGACACAGGTGTATATACATGCAGGCAAAACACTCATCACATTAAAAAATTAATCTTCAAACTGATTTTTTGATTGGTGCATAGATATTTCACTATGATTTTTTACCCATATATACCTGCTGCACATTGCTTATATTGGAGTTCCCCATTGCAGCAATGATGTTTCTATGAGTGGTGGAGGGTAGCCAGCTTTTCACATCACTTACTGCAGAACTTCTGGTAAAAAGATGGAGTACAGCTCACCATACATAATTTACCTTTGTATAAATTATATACAAGTGTTAAATTACTATTGAAAACATACACAAAATTAAAAGATGCAATAAATATAAATAAAAGTGTCTTAGTTTTAAAACATTGGTCTAGGGGCTGAAGACATGGTTCAGCTTTAGAGCATTGGATGCTTTTCCAGAGGACCCAGGTTCAATTCCCAGCACCCACATGGCAGCTCACAACTGTCTGTAACTACAGTTCCAGTGGATCTGACATCTGCACACAGACATACATGTAGGCCAAACACCAAGTGTACATTAAAAAAACAAACGAACAAACAAAAAAACCAGAGGTCTAGAATAAAGCCATTCAGAATTTGGTTCAGCAACCAAGCACATGTCATCTTGTTACTGATCTATTGCACACACACACACACACACAAGCAGGACAATGAAGAGAGAAAGCCACTTAGAGACTTCAAGCAGTATAATCAAGAGGATGCATGTCTGCTGAATTTGGTAATTTTTTTTAAGGTTAAGTTGGCATGGGAGCTCATACTTGTAATCCCAGCACTTAGGAGATTGAAGACAGATGGTCACGAGTTTGAGGCCAGCCTGGGCTATATAGTAAGTTACAGGGCAGCCTGGGCTCCCTTCTAGGCCAATGATCCTGTAATGGCCTATTGCTGTGGCCTCCTGCCTCAGCACCACACTGTGGCAGCTGTATCGTTCCTGATCTAACCTCTAGGAATCTCTTACCTTCTCCCCATCCCTGCTGACCCTCCATAAATGGTTAGCAAGGCCACTGAAAACATTCACACTCCCCTCTCTTCTCAGACATATTGTGCTGAGACCTCATCATTGGATGCTTTCTGCATTGGGTCTGTAATTATTTAGTCTAGCACTAACCACCAGCTTCAGCTGCTCCTCAGAAGAGGCAGCTCATGGGGTGAGTCTTTGTGCAAAAGGGGGGCAGTTTAAGAAACAGAGTTCCATTTATAAGCTTAATGCTTGCTGTGGCAGCAGGCTCTCTTCCATTAAAATGTCCTGACAGCTGTCTCATCATAGGGATGGGGAACGGTTTCAGATGGAGCTGTGAAACCCTTTCTGAAGGTAGTATAACCTCAGCCAAGTGGCAGGAGAGTGCTACAAAGTTCTGCCAACTTGTGAGCCTTTTGTGGGTGGGGCCAAGACAGGGACCTACATGAGTAAGTACTGTGTGGTCCAGGCTCATCCCTAAGACCTACTGAGGGTGTCATTCTGGTTTCTTAAATTGCTAAGTATAAATAACACAAAATTCAACTTTTGGGATTCACGCCTGTGCAAGTGCACATGCACACGTGTAGCCCAAAGTAGCACTGAATTTGGGATCCTCCCGCTACTGGCTCTCAAGTGCTGGGTTTGCAGGTATGTGCCTGGCAAAACTCAGCATCTTAAACGCTAAAAAGCCGTGGCTTGGTGGTATCGAGGACACGCTCACCGTTGACCTGCCATCACCATGTCTGTTACCATAACATTCTTGTCTTTTTAGACTGAACCTCTATGACCAGGAAATGTAAGTCCTGATTTTCCCTGCCTCTACTTTTAGTTTCTATGGTTTAGTTACTCTGGAACGAGTGGAGAGTTCTCATTACAGAAGAGGAAGCTGGGGCAGTAACTATAGCTTGTCCAAGGTAAGACCACTATTGAAAAGAAAACTAAGATTAGAACTCAGGAACTCTGGCTCTGGAATCTGCAGGACATACTAACAGGAGGAACTAGAAGCTTGTTCCCTTAGGACATCACATGTACCCACACGTCGCAGCAGGCTGACCAGAGCAGAAGTGCAACCAGGTGCTTCAATGTACTGAGTATCTGTCCTTCAAGAGCATGGCTGTGCCTTTCTGAACTTTTTTTTTTCTTCATCTGTGTGAGAATGAAACGATCTACTTCCCGTGTGTGCTGAGAATATAGACAGTGTGCACAGAGCAGAAAACCTCCTAGCATGAGCTCCCGCTTTCACCTTCCTCTCCATTCCCGCTTCCCCGAGAAGGAAAACTGAAAGCCTCCCATGGCACACAGGAGCCCAGGCAGCCTTTAAGCTGCTCTCCACAGGCAGTGTGCTGGGGATCCGGGACTGAAGAAGAAGAGGAGACAGGGCTGTGGGAAGAATTGGTGGGAAGGGAGTAAAAGCCCTGGAACGTCACACGGAGCCTCGACGTGGCCTCAACGTGTCAAGTATTGGCAAGAAAATTGCAAGGGAAGCCTGGTGGGCTCCTAGCAATCCTGAAGAACCAACCCTCTGCAGCCAGGCAGTGCCCGCCTGTCTATGGTCTCCCTGTCTCATGGGGCAGGACTTAAAATTAACTGAAGGTTGAGTGGAGAGCGCCTGACCACGGTGCCTACCTAGGATCTTCCTACTTGGGAAGTAAACTACCTGCACTCAGCTGTGCTTTCCCACGCCCTCCACAAGAAAACAAAAAGCATGGGGGATTGAGTATGACTCAAACGTTTGGCCATCAAGGGCATGAGGCAAACTTCCACACTGTAGATCTGAGGACTTTAGATCCAAGTGCTAGAAGCCAACTGCAGAAGACTGTTCCAGTGATCTGAAGATGGTTAGCCCCCACTGAGGTCTTAGGAAGGTGAAAATTTAAATGGAGCTATGATGCATAAGGCAAAGCCTTTGGGTAGTGACGACTTTGGGTAGTGACTAGAACTACCTATTAGGGGGGAGGGTCTGCAGCTGAATTCGGGTGGATTTATCAGAAGAGGAAAGGACCAGAGCAAGCACACATGATCCCTGTTTCACTGCTGGACACCATGTGTCATGAGATTTTGTCTATAAGAAGTCTACCACCAAATGCAGTCCCTTGACCTTTGGCCTCAAGAACCATAAACCAAACTAAACCTCTTTTTAAAAACCCAAGTCTACGACACAATGATTTTGTTCTGTTGTCGTGGGCCTGTTTTCACCACACTGAGGGATGGAACTGCACACCTCACTAAGGACAGGCAAGGGCTCTAGCACTGAGCCAGTCGATACTGTGTTATTAATAAATCAACTTAGTTACACACTATGTGTACCTACTGTTTGATTCAAACTCTTGGACATCCGGGAATAGACTGGACAGTGGCGACACTAAAAAGACGAGTAGTCGCCAGGGCTTGAGGAAGGGACGATGACAGAGAGGAATAGCACAGTGTCACACTATAATGGTAGCCATATGTCATCACCACTATACATCACCCAAGAGTGAGTCTGAATATACCAGCCAGTGTGATTTCCAGGTGGTGATTATGTATGGATGTAGGCTCAGCAAATGTTACAAGTGTAGCATTCTGGTGGAGAATGTTGTTATGAGAAGACCATGGGAGGAAGGGTATAAAATAAATCTCTGTACCTTCCTCAGTTTCACTGTGGGCCCTAAACTGCTGTAAGAAAGGGAAAAAAAATTCATTTCTTTTCAAAAGATGGGACCCAGCATGATAGCACCTGTCTGTAATCCCAGCATTTAGGAAGTAGAGGTTACAGGAGCAGGAGTTTAAGGTCATCTTCAACTATACAGTGAGTCTGAGACCAGTCTGGGCTATATGAAAGCCTGTCGATAGGTAGGTAGGTAGGTAGATAGATAGATAGATAGATAGATAGATAGATGGCAGCCAGACAGATGTATATGATGGATAGATAGGCAGACAGGTGGATGGATGGATAGATAGATAAGATGGGATGAGAGAAGAGAAGAGGAGAGGGGAGGGGAGGGGAGAAGAGAAGAGAAGAGAAGAGAAGAGAAGAGAAGAGAAGAGAAGAGAAGAGAAGAGAAGAGAAGAGAAGAGAAGAGAAGAGAAGAGAAGAGATAGGACCTGGACCCGAGGTGCTCTGAGCTCCACTGGTAGCTGGAGGGTGAGGAGAGAGACCACTAATGTACTTTGTAAATTAATTCTCTCCTTTGCAAAGAACACATTAAAGGTGAGTTATGACTACTTCTGGGGGAAGAAGGGGGTCAAGCTGGGACACTGAAAACAATTGGGAAGTTTCTTAAGAAAAATATGCCCACAAGGAACCCACCCACTGGACACTGGTTAGTGAAAAATCATGGAAATCACATCAAGAGTGTAGGACATCACCTCAAAAGGGCATAGTTACAGAACAGTGAATCCAGAGGACTCCGCAGCACCACAGGGGAGGGAGGGAAGACAAAGAAGAGGACAGCTGAGCTAGCAGAGACCCAGGGGAAAGTAAGGAGACCAAAAACCAGTCTTGGCCTTGAGTGACAAATGAGTATGTCATCTGCATGGGGCCACCTGTGCAGAAGAGCAGATGGAGCCCCAGGTCCTAACTGTTCCTCAAAATAAAATAGATTCTCATTTGCATAAAATTAATGTTCAGAACCACTGAGGAACTGCATGCTTTATTGTCTGCTACTTCTGCAAGCAAGCAAAAAAAAAAAAAAAAAAAAAAAAAAAAAGCCTTTCTTTTTTCGTTTCATTTTATGGTAGATCCTTTCCAAGAGGCTTTGGCAAATCAAAATCCAAAAGTGGGCCTGGGGAGTGACCAAACTGAGCAGCTGAGTTTAGAGAGATATTGTTACGGTGTTAAGAGACTTTGCTATACCAAAAAGAACCTGCCCTGGAGTCCTGTGCATAGTTCAGCCTGGAAGCTGAAATCGGCAAAGAAATGAATATGGAAGGTTAACACCCAAAGCCTACAGGTAGGAAGCACTCTCCATGGAGTCTTTCTCTGAACCCGAAGACCTGGGTATCTTTCATTTTTGTATTCCACACAAGAAGGACCAACTCCCCAAGGGAGCCATGGAGTCAGGCCTAGATGTCCCACTCCTGGGCAGGAAGACTCTACCAGCTACTTGCTACCTAGTTTTATGTCAACTTGACACAAGCTAAAGTCATCTGAGAGGAGAGAGCCTCAATTGAGAAATGCCTCCATACAAGATAGGGCTATAAGCAAACCTACAGAGGATGCTCTTAATTTGTGATTGATGGGGGAGTGCCTACGTCATTGTGGGGCCACCCCTGGACTGGTGGTCCTAGGTCCTGAAGAAAGCAGGCTGAGCAAGTCATGAAGAGTAAGCCAGTAGACAGCATCCCTCCATCTCTGCATCAGCTCCTACCTCCAGATTCTGGCTCTGTTTGAGGGTGTGTGTGTGTGTTTCTTGTTTTTATTTAGGGTGGGAGGCAGGATGGAAATACAGGGTGATTTAAAGGACTGAAAACAGGTGACCTCCTAATTTTTCTTCTTAAACAGGGAGTACTGCCATTCTGACAGCAGGCTCACCTAAAGGGCACATTTTGAGTTTGTAACAGCATCCTGTGAAATTCTGAAGGAGAAAATGTTTGCTTCTTTTGACACATATGCCCACCAAGCATTGGGTGAGGTGGGTCTGACTGCATTTCTAAGGAGGACAGGTAGAGGTGACTGTGTGTGGCTTTTACTGACCGAGGCTTGTCAGGGTAAAGCTTGGCAGTGGGGCAGAGGACTCAACCACTGGGACAGTAACCAGACACTTGGCAGGGAGGGGATGGCAGAGCAGACAGGAGCACAGGCAGACCTGTGCCAGGGACTCCTAAGCAGGCAGTGCTTTTGAGGAGGGATGCAAGAGAAGAGAGGGGACAGAGACAAGCGAGCAAAGGTCAGAGGGCAGAGGTGAGAAGGAAGGAGGCTTCTGTCAATGGGCTGTGACTCAGGATAGTAAGGCAAGCAAGCCCTTCCTCCAAAGTCACTTTGGTCACGGTGTTTCACCACAGCAACAGAAACCATAAGTAAGACAACCATTAAACCAGAGTGCCTGGAATGGCACCAGCAAGCGGGAGCACAGGGGTGCTCTACCGCGGTCTGCTTTAGGTCTAATAGAACAGGTTAGGTTGCTTCTTCCTGCTGGGCGTGAGTAGCTTCTCTCTTCGCTACTCTGCCTTTCCAGGTATCATTTCTTGACCATTTTAAATAGGAAAAAAGGTAAGACCACAGCACCAAATTAACCATCCGAGTCTCTCCGAAAGACTAGCCCTGTCTTTTTCTGTCTCTGTAGCTCAGGCTAGTCCCAAAACCCGGGATCTTCTTGATTTAATCTCCAGAGTGCTGGGATCACAGGCATGTACCACCATCCCTGGCCAAGAATACTGACTTTTAAGTCAGGTGTGGGGTGCAGCCTTTTTAATTCCAGCTCTGGATCCTTAGTTCCAGGTCAGCTTAGGGTACATAGTGAGATGCTGTTGCCTAAACAGTCAGTATTCCCTAGGTAACTCAAGTACTTGGTTAATGTCCTCTCTGTGGAGCCTGACTGCAAAAGGACAGTTTACATAAGTCCTATCAGTAAGCCCGAGTACTACACAGTCTGTCATGGGCAGCGCCTGTTCTCCACGGCTCCTTCTGTGATAACCTCTTCTAGGAAATCGTCAGGACATCCACAGATCCCACAGTCAGTAGGGAAGAAACAGGTGTCCAGAGCAAGGATCTGCACACTCTGTAAAGAGACTTGAGCTTCATTCTTTATTAGCAATGAAGATGAAAGGGATGCAGAGTTGGCTCAGAGGTTAAGAGCACTTGCTGAAAAGGACCCAGATTCAATTCCCAGCACCCACGTGGAGGCTGGTCACCTCCTCCAACACCAGCACAGTGAGGTAAACAGTCATACACATAAAATAATAAATATAAATTTAAACAAGTAAAGGGGAATGACTTTGTACAGAGCTCTCATATGTGTGTGAATGTATAAATGTATGTATATATGTATATATATGTATGTATGTATGTATGTATGTATATTGACCTAGAAGTTGGGCTCTATTGTCATTGGTTCTCAACCTGTGGGTCACACCCCCATTGCATATCAGATATTTACATTATGATTCATAACAGCAGCAAAATTACAGTTATGAAGCAGCAATAAATATAATTTTATGGTTGGGGGTCACCACAACATGAGGAACTGTAATAAAGGGTCACAGCGTTAGGAGGGTTGAGGACCACTGATTTAGGTAAATCAACAATGGAAACACATTAACTGTTCTCAGGGTCAAAGCTCTAGGGAGAAGGGCTGGGACTGGCCCTTCCTAAGTCCACATTTAGCCTGTACACTAGCATGGCATTTACGAACTTTGAGAAGCATAAATAATTATTTAAAAGCACAGGTGATAGTTCACCAAATGGAAAGACACTCCAGAGAGCTTTTCTCCTATCCCTGGCTCTGGGCAACCTCACCCGGGTGATTCCAGACTAGGCTGTGTGTCCCAGAAGAGAATGCTCATCCCTGTATCTTCTACCCTACAGAGAACAGCCTTTCCATCCCCACTGTGGCCAGATCAGTTTCCTAAACTAAGACAGTTGTAATCAGTCGCTCCAGAAGGGGCTGTGATTCACATCTGAGCTTCAGAAAACAGTGTTCATTTCATTTAAAGGGGAGACAAAACAAGGCAAGTGCTTGGGTGCTAACAGATTTCTCCAGACCTTAATTTGCATTCATTCCGCTTCCCAAGCATTTGATTTGTTTTTATTTCCAAACTGTGTTGTACCACATGCTAGGAAGATAGATTCACTTAATCTGGATCCTGTGATTTCATTGTTTATAGATGTCAATACCAAGGAATGTTAGGGACGCATCAAATGGCTTTCCATGTTCCCTCTGGGAAGCAAACCAGAGAATAAGCCAAGCCCAGGCTTTCAGAGGCTGGGACAGCCATCAGGGCCAACAGCCATACCAACTGTCAGCTCTCAAGATATTCCCATGCAGCCAGGCTGACCTTGGCAGAGATTCGACTGAGAGACCTCAGTTCCTTCCCTAAAAATAGGCTGTGTGTTGATGTTCCCAGCGGGTCTAAACTTGCCCTGTGTTTAGCTTGAGGGCAGACCTATAAACATTTCAAAAGAGGGAAGAATTCCTGCCTGGCTTTCCTGGAGGCAGAGAATGTGGAACTGCAGGACTCGGACCACAGGGGTCTTTGTTCTGTTTCTAATCACTGTGCCCAAATCCCTGAACTTTAAGGGATGAAGGAGTCTGGGCACAGAATTTGAGGACAGACAGCCCACTGAGCTGAGGAAGCCTTAGCAGCAGCAGCATAAGGTGGCTCCTTAGATTGCCTCTACAGGGAGCTGAGGCTCATGCCAGGATCCCCTCCCCTCCCCTCCCCTCCCCTCCCCTCCCCTCCCCTCCCCTCCCCTCCCCTCCCCTCCCCTCCCCTCCCCTCCCCTCCCCTCCCCCTCCCCTCCCCTCCCCTTCCTTCATACAGTCTAGGCTCCCAGCCCTTGAACTGGTTGCTGTCTACGTCAAGGTGGATCTTCTCTTCTTAGCTAAACCTCTTAGGAAACACCCTTGCTGACAGGCCTAGAGGTGAGCCTCCAAGGTGATTGTGATTCTAAGCTGGCAAGGGAGAATAACCAGTGCAGGGGCCATTTGGCATGATCTGCATAGCTTCTTGCCCCATGTGCCTGCATCTACTGAACCTTATTTCTCTGCTCTTCACAAAGCTCCACCATTATATAATTACACAACTCCCTTACTCAAAATCATTCACCACTGCCTACCAAAACAAGATACCAAAGACCTATGTGGAAGACTTTCATTTCTCTATCCAAGCATCGGAGTCTCAGCTGCTCTGTGCTGCCTCATTTGGTTGTGACCACCCTCCTCCTGCTGCCCTTCCCACCCCCCAGCAGGCTGCCCTCATCTCCCCTGTCCCTGAGACTTCACTAATTCCATTTCTTCATTTATTTTTGAAACAGCCTTTTATTGTGTAGTCCCGGCTGGCCTGGAACTAGCCATGTAGACTACAGTGGCCTTGAACTCACGGAGGTTCACTTGTCACTGCTTTCTGGGTGCCAGGCCTAAAGGTGAGTGCCATCTCTGTGCCTTTGCCTAAGCTTCTTCCACATCTCTATATTAGAGTTCTGTTCAGTCACCAGGACAATTCAACCACTTCTTTCTCTATAAAATGTTCTCATATTTCTTCAGGTCTGTGTTAATCATTTCTTTCTGACCTGCTATTGCCCTGTATGCTGGAAGGGGTTCTTCCTGTCTTTGAACCTGCTGACACTGTTCCGAAAGCCTCTGTCTGTTACTTCCTACACTTCAGTCTTATTATTTTGTTCCGTTCACTCACAGTCCATGGTCTCCTCTCTCCACGTAAGTACAGAAAACAACAGCCACTCACATTTATAAGAGAACAGGCATATGAACCCTCTCTCTCCTGTTCTCATAACCTTCTGTGTTGTGTTCATTGATGCTATCCCGCCTTGTGTTTTAAACATAATCAGTATAAACTACTCAGAACAAAAATTATGTCTTTATATTTGTCTTATGGATCTTTTTAAAAATTCTTCAATAGGATCTAACAGCAGGCACTCACTAAATACTGTTAAGATCGAAGATAATAAAACTAAATTTTTTTCCCAAGGTAAACCTTGGGAAAGGATCAGTGGAGAGTCGGGTGTGGGGTCATGCCAGTCAGTGACTGTTCAATCTGGATAACATTATTAGGGAGATTGATTATTAAATTAATTAAATGCTATTAAGAGTAATGGCAACAACAAACTGAAGATTGATGTATTATTTGCTGAGTGCCCGTTAATGACACACATTTGAGAGCTAAGTTAAATACGACAAGATAAATGTGGCATGATCTGGATTTCCATAAGGTCTGCAAGACTACAGAAGACAGAAGCACATGAAAAATCACCCACGAGGATGGGCATGATGGTTCTATCTGTGAGTCCAGCACTCGTGAAGCTGTGATAGGATTGCCCTTCATGCCAGCTTGGGCTACACAGTGAATCCCAGGCTGTCCAGGGCTATACATGTCACAATTCTATCTTAAAAAAAGAAAAGAAATAAACTGTGTTTATTATAGAAGCAGTTCAAACCTGACGTAATCCATATCTAGGACAAGAGGAAAGGGTAAACTAAGTTCACTTTAAAAAATTAAATATGCCACATTTCCCGTAGCTAAATACATGCCAAGTAAGGGATCGACTATTCTAACAGTGTGTCCTGTACTTGGGTGGGTGTAGGGGTGGGTGAGTATATTCAATGTCCCTTTATATGGGAACAGTGTGATAGCAGGTGGGTAGTTTTAGCCTGATAATAAAGCTTGAGAAAGTAATGTAGATCCTCTCTGTTTAAAAAACATTTTTTTGTTGTTGTTGTTTTTGAAGACAGGCTCATGTAACCCAGACTTGTCTCAGACTTGCTATGTAGCCAAAGCTGGCCTTCCTGCTCCATTTCCCAAGTGTTAGGATTACTAGCATGCACTGTGTGCCCAGCTCCCAATTAATTCTTATTTCTATTACTTTCCCCTAAACCCCAAACCTAGAGTCCACTATTCCTCTGTGTAGAACTTGAACTTGAGGATGTATTTCTTTGTGTGGTAGGGAGAGTGAAAACAAGCCTTTTTGCCAAGAAATACAATCTACAGGTGCTATAGCAGCACCCCACCCCAACTCACTCTCTCTCTCTCTCTCTCTCTCTCTCTCTGCAGAGACAGAGTGGCAGTCTCTTCAGGCCTGAGAACTGTTGAGGAACCTTAACTTTCATGAGAGGAGTCAACCCCACCCAGTGAGCTGTCAACACCCCATACTGAGGCTACTTTTTGAAGGTTTTTTCTTTAGATGTGACATCAGTGGCTCCTCAGGGAGAAGTTTCTTGTAGTTCTGGCTAGAACAGATCCTGATAGAAATCCACCCGTCTTCTCCAAGGAGGAAAACACTCCCCAGGAAGGGCAACACAACTACATGGAACAATGATAAGAATTCTCACAGGCCAACCGTCAGTAAGCAAACAATGATGGGATGGCTTCCTATGATGTATTCTGCTTTGGTTTCCTTTTGGTTTTGGTGTCCTTGGGAATTGAACTTGGGACTTTGGTGACACAGTCTTCCTGTGTTATCCAAACACAGGAAAACAAATGCTGGTTGTGTACTTGTGTGCTCAAGAGAGCCTCTTCATTCAGCCTCCCAAGTAGCTAGGGCTGCAAGAATGTACCACTGTGCTCAAGCTTAGAGTGCCGTTCTTAAAGGAAAGAAGGGAAAGAAGAAAGTAAAGAAGGAAAGAAAGAAGAGAAGGAAGGAGAAGGAGGGAGGAAAGATGGGGGAGGTATGGATGGATGGAGAAAGGGAGAAGGGGAGGAAGGAAGAAGCTATCAAAGTAAGAGAGAAATAGACTTCCTTTGACAAACAAAACCAGGTTACTCACTGTAGTGGTCTGAATGAGCATGGCCCCCATAGGCTCATAGATTTGAATGCTTGGTCACTAGGGCACTATTTGAGAAGGATTAGGAGGTGTGGCCTTGTCTGGAAGAAATGTGTCACTGGGGATAGACTTTAAGGATTCAAAATTCCAAGACAGGTCCAATGTCTCTTCCTGCTGCCTTCAGATCTGTCTCAATGAAGAACACTTAGCTACTCTCTAGCACCATGTCTGCCTGCATCCCACCACGAAGATAATGGACCAAGCCTCTAAAACTGTAAGCCAGCCCCAATTAAATGCTTCCTTTTATAAGAGTTGCCGTGGTCACAATGTCTATTCAGAGTAATAGAACAATGACTCAGACACTTATTATCAACAGATCTACGCCACAGGAAATAGTAAAGGAAGGTTTTCAAGCAGAAGAAATGGAATACAAAAATGTGAGCAAAGAAAGGAATAAGGAAAAATAAAGCTTTTTCTTGGTTTTAATCCTTCTAAAACACAAAGAGGATAACAATGTGTTGTATGTTCATAGCATATGTAAAAGTGAACTATATCACAATAATCCCATAGGAAGTGGGAAAGACGGATGAGAATCAATCATAAAGTTCTTATGTTCCACTCCAAGGGATATTGTATGAAGAAAACTCAAGTTACTGAAAATAAGTATTATAGGCCCTAGAATCATTCTAGTATATATTGAAAGTCAATGAAGAAGGTAAAGATAAAACCATAAAAATTTCTCAGGCTGGCCATAATGGTGAGTGTCTATAACCCCAACACTTAGGAGGTAGTAGCAGAAAGATAGGGAGTTCAAAGTTAGCCTCAACTACACAGAGAGTTTGAAACGAACATGTACTACATGAGAGCTTGTCCCTGTCCCCAACACATACACACAACACAAGCATGCATACACACATAAATACATGCACATACATAGACACAGTAGCACACAAACACACAAATACATGCACCCACATAGACACACACTAAAACCAGTATTGTCAGGTTAGATTTTTAAAAGAATCCAATTCTATGCAATCTTCAAGAACCTCTTTTATTTTTAAATTTTTGTTCTTCATCTTCATCTTCATCATCATTATCATCATCACTGTGTGTGTAGATGTGTACACGCCACTGTGCACATGTGAAGGAGTCAGAAAAGAACCTTTGGAGTTGCTTCTCTCCTCCCATGTTGGGACTGAACTCAGGTTGTCAGACTTACCTTTGAGCCATCTCACCAGCCCACAACCCCTGCTCTGAACGTAAGACATAGCTAGGTTAACAGTGAACAGATGGCAAAGGATGAACAGGGGAACACTAACTGAAAGAAAGCTGAAGTATCTATGCTGATTTTAGACAAAGTGGACTTCAATCCAAGGGATGTAATCAGGATAAGGAGACACCTACGTAATGATCAAGGAGTCGACTAGAAAACCCAACAGTCTCAAATATGTAGGTACCTAACAATGGAGCTTCAAACCCAAATGTCTGCCCTTGACTCGGAACAGCAGTGCTTACACTAGAGAGCTTGCCCACAGACTTAAGCTTTCTCAAACAGTCACAACAACTGTATTACCATAGTCAGTAATTCAAGGATTACTTGGAAGACAAACAGTCTACTGATTTTAAATTGCATTTCCTAATCCAGTCAGGCTGTTAGAAAGCCGTCTGCGTGAACTGTACTATTTTAGAACGTCACAGGACTCTTTTCTTGATTGCACTTTGATGTTGTGCCAATGACTGTAGCAGAGAGATGCTGTAAGAAGAGCCCATATACTCTTTATTGGTTTAACGCAGGCTTATTGTCCGGAAAGTCAATAGATCACATGATGTTCTCTTGCTAAGAACCTTATGAGAGAGATTTTGCTCAGGTTTCAAAACCTTGGGACATCTCATTGTTTCTGGTCATAATTCTCCATTTTTTGGAGGGGGGCAGATAGGGAAATCAGAGGGAAGTGTTTAGTTCATAGAAATTGCACGATGCGTTTTCTCTTCTAATTCTAACCCTGACTTCCTTTTTACTGTCCCATTTTTTCTTTTCATCCTAATTTTCCTGTTTATTTTCGTTCTGTTGATCTTCTGCCATGTCATTTTGTGCTGAACGCAATTTTAAGATGGTATAATTTGCATGAAATCAATGAACCCATCTTCCATGTACATCTTAATGCGTTTGGGCAAATATTACCACATCAAACTTGTTAAACATCTGAAAAGCAGTTGGCAAGATATAAGTGTAAATATAAATGTCATAAGGCAGTCAGAACTAAGCGCTATCAGAGAGAAACAGATCCCCATGGGAGTTATAAAAGGACAGAAAATGCTGACTGAAAAGGTACTCACTCAGAAGAAACACAGGCAGAAGCTTCATATTAAAAACTAGTGTCTCGGGCTGGAGAAATACCTGAGTGTTTAGGAACACTTGTTGTTCTTTCAGGGGACCCAGGTTTGTCTCACAACCAACTGTAACTCCAGTTCCGGAGTATTCCGTGCTCTCTCTGGCCTCCAAAGGCTCCCACACAAACATGACATATACAGACACACAAACACAAAAATGCACAAGTCATGACTTCAAGGCCAGCCTGATCTACATAGCAAATTCTGGGCCAGCCAGAGCTACATAGTGAGATCCTGTCTTAAGCAAAACAAAAATAGGAGTAAATAAATCTTTAAAATATTGTCAGCCAGGTGTGGTGGCGCACATGCCTTTTAACCCCACCACTCAGGAGGCAGAGACAGGTGACCCCTATGAGTTCAAGGCCAGCCTGGCCACAGAGTGAGATCTTGTCTCAAAAAAGAAAACAAGTGACAACAACAAAAGAAATAAACAAAACAAATCTCAGCTAGGCATGACACATGTCTATGATCCCAACACTTGGGAGGTGGAGGCAGGAGAATCTAGAGTTTAAGATCATCCTCAGCCAAAAACAAAGTTGGAGCCCAGCCTGGGATACAAGATGGTTTTCCTCAAAACAAACCAACAAACAAAACATTTAAAAAAAAAAAAACCCAATACTAATAAAGATGGAGATGCCTGGTCCTTAAAATTTAAAGTCAGAAATTCTTCTTATTAAAGCAGCTGAAACAAGTAATTTGGAAAAAGAAAGGCAGCAGGTTGAGCTGTGGGGGAATGAGGTCTCCTCATAGAGTAGGAGGTTCTCAAAGCTAAAAGAGGCCGTCTTCTGCTACTGTGCAGGCAATAGGAAGGGGTGCTAACCTTCATCCGAGAAGAACGGCGAGGGAATGGCTTAGGGAGACTGCTTTGTGATCGGTGTGAGAACTGGAGGGATGTCACTGGGGCTTGGGGAGATAGAGAGAAGAGTCAGGGAGTTTTCAGTGGTTCAACAGTAATAGGACACCCTGATCCAACCAAGTACTGTGAGAGTCTGGGAGACATGAGAGGGTGCACTGTGGCAGGGAGTCTCCTGAGAGGATCAGATATCGACCATGAGGTGCTGATGTTCACAGAGGGAAGAGGAGCATCGTGACTGCCTGTCCTGGGTGGAAGATGGACCAGATCTGGGTCTTCCCTCTCCCAACATTCTGAAAGCAAAGAAAGCGCATGTTACCAAGCACACACTCTTACCTAGCCTAAATTAGGGACAGGAGAATATATATATATAAGGTGACCGTATCTTCAATCAATTGGTTAGCTTAGAAATACCAGCTAGTGGGGCTAGAGAGATGGCTCAGTGGTGAAGAGTACTTACTGCTCTTTCAGAGGTTTGATTCCTAGCACACACATGGCTGCTCACAACCATCAATAACTCCAGTTCTGAGGGAAATCCTTCTCCATGGGAACAAGCCATGAATGTGATATATACATATACATATGCATATATATATATATATATATACTTAAATATGTACATGCACACAGACAAAACATTTATATACATAAAAATAAAGAAAAATAAATCTTTGAAAAGATAAAATATCAGCTGTGTGATACACCACTGTAGGCACTAAGCTCCCGTGAGCTGGGAGCGATGATACAGCCAGTCAACATGAAGAACTGGGACACAGACAGAATGAGTGTGTTGCTCTAGACTATACGGATGCTAAGGAGCAGAAATAAGGTCGGAAACATTGGTTCCAGAGTCAAGTTCTCCCGCAGTCTGCTCTAATGCCGATTTCCCTGGACCTGCTAATCACTCCTCCACTCAGCTTCAAACCGCATCTCAGCAAACCCCTGGCTGAAGACAAACACAAATTAGAGAGAAATCACACAAGATGGCTACCTATGGTATTATTTATTTTGTTCCCTGATGGTCACCATGCAGAGTCCCAGTCCAGATGTGCATTCACTGTGATCCAGGCCATCATTGCAGAATACAGACTAGCTACCACAAAACACTGGGGATACTCAATGCTCATGTCTGTGCTTGGAAAATGTCAGCGGTTGTCAACGGCTAAGTGAGGATGGAAGCCTGGCCTAAAATCCACAGTTGGCAGAAATTCCTGGAAAAAAATTCACCAGCTATCTAACAGTCTAAAAATACATCCAGAGAGACAGAAAGAAAGCAGTTCGGACCCAGAGAAGATGAAGGAAAATGCAAGCAGGTTTCCCATCTCCAGGCCCACTGAACTTGCATGTCTTCTGTGAAGACCTGAGGCCTGGAACTCTCACAAAACCAAAGCCTTGAATGGAAACAAACAGACAGAGCCTGGATCCTTTCCAGAAAAGCCCCCACCGCCATGCAGCAGGCCTTCCCGGTCCTCCCGTTGTCTTCGCCTCCAGAGCGAGGCTCGGCCGCCCATACATTTAGGCAACAGATGGCGACTATCTGAATGTGTATGGAGTGGAAATCAACAAATGTTGAAATCTGCGTACGGCACCCATTTGAAATTTGTACCAATTCTCTAAGATATTGGAATGATTCCTTATCACGTGACGACGTGCGGCTCTTATCCCTTACGTTCTGACTCCGGATTCCTCGAGACAGTGTCTGCCCTTGGGACACCTATAATCTAGTCCAATGGTTCTCCACCTTCCCAATGCTGCGGCCCTTTAATACAGTTCCTCGCGTTGTGATGACCCCCAACCATACAATTATTTTCATTTCTACTTCATAACTGTGATTTTGTTACTATTATGAATTATAATGTAAATATCTGATATGTAGGATATCTGATATGTGACCCCCCATGAAAGGATTATTCAACCCCCAAGGGGGGTGTGACCCACAGGTTGAGAACCACTGGTCTAGTCAGAGATTTGCCTAAATTGCTAACTGCTGCCTAAATCAGGGCATGGGAGGTCGGCTGCAGAGAGCCCCCAGGGGACAGGTCCTAGGTACTGAGAGTACAGGACAGCACTAAGCTACAGGTCAGGGAAAACGGAGAAGAGACATTGAAAAATGGAGATCTGATGTCCATTGGAAAGACAACACTAAGAATTAAAGTTCTGTGTGTTCATTTTTGTTTGCTTATTAAACTCTAAAATGTTGTTACCTGAAGAATTACCTTTCTAGCAAAATTATACCCACTTAGGTCTGGGAGTGCATTTCAGTGATAGAGCACTTGCCTAGGGTCAGCCAAGCCTTGTGTTTAATTTGGCATATCACACCACCCACACACTCACCCATGCCCACACCCTGTGAGGTATACACACATTAAACGCACTTTGAGATGATCAAGGCCGTATGTATGTATACACAATGCAAATTTTTTTTTCTAAGAGAAAAGAGACCATATACGTCTAAATACAATTTGAGGCTTCCCAAAATATGCCGCAGGAAAAGTTATCTCATAAAAAAATCTTTATATAACGGGGTCAGTAGAATGACTCAGGGTAAAGGTCCTTACCACCAAACAAGAGGACCTGAGCTCGACCTCCACATGGTGGGGCTCTACACAAATGGCCCTTTGACCTCCCTCCATGGGCGCACACATACATGCACTTGCACTGGCACTATAAATAAACGGTTAAAAATTTTAAATCCTTATAAAATCTCTATTTTGAAGCGTTCTTCAGTTACAGCTACATGCCACTTGGCAGACCTAATATTGACTGCAGACACTTCTCTTCCATGTAGGCATCTGTAGAAAAGGTTTTACGATCTTTTTTTTTTTTTTAATCCTTTTTTTTTTTTTTTTTAAGATTTACATATATGAGTACACTGTAGCTGTCTTCAGACACATCAGAAGAGGGCATCAGATCCCATTACAGATGGTTGTGAGCCACCATGTGGTTGCTGGGAATTGAACTCAGGACCTTTGGAAGAGCAGTTAGTGCTTTTAACCACTGAGCCATCTCTCTAGCCCAAGGTTTTACGATCTTAATAAAAGGAAAATCAGACAAATCTAGCACAAGTATAGTGATTCCTCCTGGGCACTAAAATCACAACAGCAAGGGTGGGCATTGAATATGAGATCTAAAAAAAAAAAAATTAAAGTAACTGTGTGGGATGTTGTTTTTCCATAATCGAAGTTATGTGATCTTTCTATAATTATGTATCATAGAATTATAGAACCTGCCTTTTCCACTTGGAGTCCCTACACCAATATTTTGCACAAAATGAAAAATTCTTTAGCAATTAAAAAAAATGTAACAAAGTATACAGTAATATGGGAGACATCATTTGTACAGTAAAATTTACCCTTGACTGAAAATACTCATTTGTGTAAGATAAGAACAAACTGAATTTTTATTTGCGCTATAGCTAACTTTTTCTTTCTCTTCCTTCCTTTCTTTCTCTCTCTCTCTTTTTAAGACTGTGTAGCCCAGATAGATCTCTAATTTATGGTGATCCTCCTGGCTTATCTTCCCAAGGGCTGGCATTGCAGGCATGTACCTCCACGCCCTACAAAAAGTACCTTGCGTTAGACAACTTAAACATGAATGGAACTACTTGTACAGACAGACTTGTGCTCTGAAGTACTAGTCAAAAATCTTTTGATGATTCAAAAATCCACTTTGCCGTTGACAAAGACCCTGATTTTGAGAATGCCTTTGATGAGCTGGAATAAAGCTGTCTGATGGGATGCAGATGAGGAGCAGCGTTTAAGGCTGGCTGTGCGGTTTGGTGTTAGCATGCTTCCAGAGTTTGTCTGAAGCCCTGGCTCATTTCCCCAGCACTACAAAGGAGGAATGGGCAATATTTATAAGTGAATACATTATTTCGCAGAACATACAATTTCCTAAATCCATGCAAATAGCTATACTTGTAGGATAGATTTATTTTAAATGTCGCTTGTTTGCCCTGAAAATTTATGTGAGTGATGAAAAAAATCCTTATCTGTTTTTTATATCTTCTCAAAAAAATGTGGAATAGCTTGATTTAGAATATATAGTTAATTCATTTGTTTTCTTGGCCAATTCCTGAGGAAAATCTAATAGACAGACAAAACTAGCTAAATAACAACTTAAGAAAGTTTTTAAAGATTATATAGCTTTGAGTCATTTAGATTTGGGGTAACCAGCCCTCTGACCTATATACCTACATAATGATAGAGATCAAGTCAGGATCCTCTCCCAATCCACAATAGTTCCTCATTTGTCGATAAAGACAAAGCATCCTTAACATTCACCTCCTTCCACAGAGTGTGAAACAGCTTCCGGTGCTTATCTGTAGTCTTGACTTTGTGTCAGATAAAAGAAACAAAAACAAAACAGTGTTTCAATGCCACCCATCTTCAGGACTATAGTTCTTCTGCTCACAGTGTTTCCTCTCTTGTTAAAATGGCCTTCTCTGTCCCTCCCCCTAAGTGTCTGCATCCTCCCCCACCCAAGGTCCAATTCAAATCCACTTCATTCAGTTTCATGGTCTCAAAGAGAAACACATCTTTGTTTCATAATCCTAACTAGAGCACTGATCCTTCTGAATGAAGGACAGAGGTTCTCATGAAGGGGAATCTTGGTGAGATTGGCTAACACCAGAACAGAAACAGCTAACTCTAACTAAAACACTGCCTGTGCCAGGTAATCTTCTACTCACTTTAGATACATTATTGAATTTGGTCTTCACAAGAACCTCATGAAGTTGGCTTAACATTAGCATCTACAGATAAGCTGTGGCAAGGGATGTAACATACCTAAGGTGGCTCAGATGTAAGGGATCAGGTTGAGAAACTGGACACAGCCATTATGCTGACTACTTACCTTGGTAAAGACTAGCGGAAAAATGACCAGTGTGAGCAGGGAGACTGATGTGAAGGCCTACATGTTTAGTTGGGGGTGGTAGTGATGTAGAAGCGTTAAATAGGTAGAGATCAAACCAAGTGAGAACACAGATTGGGGTGAAAGTGGGTTCTGAAGATTTTTCTCTCCCCTGGGTCAATTTCAAGGTTCTAAAGAAATGAACCTTGGCCAAATACAGTATAGTTTATTCATTATGGGTACTTAATCTCTTCTTAAATAATAATAACAGGCCTGTCGCATCTTTACTATTGACCAGGTACACTTTGAAGAATAGCCAATTCACTTACTGTACTGTCAGAACTGGACTTTGCACATGATCAATAAAGCTCTATCAAACAAATGTCCACAAACCATCAGTCCTCTAATAAGTAGAGAGTTGTCAGAAATATTTAGGAAGACATTTATTCAACATTTAAAAATTAATTCTGCACTATCATCTCCTTTATAACACTTTGACGTATTGTTTGTTTTTAAGTTGCCCATCTCCCTCAAGTAGGGGATAACAGATACTAAGGGAAGAGCCGTTATCCTTGTTTTAGCAGTATTTCTGGCAACACAAACAACACCTAGCACATAGAGATAACCACGTACATACTCATGAAGTGAATACTTGAAAAAGGACCTGCTTTGAGCTCATTCGCCAGCCCACTGTGGGCAGCCTTCCTTCTTGCCAGGGCCCAGTCCCAGTTAGCAAATAGGCACTGTTCAGTTTCCTTCTTTCATGGCTCAAAGCATTCATGTTTCGGGAACACAAAGAGAAGGAAGGACTTTGCTGGACATCTTGGAAGGCAAGGGGATGATAGAGGAAAATGAATGAGAAAAAGAAAGAAAAGGAGACATGACTTCTCCTTGGTAGGGTGGAGGAGAAGGTTTACGGTAGATAAGAGGGAGAGCATAGCCAGAGGCATCTTAGAAGAGTCCAGAGTGAACAGGGCCAGACTGGGTCAGGCCAAGTGAGGAGGGATGGGAAGGAAGAGCTGTAGAGAAGGGCAATCAAGAAGGGCAACCTGGGCTAAGACACTGGCGTAGGCAAAATGGCTGAGTCATATAGGGGTCAGAGAAACTGGGGAAAGTCAAGCCCAGTCCTGGGGCTGGAGAAATTTAGGGTAGGGAGTAGGGTATGCCAGCCAGGAAGACCCTGTAACAGGGAGATGCTGAGAGATGCTGGGAGAACCTGGTGGCCAGTGTCCACTTTGGTTTGTTACTAGGCATCGTTAGCCATTTGTTCCATGTTTGAGACCTAACAGTGGTTCATTCCCTCCCCGTCAAATCTCTACTGGGCCTCTATCCTCAGCAACTTGCCTTCCCTGCCAGCTGCTATCCCTCTACCCTCTCACACTACCCCCTCCTTTATTGCAGGCCACTGCCATCCTCTGTTCCTCCCACATCTCTACATTTCTCTCATTATTGTTCAGAGTAGAGTCAAGTGAAGAAGAGCAAATGACCTACACATTGCAATACGTTCCTGGCTCCGTAGAAGGAAACATGGAAACTAAAAATACAGTTTCTCTCTTACAAATATCATTATATTTCCTGTCACAAACAAAGGCCTGGATCTAAACTCAGGTCTTTACTATTTTGTATGTGCAGAATGTTGGTCAAGTCACGTAATTCTCCATCTTATAACATGGAGCTATTCTGCAAATTAAACAGGACACAATGGGCAAGAACATTTAGTGTAGAATAGACATTAAGGAAGACATGAGTTTTCTCTTTGTCCCTGAAGTTCTATTTGTCTTGACAGTCTACGGAGGCGCAGCGAGCAAGGGAACTTGAGGTTCCACTGAACAGTCCAATAAAGGTCCATCACTATTTAACACATTGCAGTACCCAGGGCTTGGAGTGTATCAGTTACTCCAGTCAGTGCCCTACGACAACAGTGTCAAGGGGGTCAGGAGTGCTGCTGATTTTTCTGTGTGTTTATGATTCAGAAGTTAGGAAGTAGGGTGAGCTGTATGCCCATCACTGTTAAAAAGAGTTATTAGAGAAGACTAGAAAAGCATGGCAGTGCATACCTAGAATTCTATCCCTTTAAAGGCAGAGGCAGGAGGATGAAGAAATAAGGTTATCCTGAGCTACATGGGAAGTTCTATACCACTCTGGGTCAAGAAAGAAGGGAAGGCAACTAGAGTGGAGGGACAGAGAAGTGGAGAGGAAGAGAAGGGAAAAGAAAGGAAATATCCATGAAGTCAGCCAGCCTTGGAAACAGAGACATACACATCTTAATGACCAGAAGGAATTTGGTTTAATGCTCAAAATGAGGAAAAGCCACAAACCAAGGTCCCCGCCTGTCTTAGTTACTGTTCTACTTTCTCTTCTAGGTCAGATGCTTGAACAGTGCTGGCAGGCAAAGCCAACTCATGCTTTCTGCTTACTAGCATCCCCTCTCACCTACTCGAGGACCTTTGTCCAAGTTTGGGCCCCTCCATGCCTTCCACAGCCAGGTCAATATCTGTTGGATGGTTTCTAGTATCATGCTAATGAGTTATTTCTCCCATCTTGAAAAACTAAACAACAGCAAAACAGCCCGTGGCCCTGTCCTGCCCCACTCCTCTCTGCTCACTCTATAGTTAACACTTCTTAACAGTCTAAAATATGCTCTCTCCAATTCTGCTTTCCTTTCCTTAATATTTTTTCTTTCTTTTCTTTTTTTTCTTCATTCAGTCCTCTTGCTATCTTACACCCAGCTCAGGCCTGGCCTCCACTGCTCTAGCACTTCCCCGATGCCCTGATTAGTTTTATTTTGAAACAGGGTCTTACTATGTTGCCTTGGCCAACCTGGAACTCACTATGGAGAGGGTGCTGGCTTTGAGCTCACAGAAATCCATTTGCCTTCTGAATGCCAGGATTGAAGGTGTGCACCACCACACCTAGTACAGACATCCATAGATTTAAAATGATGTGAGTGCGTGGTAACGCTGTGGAAGGGAGGAACAGAAACTGCTGATGAGTAGAGCAGAAGTCATGTCAGATATCCAGTAATAAGCCACGGGCATGCTAGTCATAAAGCCTGTGTCCAATAAAGAGGTAGATGGTGCTTCAGATCACTGGCTGGGAATGCCACAAAATATGTTATTATACATTGAGGCCTCAAAATGCTTAAGGGTCCCAGTATGGATGGTAAGGATTTGCCTGTGTTAAAGCTAAGTAAAACAGCCTGGTGGGCACAACCAGAGGCAACACAGAGACCAGCGATCAGGAACACACACTTTGTCATAACTTCGGATGAGCTTTCTAACAACTGAAGCTGCCCAGCAAACTGGGAGTGAGCTCAGGTTGTGGAAAGTATCCAATAAGCGAACACATGACCTCTGGACTCTCTTCCAGGCAGATCTTACTATTTTCTGCGAGCCTCTCTCTGCCCTTTTATCATCTGTTCCAATGAGAGACTCCAGAAAAGTAAGGAGAGACCATGGGCTGAGGACAGGCATAGAGATCTGGCCCAAAGCATAGTTTTCTTGCCAGCACTCAGGAAGGATGGCTTGTCGTGTGACACTGTCCCAAGATTCTTCCAGCAAGTAACAGGACCCTGCCTCTGCTGCAAGAAACCAAGGCTGCAGGGAACAAGAGTTTGAAGTTAATCCAGGTCCTCTGTCCACAGGGCACAGACCATTTCTTTTTATATCCCTTTGTTCTGACAGCTAATCATCCCACAGTGATGCCAAAAAGAGGAGCCAACTGCCCTCCACAAGAAGCTGCCTCTTTGTGACTCCAGGAGGCTCGGTGACAATATAGACTTGTCTACAGGCCTTCTGAGGTCTCGGCCAGTTTGCAGCATCCTGGAAAGCAATCACCAATCCTTCTCTGCCTTTGAGCCCTCTTCTCTGTCTATTCACCTGGGCAATTAGGCTTCTGCTGTGACAGTGTGATGGCCCAGGCATGATGTCCGACCACAGACACTGGCTAATATTACCTCTATCTATCAAGCGCTTACTAGGAACCAGTCACTAAGCTGTGTGCTTAGGATTGCCAGGTGTGTAATTATGAGCTATAACCCTGATATGTGTGGTGGGGACATGCCTGCTGAAGTACAACTAGTCAGAGTTTCACGAGCACGATGGCCTCTGATTACTGTAATGAAAGAGGCTAGCTAAGGGACTTAAGAGAGGTGGTAAAGGTGACAAGGACAGATGGGCTGGGGAAGATGGAGGTGGGTGTAGGGAAGCACAGTGTTGCAGTGAGAAATGAACTCACTCCATAAAGGGAAGTACCAACTTCCCTGTCCCTGAAGTTGACGGGGACATCATGGATGTGTTGGGGATGTGATTTTATAGAGATTGCACTAAAACACTGGGGACAGACTCGCTGAAGAGGCACACATTATTTCATTAGTTCCTTACATCGGCCAATGAGGTGGGCGTTATACTCAGCTTACAGGGTATGTGGAGAAACAGGTTATGGAAAGAGTCTCTATGGAGCTTCTTGCCATTTAATATGTGAAGGAGGTCGCTCAGGGAACACTTTGCTAGGCATATACCATACTCATTTCTTATCTTTCTCCACCTTCCAGCTTTGTCAGGACTGAAGAAATACGGTTTTTTCCTTTCATTTCTTTAAACAAAATGTTCACACATCACAATAGACTGAAGTAAACCAACCTGCATCTAAAAGAAATCATGTGTAAGTGCAGGTATGCACGTGACTCGGGTAGGTCAAGTGCAGGGTTAAAGCAGCTGGGTTCTGACCTACCAGCCATCATGCCTTTTTCATTCTCTGTCAGAGTCCAGATCCTAAAGGAAACCACAAAGGGTCAATCAAGAGGGGCGAACCTCTGGGCTTGAACAGATCTTTTCAGTGAATGCTCATAGTCATATGACTTACTGGGAAGCTGTGTAAGGAGCACTGCCGCTCTGGTCTGGGCTCCAGAAGAGTTCTTTATCCATTACATTTAAATGCAAATGTTAGCAAAGATGACTTTATACTGAAAAGTTGATTTAAAGCAGCAGAAAGGGAGGACTAAGGGACAGACAAAAGGGTCTTATTTTAATTTTATACAGAGTTTAAAGTAAAAAAAAAAACAAAAACAAAAAACAAAAACAAAAAACAAGGCAAGAATCCAAATGCTTCTTCCACAGGATCCAATTTTGCCACCAAACAGAATTTGTTTAATTATTTTCCTGCTCTTGTGAGGAAGTGGAGAGAAAACCATTGCCTTTGCTTATCGAGGGCACCTATAGTGGGGTGGGGATAAAACTCAGTTGCTAAAGTACTTGCCTGGAGTGCAAGAAGTCTTCAGTTGGATCTCCAGCACCACGTGCCCTGTGTGGCATGCATGCCTGTGACCCAAGCCCTCAGTTGTTAGAAGCAGGAGGGTCAAAAGTTTAAACTCCCCTCAGTTACACTAATAAGTTTGAAGCCAGACTGGGTTTCATGATAGCTCACCATTAAAACAGAGCAAAAGAGCAAAACAAAAGAAAAGCGTAGTTTGAGGGTTAGTGGAATCGGTCAATTCCTAGACTGGACTCTTATTCTGAATGTGTGAGAATGTACGGCTGTTTCAGCCCCCAAGCTGGAAATCACCGATGCGGGAGCATCTCACTAGTCAGGACATAAAGACAATGGGCAATGTTTTGTGTCAAGGAAGAATGGTCTCTTGTGTCCAGTGGGAACTGCACTGGAGGGATGCCTCGGAGATGGCCCGTGATAAAAGAAGGGAAGGGACATAAATCCTGGGCTTCTGAGGCCAGGCTCATACAAACATGTCACCCCTGCTAACAAGTGGAAGCATTGTGTTGTCTGTGCAGAGACTGTCCCCATACCAGCCCCCTCGGCAACTCAAAGCATCTAGCAAGCAAATAAAATAACCAGAGGAAGACCTGGCTGGGAGAAAGGGTAAGACACACAGAAGCAGTTCTATTGCAGCTGAAAGGGTCTCCCCTTGAAATAACACAAGGCAAGACTGAGGGTGTCAATAAATCAAGATAAGTGGCAAATTGTTCATCCCTAAAGCCAGGCAAGGCTGATAGCTACTCTACAATTCCTAAGAGTGTTCTGTTCACTTATGTATCTGTTTTGAATTTTACAAAGTGGCTTTTCTTTTTTTTTGGAGCCCGCCTTAAAGTCATAAAGATCCACCTGCCTCTGCCTCCCTAAAGCTGACTTTATTATTTTATTTTATTATCTTTTATCTTTTTAAATTCTGTTTCTCTTTGTAAGAGCTCACCTTCCATACTTAAAAGAAACACAGAATATATGTGTTGGAAACGACTAGCCATGGCAGAGAACAAGGGCATTTTCCCCACTGCTATTAAAGCCTTGAGAGTTGAGCAGTGTTCTGGGAGTGGCCAGGAGGGGTGTGGCTAGGTAAATCAGGGTGTTTCAACAGGGACAAGAGTTAGTGGACTTGGAATCTCAGCAGAACACATTTAAAAATAACCACCTTTTTGGTGAAATACCAGAGGAAAGGTGATACTTCTAAGCCAGCCATGGTAGTGTATGCCTGTAATCTCAGCACTGGAGAGACTGAGGAAGGAGAATCCAGAATTCAAGATCATTTTCAGCTACATGTATCCACCCTGACTACAAACAAAACAAAAAAGAAAGAAAGAAAGAAAGGAAGGAAGGAAGGAAGAAAGAAAGAAAGACAATAGAAAAGAAAATTGATAATTTCAGAATTTAGGAAGCTCCAGTCTTTGTTTTCTTCTTTACTGGATATTTTATTTACATTTCAGATGTTATCCCCTTTCCCCATTCCCCCCTGACCCAGAAACCCCCATCACATCCTTCCTCCTGCTTCTATCAGGATGTGCTCCTACCCCTTCCTCCAACTCCCACCTCCCTGCCCTCGAATTCTCCCACACTGGGGCATCCAGCCTTCACAGGACCAAAGACCTCCTCTCCCACCTATACCCGACAAGGCCATCCTCCCCTACATATATAGCTGGAGTCATGGGTCCCTCCCTATGTGCTCCCAGGCTGGTGGTTTAGACCCCGAGGAGCTCTAGTTGGTTGGTATTATTGCTCTCCTCATGGGGCCACAAACCCTTTCAGCTCCTTCAGTCTTCTCTCTCACTCCTCCATTGGGAACCCCATGATCAGTTAGTTCAATGGTGGCTCATGCCTTTAACACCAGCACCCGGGAGGCTGAGGCAGGTGGGTAGATCTCTGTGAGTTCAAGTCCAGCCAGGGCTACATAATGATACTCTGTCTAAAAACAAACAAGCAAACAAACACTAGGAAGCTCCACTGTTGATGCTAGTAGACTTGGTTTAGTGACATTAGAAATAAAACTGAGGGGCCAGCAAGATAGCTCAGCAACCTGCCAACAAGCCTGATGACCTGATTTTGCTACCAAGGACCCACATGATGGAAGGAGAGAAATGGCTTCAGAAAGTTGTTTTCTGACCTTTGGAAGTACAGTATAGAGTACTGGCAGGAAGAGAAACCAGGCTTTTTATGGGGTTGGTGGTTTGGGCAGAGTTTAGCAATTCCCCAATAGTATTTACTTTAAAAAAAAAAAAAAAAGTTTCTTGTATGAGGTAGAGATCAGTGATCAGTGTGTCCTTAGAGCCACCCTGGTCATTATAGTGCATCTGGTCCCTCTGGTCCCTGCAATGGGAGTAGGAAAGCTGGGAAATGCATGTACTATACACTACTCAAAGAGTAAGAAAAGGGCAGGGGGAGTATAAGTTATAGTTTATCGGCTCTTTGTCCATGAGCTCCTGACTAGTCTCAGCTCTGAGACTCTGCAAACCATCTTTCTTACTGAACATCTTTCCCAGAGTATGGCTGACAAACTCATAGGACTAAGCATATGAACGCTGCTCTGCAAAGTTCCAAAGACAGCCCGTTTTAACAACCGGTTAGACTGCTTTAACAAATGGGGAGTTGTTTAACAGTTTAATCCACCAAACTGGCCCAATAGTCAAGATGTCAGGATATCTAAGCCATGCAGGTATCCTAACCTGATTCAGTGAGAGCCAGCTACAACATCACAAATAAAGGAAACCATCACCTACAAAGCCAAGATAAATAGCAGGTCATCCAGTACACATCAGGCCCTGTCAGAATGCTGTTGCATAAACTGGGTGTACCATTTCAAATTGATGATAAGAGATGATAATAAGAGGTTAAAAGAAGAGCCAGGGCACCATGACAGCTAGAAGTGCCATGGCTATCAGTGAAAGGAAGCCTATAGATGAAGTAGCTGGCTTCAGTTGTGTGCATGTCTCACAAGGAGAAGACAAACTAGACCAGCTTTTCGTGTGTCAAGAAAAAGAACTAAGGCCAATACATGGGAGTCCCAAAAAATCAGCATCAACCCTGAAGGAACCTTTCTGGAAAAAGTACAATTCTGCCAAGAACTGTTTGGTGTTATGTAATAGTTTCTTCAGAGATTAAAACATTCTACCCTTGCAAAGAAGCTCCTTAAGCAGAAAGGCAAACAACTCAAAAAGCTTCAGGAAGTCCCTGAAACTGACCAGATTCACTAAGCCCCTCCCTGTCAGAGTAAGCAATAAAAGTTGAGCATCCCTCTCAGATGTAGGAATCCAAGCTGCAAAGAAGACTAAACCTGGTGCTGGGATGAAGCAGAAACCAATAGAGATGCCTGGAAAAAGTTTAGACCAGCTAAGGCACATGGAAAGGACAGGCTCCAACTGTTGAGCTACCTACAGGCTGTACAGTGTGTTCCCAGGTTCCCAGCTTTGTGAATTGTTATGCTGAGGTAAGCTTTGGGATGCAGCTGTCTTTGAGTCATTTCTGATCTTATGACTAATACCTCTCCCATTATCCTGTAACCCCAATAAAACCCCATTAAAAAATAAACAATTGGTTCACCACGTTTTACTTTGGTGGTTTCTGTATTTAGTCTGTTGTGGGCTTCCTATCTGGGGTGAGTAGACATGGTATGTTGCATCTCCCCAGGAAAAGTTTTGTCATACAACATTTGGCACCTTGGAAAAACAGTGCTTTCCCCAGAACTGACAAACCTTGAGTAGAGAGTGGATAGACACTTGGGAAGCCATTTTACAGAGGACTTCAGGATTAGATGCATAGCCACATGTTTTTTTGCTATCTTCCAAGAGAGACTTATGTGATTTCTAAAGATGAACACTGACAAGCCACTGGGCATTTTTGTTACCATTGTTTGTCTTGATCATTTGTCGGAAGCTGAGTACATAATTTACAAAGCTTGCCTTTGCCTGGTGC
This sequence comes from Arvicanthis niloticus, assembly GCF_011762505.2. Lineage (NCBI taxonomy): Eukaryota > Metazoa > Chordata > Mammalia > Rodentia > Muridae > Arvicanthis > Arvicanthis niloticus. The sequence goes on along the minus strand of NC_047667.1, from coordinate 40,182,367 downwards.
CGTGCACATAAAAACCTTTTTCAAACTGTGAATAAATCAACTCCACTACTTTCTTCTCCTCAAACCCACGATTATCACACTGAGCACCCATGCCCGGGTGAATGCTGCATCTGCCTACAGGATCCCATGGCCAGCACCAGCATTCAGCTCCACCCTCAACACGTTGCTGCTCAGCTACACACTGCGCTCCCAGGAGTGACTCTCCTGCCCCGACCATCCTCCATTCAGCAGAAGACTGTATTCTATGAGGTGGTTCCTCTTCCTGGAAGCTGTTTTGTCTTTTGTTTGTTTATAGTTACAGTTATTTGGGGCACACACCTATGAGGAGGCTAGAGCATCACTGTTCTTTCCTATCTTGAGAGTCCTGGGATTTGAATTCAGGTTGAAAGGTGGCAGCAAGAGTCTTTACCAGCCGAAGTCTTTTCCTCGGGTCTTGTTTTTGTTTGTCTGTTGATAGTTTCCCTCTGTAGCTCAAGGTTAGCCTCATATTCACCATGTAGCTCAGTCTGGCATCAAATTCATGGCAACCCTCCCACCTCAGCCTCCCAAGTGCTGGGGTTGCAGCCATGAGTCACCAAACTAACCTGAGCATTCTCATTTTGTAGCAAGAATCATCTAATCTTTGATCTGCTTGAATCACTGGCACCTTGTATTGGCTAACCGTCTTGTTTTCTAACACGGTCTTACTTGACGACCTGCTTCCCTTTATTTCTTTGCTCTCAAATAACTGTCTTTTCTCTAACTATTTGTTGTACCGAGATTCTGAATATCATTCGTTTGTGAAATATTCACTGTACCTTCCATGTGCCTCGGAGCACTGTGCTAGGTACACAGAAAGTCAGATGACCCTGGCAAAGTCCCAAGTCCGAGAGGGAGAATGGAGTAGAGGCATAAATAGCCACAACCAACGCAAGATGTGCTAAGTGTTATAAGAGAGGTACAAGCCGCGTGCTGCGAAGGCTCGGAGGGAGGAGAGAGGCTGCAGAGCTGCAGATGCCTGCCTGAGGAGCCTGCAGGCTCAGGGTGCAAAGGATGCTGTGTTTTAAACCTTCCAGTGTAAGGGATGGAAGCTGTGAACAAAAAAAAAAAAAAAAAAAAAAAGAGGTAGCTGAGAGCCAAGAAAGGACTGAGTTCGGAGAAATCGAATGCTCGTTCAACAGCACATGGATACCTGACAAAGACCAGAGCTAATCAAGGTCCAGCATAAGCCAAACACCAGAAAAGTGTCCCCCTTGTATGTCCTCTTGATCATTTGCCCCGTTGGCCAGGAAAATTACAGTTGTGACACTGGAACCACTTGCTGCCTAAGTGAATCTTTTTAGCGACTTGGACAGACCGGAAATTGTTCGTTAAATGGATTCTGTAGGTAATGGCCTTGAACAGCCCTTCCTACTCAAGGACCCTTCAGACTTCCATTCCAACCGCCACAAGTAGACAGCCTTTCTCTACAAAGGGCCATTTTAGATTTTTGTGTTTCTCAGGTTATAAACTCTTTGTTATAACTGCCCAGTTCTACTCTTAATGCAAACACATTTACAAACGTGTAACATGCATGTGAATGAATCTGGCTTTGTGCTATTTACTCCATTAATGATACTAAAATTTTAATTCCAAAAAACTTTCACTCGTCACAAAATAGTACCCTCATTTTATATTTTTTAACCATTCCAAAATAAATAAATAAATAAATGTATGTAAAAGGCACTCTTAAATTTCTCGCACTTTACAAAAGCGGGTGGTAGGCCACATTTGGCCACAGGCCGCTGTGTGCCAACCTCTGAGTTACATGGATCACCCAGTATCACAGAAGAGAAAGTAAGTGTAATTGCAAACCAATCATCAGATGGCTTGTTATGTTAAAGAGAAAAAATGCCTCTGGGGGGAAAACTCAGTCAGTGAACTGCTCAACTTGCAAACAGGAAGGTTCAATCCCTAGAACTCATATTCATAAGCTAGGCAAAGTTGAAAGGCAAGCAGATGTTTGGCACTTACTAGACAGGTAGTTAATCCAGTCTACTCAGTGAGTTCCACACCAAAGAGAGACACCATTTCAATGATCTAGACCAATGACAGCACCCAACTTCTACACGTATGCACACACATATAAACACACATGTGTAATACATGTATATTATACATATATATACATGTCTATTCATATATACATTAATGTATGCATATATATATACACACACAGAGGCAAACACACACAAATAGAATTTTAATAAAGGAGAAAAAATGATATATTTACCCACTTTTATCAACACTGTTTCCAGCAGGGAAAAAAATCATATATTATACATCAACGCTGACTCCCTGGAGCAAAACAAGTAAATAACTTTTTAATGACGCTTAGCAAGATTGGCTCATAGTAAATGAAGTAATTGTGACTTGAATTTATATGTTTACGATTTTATTGTCTTAGTTTTAGTTTATAACGAACGACTCTCGCTAAATTTTAAAACACTGCCTTATTCTAAAGAACTTGCAGTTTATCTGATGAGTCAGGTGCTACTAAATATTTATCAGCACATAAATACTTTCAAAACCAGCATGGACAGTTATTGATGTAACTCAATCTTGGCACATCGTGGAATGAATATTCCACTTCTCTGTGGCTACCAAGATGAAGTGTTGGGGAAAATGTTGAAAGTACTGTGACGTCCATCCCCTCCCTGGAGTGTCATTTAGTTGAGTCTTTAAAGGGGTATAATAATAAGTTTTACAGTGATAGAAAACAAGTTTTATACCAAGAATGGGGATATATTATTTGTTTAAGGCCTCCAGGACAAATTAACAAGTGTCAACGGAAAGGTCTTCCAACTATTTGCTTTTCAGTTAAGTGGAGAAGATTGAAGGCATATCCAGATTCTTCTAAATCATAAATATAACTAGGGTCACGTAAACTCTGGAAACAGCAGAACGGCAGGCACATCCGCCGAGGCTCAGCAAGACAGCAGGGACTTAGAACGAGGTGACCATGGCTTCTCACCAGGGAAGCAGGAGTTTTGTTGTTAATATTTTAGAAGTTTGTATAGCAGTATATTTCATCGCTAGAGGGGGTTTGCACAATGCACCGTGATTTCATTTCAGAAAAATCAATAAATAAAACCATGATAAAAAGAAACTCCCATTTCAAAAGTAACAAAGAAGAATAACATTTAAATATTTAAACATCACAGTCACATATTTATTTCAATTGGAGGTGGCTAGTAGGAGAAATGCTTACATCTGGGGTGCAGGTCCCGTGACTGGGGGGCAACCCCAACATCTCCCCTCTAGGGCTCAATAAAAGCACTGGATTGAGAGTAATTATTTTAAACATTAATAAAACTACTGAGCTTTGTCTGAAGCCCTTAGCACCTCTAGCTGCCCGTTTTTTTGCCTCTTCTCTCTCTCCTTCCCTTGTGCCCGTTCACACAATCATCCTTCTAGCCAGCTTTCTGGAAACTCTTTAGCATGCCACACTGTTGGGGACCTTTACACTTAGCCTGCTGTCACCCCCAAATGCCAGTCCCCATCCTGCACCCTGGAAGCTCCAACTTTCAAACTCAGATGTTCATAGCTACTCTTACCCAAGCCCACGGGCTAAGGTTGAACATTCCTGGATGACCATTCTTCTCTGGCAGCCAACCCCAGTGTTCTCTCCAGACCTGCCTGAGGTCTGTTTATGGCAGAGAAAACCCAGATCCAGAGATGAGATGGCTAGTGATCATGTGACCTGCTGGGTTTGCTTTGCTTATCCCTAGAGACCATCCACAAGATGATCCTCCAGAGGCACGTCGGGGAGTGTCATGAATTTCCAGATTTCTACAGTCTCAGGCATGGCCCAGGGCATATTCAGTACTCAGTAAATACACTTGGAGTGATCAGTGAGTGCTGAGGTTTCTAATGACTCCATGCTTTCTGACCAAAAGCCTACTGAAGCTTTTCGACAGAGGATGGAGAGCTGACTCAGCAGTTAAGAGCACTTGTTGCTCTTGTTCAGGACCTGGGCTCGATCCCCAGCACCTACACAGTGGCTCACAACCATCAGTAACTCTAACCCCAGGGTCTCTGATGCTTCTGGTCTCTGAGGGCACCAGGCACATTTAGGGTGTGCAGACATGAATTCAAGTAGTGGATGATACTACTATCTTGTCTATTGACTCATTCAACAGACGTTGGCTGAGCACACACTGGGTCAGGCACTGTGCTAGAAAGACAGGCAATAAATAAACTTAGCAAAGAAGCCAAAGCTTTGTGGGAAAATGATGAGAGAGCAAGGGAAAGAGGTGCAAGTAAAGTGGGATTTAAAAGACCTGGGGTGGTAGGAGATGCAATATCAGATGTTCTGCCCCTGGAGACGAGGACTTGCCCAGCCCAGGGAAAGAGGTTCCAATATTCAGGGCAACAAATGAGACCTGGGTCTTCCAGGCAGAGCTGAGCATAGATAAGAATGAGATGGACTAGAACTTTAGGGTGGATCAGTGGGAAGAGACCTCTCTCTCTCTCTCTCTCTCTCTCTCTCTCTCTCTCTCTCTCTCTCTCTGTGTGTGTGTGTGTGTGTGTGTGTGTGTGTGTGTGTGGGGAAGTGTCTGAGGGGGAGGATGGATGGGTTGGAGTGGGACAGATCATGTTGACTTTTGCTCTGAATGAAACAGGAAGCCACTGGAGGATTTTGTAGAAAGAATCCTCTCTGACTTAGATCTGGCATACAGTTTTTAAAGGATCTCTTGGACCCTTTGCTTAAGAACTAAGCCCCAACTCTGATTCCACAACATAAATGAATGCAAAAAGATAGGAAAAAAAAAGAACCAGGTACTGATGGGCAAAGACAAATGTAGAGTCCAGTTAAGAGGTTATAGCAAGCTTGGGAGGTAGCTCCTTGGTATGTTCAGCACTCAGTAACACATAAACTGGGTGTGGTGTCCTATGCCTGTGAATCCCAACACTCAAGAGGTAGAAACAGGAGAAATAGAAGTTCAAAGTCATCATGAGTTCAAGGCCAGTCGGAGCTACAGGAGACCCTGTCTCACAGAAAATGGAAACAAATTTTTTAAAAGGCTGTTGCAGTCACTTTGAGAAATACCCACAGTGCCTTGGAGTAGGCGTGTAAGGGAGGAGAAGTGATTGATCCTGGTCACACGGAGAAGACACAAAGGTCCCCAGATATTTGCTGACATTGGTATGGTACAAAAAGGGGAAGAATTAAGCATAGTTCAAGAGTTTTAGTTTAAACAGACTTGTGAAACACCATGAGCTCTTACTTTTACTTGGGGACAATCCCCTGTTCCAGCTCCTATTGTGTGGTAAGTGATGTTTTGGTTTGGTTTGGTTTGGTTTGATTTTTTATTGAGACAGGGTTTCTCTGTGTAGCCTAAGCTGTCCTGGAACTTGCTCTATAGACTAAGCTGACCTCGAACTCAGAGATCCTCTTGCCTCTGCCTCCCAAGTGCTAGAATTAAAGGTGTGTGCCAGCACTGCCTGGCAGTGTATACTGAATGTTAAATAAAGTCCATGGCTGCTTACATGAGGGTAGCAACAGTGAAACAGATGACAACCTAGAACAAGGGTGCCACCTGCCCTTTAGGGACCAACTCTGGTCTCCAACTACCTCTTCCTTGAACTTCACTTTCCCCAAGATTATAAGAACTGGGGGTGTTTTTCATTTTTACTTCCGTTGTACGGGGGTTTTTGCCTGCATGTATGTCAGTGCAACACATGCATGCAGTGACCATGAAGGCCAGAAGAGGGCGTTAGATCCTCTGGAACTGGAATTATAGATGGTTGTTACTAACCACACAGGTGCTGTGAATCAAGCCCAAGTCCTCTGGAAAAGAAGCCAGTGCTCTTAACCTCTGAGCCATCTATGCAGCCCCCAAATTATTGGCTGGCTCCTTGTCCAAGACCAAGAACATTGAGCAGGTTTAATGAAAAGCAGTTGAATGGTGGTAGGTTTTTCAAAGCCCACATAAGGTAGCCCCACAGTGAGGATGGGCATTATGACGGTGGTGGTGGGAACTGCACTTGTCTTTGCTGTAAAGCGCACAGATCTTAGAGAAAGTGAGAAGTGCAAAAGGAAAAGCGAGTCAGTGTCAAGACAGTAGCCTTGGTCACACCATGGAAGCATTGAAACATCATTTAAAGCTAAAATACTTCTGGGACCAGCTGCCAAAAAGTATCAAAAGGAAAAAGTCTGATCTGCGGCCATGAATGCTTATAATTAGAAGCTCTCCCGCAGTGGAAACCTTCCTTTGTTACGAACTGATGCCGCGTTTACTTATTCTGAGACATGACATGGTTCTCTAGCAAAAAAAGCTTCTATGTCATGGGTCCATAGCATCCAATCCGAAAGAATTATTCTAGTGAAGCAAAACTGTATGTGTTGAGAATTGCAAAACAAAACTCATATTGAAAAAGTTCCCCCACCCCCCAACAGGATTTCTCTGTATAGGCCTGGTTGTCCTGGAACTCACTCTGTAGACCAGGCTGGCCTTGAAATCAGAAATCCGCCTGCCTCTGCCTCCCAAGTGCTTGGATTAAAGGCGTGCACTGGAAAAAGTCTTTACTGTGTCTGTGCCTGTTCTTTGGTTTTGTTGTTATTATTTTGTTTCTTTCTTTCATTCTTTTTTTTTTTCTTTTTTGTCTTGTTTTTGGAGTTTTGCTTTGGAGACAAGATCTCACTTTGTGGTGACATCTGACTTGGAAGTCACTATGTAGCCAGGGCTGGCTCAAACTTGCAGCATCCTTCTGTTTCAATTTCCCAAGTAGTGGGATTGCAGGCAAAAGCCCCACATCTGGTTCAAAGAAACATTTTGAAAAAAAAAAAAAAAGCAGTTTTCATTCTTTTCTTTTGCTTCAATCACACATTGACTACTTCTATAACTATTGGTTGCCGATAGAAAAGTGACTTCATGTATCTACACATATCTCTATCAGCATAAAACACACACACACACACACACACACACACACGGAGAGCATCTTAAGAACAGAGGTTCAAACTTCAGTGTTATTTTGTGTTTTCACCTGTTCATTTGAGATAGTCTAACATTGGAGATTTGTACATAAATGTTTCTCTGTGATTCATAACATTTCAATTCATACTAAGTAAGAATTCAAACAAGTTTTGACCAATAAAGACTGTACTTACTTATAGGGTATAGCGTAAGAATTCAATACATGTATTTAATATGTAATGGAAAATTAAAAAAATTTTTTAAAAATGATGAAAGTCTCTCTCTGTCCTTAAACACGTGTGTATGTCAGGAAGCATCAGACTTGTTTTGTTGAGACAGTCCTACATACCCCCAGCTGTCCTTGAACTCTCGACCCTCCTGCCTCTCACTCCCAAGTGCTGAGACTATAGGTAGATACTAAAACAGTCATTTCTCAAACTGTTTCTTAAAGGGCCAATGAACCTCTTAATTATGAGGGGAGTTGGTATACGTGGTGAGTGCACTTGTATGTGTGTGTGTGTTTGTGTTGGTGCACTAGCATTCCTGTGTGTGATGAGACACGGTCTACTACTCAGCCAGGAGCTCGTGAATCCAGGATGGATGGTTAGCTATGAGCTTCTGGAATTCACCTGTTTTCTCTCACCAGACACAAGCCACTACACCACCTCACTCTTGAAATCCTGAAAGTTCTAAGCAAAAAAAAAAAAAAAAAAAGGCTTAGATAAATAGACTATGATCAAGCAAAACAAAAAGAAATAGTTCTTCATTTCAAAACTCTAAGAAAATCAACCTTTTGGGTCACAGCCCTTAGATGTTTAAACTGTGAAACACGACCCCAAATGGGACCCTGTGACTAAATGTGTGAAATATTTGGCTACAGGAAAAGGGTTCTGATGCACAAAGGCCAAAGATTAATTCAAAACCAAATGTGTGGTGAATCTGAGGTGTTTCTGGAAGTACTCACCCATGATGCATCTGGGGACTTCACTAGAAGATACACCTTATAGTCACACTGTGCATTGCACATGTCATTAAGCCTTGTCACACTGATATGTGCTGTCTGAAACTTCACGTAGCAGACAGTTGCATGCTGTGCTGCTACACTTGAAGGTTTTCTGCTCACAGAAACTTAGTGATTTAATGACAGGAAACAAAGGCTTTCCAGGTCTTCTTCTTGTCACACGTCTGCATGTAAGCACCAAAACCGTATCTTTTTGTATTGTATTGTGTTAGAATTTTTATTTTAAAAAAAATTGCTGTTTTGAGTTGCTGGCTTGAGTTTCATAAAATACTGTTAAATGAATTTTGGCTTGGGGTTACGTTCTAGTTTGCTTTCTGTTGCCATGATGGATCCCATATCCAAAAGCAGCTGAAGAAATAAAGAGTTTATTTAAGCTTACATGTTACAGTCTGTCATGGAGGGAAGGCAGGGCAGGAGCTCGAGGCAGAAACTGAAGCAGGAATACAAGGAAACACTGTTTACAGGCTTGCTTCCACTGGCTTGTTCAGCATGCTCTCTTGTACAACCAGGCCCACCCGCCCCGGGATGGTACTGCCCACTAGGGTGTTCCCGTATCAATTGGCACTCAAGAAAATGCCCCATAGACATAGGCCAATGTGATGGTGCCTATTTCTCGGTTAAAGCTCTCTCTTCAGGTATGTCAGGTGACAAGCAAGCCCAGCCATCACAGATTAGGGTAGAACTCCCAACTGTTTCTGAAATGGCCTAAAACACACTTCTGCCTGTGTGTGTACGTGAAGCAGAATTCTGAGCACTGTTGACCATAACATCAAAACAGCAGTAACTCTCAGAAACATGAAGATGTTCCGCACCTCATAGTATCAAATATTCTGTCAGGATTTAACTCCTTGGTTTTTTGGTTTGTTTGCTTGCTTGATTGGTTGGTTGCTTGCTTTTTTTTGTTATTGTTGTTTGGGGTTTGGTTTTATTCTGTGGGGTTTTTTTTTTGTTGTTGTTGTTGTTTTGTTTTTTTTTTTTGGCAGCTTCTCATGTAGCCCAGATTGGCTTCAAACTCATTTTGTAGCTGAGGATGCCCTTGAACTTCCAGCCCTACCCCATATGATTCCTGAGTGCAACACTGAACTAAGTTTATTTGGTGCTGGAGATCACACCCAAAGCCTCCTGAATGGTCTGCAGACACTCTACCAGGTGAAAGACAGCCCCAGCCTTAAGCCTCAATTCTTTATGTAAAAACAAACAAATACATCCATCTCATTAACATGCAAATTTTCTTTAATCTATATAATAATAAATATAATTTACTTATATTTATAATACAATTCATATGTATTATATTTATCTATTTGTACTTAAATGTATTTAAAGTTTATTATATTTATATATTATATTTATAATAAATATAATTTGTCATAATAAAATAACAAAAGTACACGTATATCAAAGAGTTGTTTTAGAATAAATTTTTCTGATTTATTATCAGTAAATGTTTGGTGTGTGTGTGTGTGTGTGTGTGTGTGTGTGTGTGTGTGTGTGTAAAATCAATCGGGGGTTGGGTAAAAAATGCCTTTAGGTAGAAAATTTCTGCAAATAGAAAAATCTTCAGGAGCCCTGTTCTTTGGCTTAGGACAACTTCTCTAGTGGAGATTTGCTTCTTCCAGTCAGCTCCTGTCCGAATGGAGGCAGCCACTCAATTCAGGAAGAGAAAGCCCATCAAGCTGCCTGATTGGACCAGCCCAGCTTTCCTGTATAAGCACACACAGCTCATACCCAAGAAGCAACCACAAGAGCCCCAGGTAGAGCCCTTAGTAGGCCTTCAGTTTAGCCTGTGTTTAGTGGGACTCCCTGGTACTGCTTGATGGTGTCGATACAACCACCATCTTGGGGATGGGCACGTTTTTGAGAATTTTGGGACCTATATATCAGCTATTTGAATTTCACAGCCTTCACTTTAAAAAGAAATCAATTTAAGATCTTGGCTATCTTCCAATTTCATAGTAAAAAAAATAAAACCAACCCTTTTGATCTTTTTAATTTCCTTAATGTTGATGAGCTTCGGCATTGTTGGTGTGTGGAACACTTTGAAGAATGCATCTGGAGCCTCCTGGGAGCTTGCTGTAGAGCAAGCAGATATACCAGGCCACAGAGAGACTTTGAAGTTACCTATTTTCTTCTCCTGCTTTAAAACTTGGTAAGAATATAAATTTCCTAAAGTTTTGAAGTAAAATCCACTCATATTCACTTTGTCCACCAGCTAAAACCTGCTTCTCCTCTGGTGTTTTCTATTATCTGTCCTGGAGAGGCACATACAAACCAGCAAACATGAACTTCTATTCACTCTCTCAGTGACTTTCAGATACACTCTGTGTCCTTCCCGGATAGCAGCAGCCAGGCCAGACGCCCATCTGCTCTCGTGATTCTGTATTGCTGAAATGTGTGCCTAAGAAATCACCACGTTCTCTCCCTTCACTAGACACCTGTGCTCAACATTCAGTTAGTTACAAGGGCTAGAGAGAGATCGCTTGGGGCTTCAGAGTGCTGGCTGCTCTTCCAGAAAACCTGGCTTTGGTTCCCAGTACCCATGTCAGGCAACTCACAACCATCTGAAACTTGGAGTCTAGGGTAAACTATGTCTTCTGGTCTCTGAGGCACACACATACACATAAATAAAAATAATAAACTCTTAAAATCCTATTAAGTATTAATTTAAAAGATATGTCTATTTTCTTTACTTAAAAACAATAGTGTCCCTTCCTTGCCATTGGGAAAAGTCTGAATTCTTTAACACGAGTCACAGGCTTTCACACCTGACCAGACCTCAGGTACTCTAGCATGTGTCCTCCTGTTCCCTTTTTCTTGATTCTGATACCTGATGACTACGTCATTGCCTCAGCCCATGAGCATGCTCAGTCCCTCTGTCTGGCACAGACTTTACACTGTCCTTTTATTTCCTATTTATTCAGCAACTATGGTGAACATCTTCTCTGCGCTGGGTCTTAGGAAAGAGTCAGTGACGATATTACACAGCGTTTCTCTCCTTATAGAAATCCAATTATAGCGTGGAGTTTGAGCTGTGTCACAGAGACAGCATCAGGTGGTAAGAAAGCAAATGTCAGGGAAGCCAGACTTATTTAGGAGTCAGCGCGGTTCTCATGAGAAAGTACTGTTGAAATGAGAATCTAAATAAAGGTATCAGTCAAAGTAAAGAGTGGGAAGGGAAGAGAATGCAGGGTGGGGAGGAGGTGGTAGAAGCATTCTGAGCGTACAGAAAAATTGGAAAAACAAGGCCTATTCTTGATATGAGCAGAAATACCTCTATTGGTATATTTAGCTAGCTGTAAGAGTCTCCTCATCCTTGTTGTCAGCTAAGTGTCAATGGCTCCCTCCGTCAGCAATACTGGTGGTTCTCAGTATCATTCTTGCTGTCACAAGCATAGGCATGAAAGGGTATTGTGGATTCAAGTCTGAACATCTGAAAACTGGTTCCTTCCAGATTTTCACACATACCCTTGTTCAAATAACACACTTGTACTCCCGATTTGCCATTTGTAATGAACTATAGAAATGACCCCTGAAAGTAGAGCCTTCTGCTTTGCCATTTGTAAAGTGGGCTCTCCTATGTTCTAGTTCAGCCAGATATAGTGGGACATAGCTGTTAATCCCAGCAGCTTAAAATGCTGCGGCAAAAGGATGGTAAATTCAAGACTAGCCTGGGCTATATATCAAGTTGTAATACAGCCTATGCTACATAGTAAGAACTTGACTCAAACTCTCCCACTTCTGCCCTGTCTCTTATCCCAAATCTATTTTGTCTCATAGGAAACCAAGCAAATCCATAGTATGGATCACTATGTTGTGTTTAGTGACCATTTAATAATGTAAGCATTTCAAGCACATTAAATGCTCCCCCACGCCCAGGATAAGGTCTTGTGTAGCTCTAGCTGACCTGGAACTCTCTATGTTGACAAGGCTAGCTTCTTAAATGCTTTCTTGCTTTCTGGTAGTTATTGTTGGCCCTCAAGTTCATTTCAGCTGTGACAGCAGAGGCTACATTCCATCTGCACCCACAGAGAACAGAATCAGACTCTTTTCAAATGATCCAATTACTCAAAGGAAAAAAAAACACGCTGAAATAGAAACACTGGAAAATCTATTTTACAGTCATCTAAAGCAGGATATTATTTCTGCTCTGATTAAACCATCTTGTTCTTCTTTTATGCCCAAATTAATCAATCGGCCTTTCTTCTTTTCTACTCAGACTTGCTGCTTGACCACTCAATGTTAGACTTACCAATAAATATATCAATATAAATATCTATTAGTATTCTCTTTTTTTTTTTTTTTTTTTTTTTTTTTTTTTTTTTTGGTTTTTTGAGACAGGGTTTCTCTGTGTAGCCCTGGCTGTCCTGGAACTCACTCTGTAGACCAGGCTGGACTTGAACTCAGAAATCCGCCTGCCTCTGCCTCCCAAGTGCTGGGATTAAAGGTGTGCGCCACCACTGCCTGGCAGTATTCGTTTTTTAATAGAGATTACACATCAGTTTGCTGGAAATGGTATTTCAGTATAATTTTCTTTAAAGTTATGAAAACAAAGAATTTACATAAAGATCCTTGAAGCTTCACATTGTCTTCTTATGTAGTGAGGTCGACCCATGAACAGTGACCTCATTAGTTCACGGTTTTGCTTTGCTAAAAACTTTTTACTCATCCATGAGAACATTTTAGCTGTGAATGAGATGCTGTCAATTATCTTAGTCACCAATACTATGTTTTCCTATGCTTCAGTACAAATTGGATAAATAAATTCAACTCCTCTTTTATAGTAAAAGAAAGATTCATTCTAAAATATTTTACAAATATCCAAAATTGTACTAGGTATAATTTATACAAATGAAGAATGAGGCTTGGGGAATGGCTTAATCGAAAGTACTTTCTTTACAAGGACCTGAGAACCCACATTAAAAGAAAAAAAAAAAAGGTTGGTGACACATGCATGTGATGTCAGCACTGGGGAGGTGGAAACAAGCAGATCCCTGAGGATCTGAGAGGCCAGTGAGAGGCCTTGTCTTAAAAGAGGTGGTTGTCTCCTAAGAATGACATGCACACCTGTTCACACACGTGACCCTGTGCACATATGTGCTCCTGAACACACAGGAACAATACACAAATGCATTAAAAAAAAAAAAAAGGAAAACAGTGAGTTCTTTAGTTCTAAGTGTTGATTTTGTTTGTCTGCTTGTTTATATTTTGTCTCTCCCCCCCCCCTTGGTAAGCAACTCGATTTAAAAAATACAGGTGCTCTATTAAAGCAACTTAAGGGTTTTTTGTTTTTGTTTTTAGTTTTAGAGTTTTTTGTTGTTGGGTTTTTTTGTTCTTTTGTTTGTTTTTTGTTTTGTTTTTGTTTTTGTGATACAGTCTCATGTAGCTAGCTTTACATAACAGAGACTGTCTGGAATTCCTGATCCTCCTGTTTCTGCACCTCAAACTCTGGGTTATAAGCATGCACCCCCAACGTTCACATACCTAAAGAAAGTTTGATAATATAATTATGTTAGGTACTTATGTATTTTGGGGGAGAAAAACCTTAAAGCCATATTTAAGAGGAAATAGTTTTCCGGGCAGTGGTGGCGCACGCCTTTAATCCCAGCACTTGGGAGGCAAAGGCAGGCGGATTTCTGAGTTCAAGGCCAGCCTGGTCTACAGAGTGAGTTCCAGATCAGCCAGGGCTACACAGAGAAACCCTGTCTCGAAAAACAAACAAACAGACAGACAAAAAGGAAATAGTTTGTAGATAGCTTGTCCAATGCTATCATCCACATCCTTTTTTTTTTTTTAAAGAGCTCTTAAGAAAACATGCCACCAAGGATTCAATAAGCTGAAGGCCAATTTCATTCTAATTAGGGAACAGTGCTCATACGATGACCCAACCAAATTAGCCGAGCATGTCTTCGTAGCTTATGCAGTATGGCAGCATCTGTAAGAGGGATCTGCGATGTGAGGCTCAAGTCAACTCAGGACTGGGTGTCCTTGTGCAATCCCAGCATTCAGGAGGCAGAAGCAGGTGTGTGAGGAGTTCAAGTCGCCCCTGAAGCACAGCCATGCTGACGCCAGCCTAGGGCACTTGAGACCCTGTCTCAAAACCAAGTCATTTTATTACCTGCTCAGTCTCTAAAACCCAGTTCCCCACTCACAAAAGAGGTGATGATATCTGTCTTGCTAGACTGTTAATATGACAAGTTTAAAGCATATGTGAAAAGCTTTTAACTAGAAATTGCCATACAAAAGTAATTTATAAAGCCAAACACGGTAGCTCGTGCCTGTTTCAGTACTTGCAGAGGCTGAGGCAAAAGTAACATGACTTTGAGACCAGCTTGGGCTAAGAGTGAGACCCATTATCAAGACATATAAAATGAAATAAAACCAACTCACAAGGAAGAGGCAGGTAGATCTCTGTGAGTTCAGGACTGGCCAGAACCACATAGTACTAGGCCATCCAGGGCAATAAAACTGAGACAGGGTCTCCAAAAACAATGAAAAAGAAAAACAAACAACAACAACAAAAAAGAAATATTATGGGGCTGCTACAGTGGCTCTGAAAGCAAAGATGCTTGTCACCAAAGCTGACAACCTGAGGTCAGTACCCGGTACACACACAGTAGAAGGGCAGCAATTCTCACAAGTTGTCCTCTGACCTCTGTATGAAAGCTGTAGCACACACACGCACACACACACACACACACACACACACACACACACACACACACACACAAATAATAATGAAATAAATGTCATAAAAATCATTTTCAAAATGTGGCCAAAGCTCAAAGATACCAATAAGAGATCCCACAATAAATGGTTTAATATCTATTTTGCCTTCCGTTTCTTGCTTGCTTTTCACATGTTTCTGTACTTTAGAAATGCCTCCATTACATTGTAAGCTCCTTCCACCCAGAGTGAACGCACATCACACAGCCTTTTTCTTGTGTTTCTTTATGTTACACTTAATGGACACTTAAAAGGGCTTTCTTGACAGCTATTCTTGATTGGTCCTCAGAGCCAATGGGAAGTGACTAATGGCCACTGTCAAATGTCTTCTTTCACTTAATCTAAATGTAAAATCTTCTGCTACAACCAGTACCTGCTTTCACATTTTATCCCCAAAGCTCCCGGAGAATTGGCTGGTCAGCATCCCCTCAGTAACCACTTTTATCGCTGCTACCAAACTCTCCAGCTGCAGTACCAGGCCTTTGCTCTCAGTCAAAATCTGACCCACTTCTGATCTTACAGCAAGTGGGATTTTCCACATCCTTAGCCCCCGAAAGAAAGGAGGAGCACCCACTGGCCCACTAAAGATTACTAACGTGAAAGGGTTCCCAAGGAAGCTCGATCCTGCCTGGCCAAGGGAAAGGGAAACAATATCAGCATAAGACTGCCTATGGGAAAATGGGCGAGGAGGACGAAGAGTAGAAGAGAAGACACTGGACTCACAAGAAGGTACAAAGTGGTGGCTGCCCGGGTTGCTGCTACTTCAGAAGACTGAGGAAGTGGCCTACCCTGCTGCTGGTTTACCTTGATGCTGGAACAAAGCATCCTGTTTAACAGGCAAGTTGGTGTCATTTCTGAATAAACACTTTTAAAGCTTACAGAATAAAGTGGAAGGGATGACTGCTTCCTAGGCGTCCTCTTCCCATTCTGTAAGGTGGCTACTGGACCTGCCCTGTGTGCAGGGTAGTTTTATTACGTTGTCCTGAGTTTTTAAATCGTCAGACCCAGTGCAGATTCATCTTTTAGGTTTAGGGGCGAGTATATTTAGCTGGAGCATTGGGGTGGTCTTCACGGATATGCTGTGACTTTCATTAAACAGCCTAGGAAAGCCCTGGCAGTCCTCCAGACCTGGGCAAACACGTGTGCCCGCAGCCAGTAGCAGCGCGCTGCGTTTCAGCACCGCCGCCTGTGGAGAGCGCCTCACCGCAGGGCCGGGTCAGAGACTCTACCCTGTCCTTCTCCCATCCCCAGAGCCCTGACTCTCTCCCTTACTCATTTCCTTGAGTCCCAGCAAAAGAAATCACCCCCAACTTCTAACTTCTCAATTTCTGCTTTTAAAGTGACCCCGCGTCCCTCTCTCAAGGATCTAAACGTGCACACACCCTGCGCCTTTGGGTCCTACAGCAGCAGCCTCTGAGCCTCGTGGCTTCTGCACCGGCGGCGAGAAATTTCCAACCTGCGCGGAAAATCACCTCTTCTCCTGCCTCTCTGTTGGACCTTATGCACGCAACCAGACGCGGGGGCTTTCCCCCTCTCACTGTACGTCCCAAACCTCAAAAACAAACTCGTGAAGACGCGTCCCTACCCCACACACGAGCTCTTACGCACATTTAAACATCCATCCTCACACTCACACCGCAAGGATGCCGAGTGTCATCGCCGCCTTGGCCAACTTGGGCCCGGATCCATATCGCCGGCTCGTGGACCACCTCCCGGAGCAGCCGCCCCGCCCCCTCCCCTTTCCAAGGCTGCCGGAGCCAAACCTCAGCAGGGCAGTGATACCCCTCCCTCGCCATCAGCTAGCATCCACCGCTTTGGGCCACCAAGGCTACAATCCCTAAACACTGTCCGTTGTTTAGGACACTCCCGGAACTGCCAGCCAAGCCCAGTAGTAGTCTCCTTGAAGCCCCAGTCCCTGCCACTGGTGTGTCGTGTGCGAGTGTTTGTGTCTCCGAGGCACATTTAACTCCTTCGAGCTTTCTGACCATCCTAAACAAACACCACGTTATCTCCAGCCCCTCTCCTCCCTTCTTCACACCCCAACCTCTGCCCCTATCCCCACCCTGGCCAGCTAAGTACTCAAACCACCGCACTCCAGGGCTCTAACCTGGAGCCCCCACCCCGCCCCAGAGGACACTCACCCCCAGCCCCGCACCTCCCCCATCCTGGCCCTCAGCGAGGCGATCTGGCCCCAGGCTAGCGAAGCCTGGAAAAAAAAGAACGCAGTTTGCGTCGGCCCGTGTCAGCGGGGATAGCTATAGCTGACCTGGCACCAGCCGGATCAGCGGGCGCACCCCTCAGAGGGGCGCACGCCTTCCTGCTCAATCGCCCTGGAAAACCCTGATATTGGCGAGAGTAGAGCAGCGGAAGCAGCCTCCGGGGTGGGCGGGAGGACTCACCGAACATCTGAATGTGCCCTTTAGTGATGGGATTGAAGCTGCCGCAGGCCAGCAGGATAACGTGGGTCTTTGTGGTCTCGGTCATGATGGGAATAGGTCCCTCGCACTGATCCAGGGGTTGCCTCTTTTTGTGTCTCGATATGTCTGCAGACGGAGAAAGGAAGGCGAGGCTCCGGCGGTGGATGCTGTGGACTCCAAGGAGCCGCTCTAGACGCAAACCGCGTCACTCCCCGCCTCCCTTTAACGCTTGCCACTCCGGCTAGATCCGAGGCTGCTTTTGTATTGCTCTCTCCTTGGCTCTGCTCAGTCCTACTTCCTCTCTAGCTTCTTTTGCGTCACTGGTCCTGGTGCCTGACCTTATCATTTCAACACGCCCTCCCCCTCCAATTCCACCTCATTGCATCTTAGTTTACAAGTCAAGAAGTGGTACCCAAACCCAGAAACTTGCATCCTTATAGCTTGTTACTGGCTATGTCCTCCCTCTGTCAAATTTTCCTGTCTCACTTTTTTGCTCCCTGTATATATTCCCTAACATATCTGACTTCAAAAATGTTTGAATTTTATGAATTTTCTTTCTCGTGGCCTTTAATATTTTAAGTGACAAACGATAGTTTTTCTTTTCGCTATTGTTCATTTCGGATGTTTTGTTTTCCTCTATTATTTAGTGATTCTAAATTATTGACTGGAATCCAAATCTTGACCTGTGGTTACTAAGAAAGCCCTTCTGTTAGTGTTGGTCCTTTTTGTGGGTTGAATTATAGGTTTGAGAGGATATGGATGGGAAATTAGTAAGGCTAGGGATGAGAAAATTCTCACATCAGCTATCTAAGTTGAGACAGTCGCCACTCTCGCTTATTTCTGGATGCTCACTCTCTATTGGACGCTGTTATGGACCCCGCATGATAACTGAATTAACTCACTCTCTGACAGAGCAGATTGGACAAAGAGTCAGAGAAAGCCTCTTTGGCTTATAAGGCAGGCCCATTTAGACAAGGAGTTGTTAGTGCAGAGATGTGGGGACAGGGTAGGGGCTCCTGTGCTTGAGAATATGAGAGAAGGCTCATATAACCAGAAGTCCCAAACAGGTGGGCGGACAGTAGTAGAGAAGTGTGCCCTGGTCATCATCACAAGGGGCTAGGATAATGGGCCAGAAGTTTTTAAGAGTTGCTAACTTACAGTGGAATAATAAAAGGAGGCCATTGAAATCTTTAACAAGAGAGAGTGTAATTGATATTCTTAGGAGATCTCTGACTGTTGGGAGGAAGAGTCAAGGGAAGATGAGACTGTGAGAGGAAGCTGGCAGCCTCAGACAGGTGGCCTTGTCTTGGGACAGCAGAGAGGAAATGAGTCAGCTGCAGGATAGATTTTGTAGCTTTTAGTCTTTACAGATGGATGGGAGATAGAGACATCCAGGAAAACTCCTTAAAATTTGAGTTTAGTAAATGAATGGGCTAAGACTCAGAAAAATAAATAGGGGGAAAGGAAAGGTTTGAAGATGGGTCAGCTGTTCTGTTTGGATGCATTACAGAACCAGTAATTAGCTTAGTGATTCAGAAGCACAAGTATTGCTTTCTTGGACTTTGAGTCGCTAACAGTTCCTTGCAAGAGTCAGCTCTCTCCTGCATTGTGGGTTCCAGGGGTTGAACCCAGGTCATCGGCCTTGGGAGCCAGGGCTTTTGCCTGTTCAGCCACCACACTGGCACTGCTGGTTATTTCTTATCTAAGAGTTTGTGGCAGGCATGAAGTGCATATTTCTTCATTTCTGCTGAGTGATAAATCAACTCCAACTATGGAAAATTTTTCTAGCTTATTACTTTGTATGTGTACGAGTGCACACACACACACACTACAGCACTACCACAGAGCTCAGAGGACAACCTGCAGCTGTCATTCCTCTCCTCTCTAAGTGTGGGTCCCTGGGATAGAACTCAGGTCATCAGCCTCCGTGACTTCTGCTTTACCTGATAAGCCAAAGCACTAACCCCAAAGTTTCTGGTTTCAATATAAGAGTCTTAAGAACCAGTGAAATGCATACAGAAGTTTGTGTCTTCTCTAACACAAGATGCAAATGAGTGATGAGTGGGGTAGAAAGAGCAAGAGATGTCAGAAGCTGGGCAATTAACATAATTATAATTAAGCAATAAATATTTATTGAATGCCTGCCATCTACCAAGCACTGACTTAGGGGTTGTGAACAAGATGAGGTTTGCTGCTTTCATTCAGTTCACACTCTAGGTGAAAACAACAGACCATTAAAAAACGAATAGATTAGTAATTGGCTCATATAGAAACGTAAAGCAAGGAAAGAAACAGGGGTGGGGGGGCAGGGGTGGGGGCGGGGTGGGGGCGGGGTGGGGTCAGGGGCCGGCAGGCTCTTTGCTGAGACAGTGTCTGAGCAGGAACTTCAGTCACAGAAAGGGTCACGTTGCATGAACCTTTGGGGATGGGCCCACAAGGCAAAATGGGAAGTAGAAAGAGTCTAAGGAGCAAGACCCTTTAGGGGGTGTTCAACATACAACCGCAGCATGGCTGAAAAAGAAGGAAGTCGCCAAGAGTTGAGGGATGGTCTGCAAAGTAGGACACGGTGCGCAGAGCTTCCCACAGGCTCTCGGCAGGGCTCCGATTGTTTCTCGGCCAGAGAGGTGGGAAGCCCTAGCAGTGATTTTGAAGAGAAAAGTGACATGAACTGGCTCACATTTGCAGAGATTGGTTTGGCAGGAGACATACATTTTGGAGTTGCTAGTATAGATTATTTTTAAAGTCATCGAGATTTTAAAGAGATCGAGTGAGGTCACCTAGCGAGAAGCAAACACAGAGAACAGACAGGAGGCACTCAGAATCAGCCCAGAGCACAACAAATTAATAACGGTGGCTACGTTCATTTCACATCCAGAAACCCTGGGACTGTGCACTGTTTAATTTACTTTACATTTTATTTTTATTTATTTATTTATTTATTTTTGGTTTTTCGAGATAGGGTTTCTCTGTGTAGCCCTGGCTGTCCTGGAACTCACTCTGTAGACCAGGCTGGCCTCGAACTCAGAAATCCGCCTGCCTCTGCCTCCCAAGTGCTGGGATTAAAGATGTGCGCCACCACCGCCCGGTGGGTAATCTTGATCTCCTGATTCTCCTGCCTCCAGTTCCCAAATGCTAGGATTACAGGCATGAGCTGCTATGTCCAGCCACCAGCTTCATTTCATTATATGATCTGATGATGATGATGGTGATGATGACGACGATGACAACAATTGTGGTGGCAGCAGCGGTGATGGTGATAGCGGTGTGTGGTTAAAATTGTTCCCTCCTTCTACCTTTCTGTAGGCTTAAGGATAAAATTCAAGTTCCCAGGCTTGTATGGCAAGCACCTTTCCCAGCTGAACCATTTATTGGTCCTTGACCACATTTTAAAAATAAAGATAATGGTACCTACTAAGACACAAAGACGTGCTGGTCATTGGTGATGTAGGTAGAATACTGAGCGGATACTAACTGTCAGTTAAGGAGACTGTTTAGCAGAGTCTGGAGCGAAGTTGGTGGTAGTTTGGTTTTTGTTTTTTTCAAGACAGAGTCTCAGGGTATAGCCCTGGCTATCCCGGAACTCACTCTGTAGACCTGGCTGGACTTGAACTCACAGAGATCTGTCTGCCTCTGCCTCCAGAGTGCTGGGATTAAAGGTATATGTCACTAATGACCCCTACTTTTAAAAAAAATTCTTTATTTACTTTCACTGTATGAATGTTTTGCCTTGCATGAATGTTTGTTCATCATATGTGTACCTGGTCCCTGTGGAGATCACAAGAAGGTATCAGATGCCCCGGAACAAGTATTACGATCTTCTGTGAGCCACTGTGTGGATGCTGGGAATTGAACCTGGGTCCCCTGAAGGGCATCCGATGCTTTAAGCTGCTGAGCCAACTCTCTAGGCCCCCCAGAAAGCAAATTTGGAATAAAGTTAAATAAATACATTTTCAGTCTTGTAGGCTATGTCTTAAGTAACAGTTTAGATTCTAAACTTAGAGTGTGAACCTAATAGTGTCTCTTTTCAATTTAAAGTTTTTTTTTTTTTACAAATAATTAACGGTTTACATTATTATTTATTTATTTACATTTATTTATTTATTGAGGAGGTGCAAGGTGTGCATGTAAAAACCCAAGGACAGTTGGTGGGGATGAGTTCTCTCCGTCTATCATGTGGGTTCTGGGGTGGAACTCGGCTCATTGGGCTGCTGGTAAACACCCTTGTCATCTTACTGGCTCTGTAATAGTCTCTTTCACTCTTCATATTCTTGCACATGTTCATATATGCCTAATACAGTTTCTGAGATAGAATGTGAAGACCTGAAGGCTGGGGATAAGGATCTAACTCAGTTGGTAGGGTTCCCATCTGGGTGCATGAATGCTGGGTTTGCTCCCGAGTATGACATAAACTGGGTGTGATGAACATACAGGGTGCAGAGCTTAGGCCAGCTCAAAAATGCATGAAACTCTGCCTGGAAAACAAGGAAAGGGAAAACAGAGGGTAAGATGTGGCTGGCTGGCTCAGCCACTTGCTAATTATATGGCTTTGGGCAAATCCTTCATCGCTAACCCTTTATTTTCTCAAGTGGAGTGGTACCTATTTCTAGGTTGTTGAAATCACTACTATAGCATGTAGTAAGAGTGCCTAGATCCTGCCAGATAAACACATTAAAAATAATTTCACACGCTTCTTTTCTGTGAAAACACCAAATGGTGGATGACGCCGATGCAGCGGGAGGGCCCAGAGGACCCTGGGGCCCAGGGTTAGGAGGCCATGATGGCTTCCTTGGAGGATTCTGGAGGATTCCGGAGGATTCCGCAGCGGCAGTGATCTTACCACAGGGACCATGGTCGAGGCCGCGGGACTCGTAGAGGTAAAGCTGAAGACAAGGAGTGGTTCCCGGTCACCCACACTGGGCCATCTGGCTAAGGACATTAAGATCAAGTCCTTGGAGGCGATCTATCTGTTCTCCCTGCCCATTAAGGAGTCTGAGATTACTGACTTTTTCCTGGGTGCATCTCTAAAGGATGAGGTTCTGAAAATCGTGCCAGTGCAGAAGCAGAATCGGGCTGGCCAGTGGAGCAGATTCAAGGCTTTTGTCGCGTTTGGGGACTACAATGGTCACATTGGTCATGGTGTTAACTGCTCCAAAAAGGTTGCCACTGTCATTCAAGGGGCCATCATCTTGGCCAAGCTTTCTGTTGTTCCCTGTGAGAAGAGGCTACTGGAGGAACAAGATTGGCAAGCCCCACACTGTTCCATGCAAGGTGACAGGCCGCTGTGGCTCTGTGCTGGTGCGTCTCATCCCCGCCCCCAGAGGCACTGGCATTGTCTCTGCTCCTGTGCCCATGAAGCTACTGAGGATGGCTGGTATAGATGACTGCTACACTTCAGCCAGAGGCTGCACTGCCACCCTGGGCAACTTTGCCAAGGCCACCTTTGATGCCATCTCCAAGACCCACAGTTACCTGACCCCTGACCTTTAGAAAGAGACTGTTTACCAAGTCTCCTTATCAGGAATTCTCTGATCATCTTGTGAAGACCCACACCAGAGTTTCTCTGTTCAGAGGACCTAGGCTCCAGCTGTGGCTATCACGTAAGAGTTTTTATACAAGAAAAATAAATGAATTAAGTCTGTTAATTTCACATTACTAGCTGTAAGATGGATGCTACGCTGCACACTCTGTGAATTGTGATGTGAGTCAGAAAAGTGAGTAAAGAGTAGTCGGCTTTTTGTTTGTTGATCTGGTTTTGCTTGAGGCATATTGTCAACCTTACACCAGATTGCAAAATTCTTAGATATAAAACACCTATGGTTTTTAAGTGGCTTTTCCCCCCTATTGATAGCTATAAAGGATGCTTCTGGAATAAACAATCAGAAGGGAATGGCTCTGAGGATGTGCCAATAATTTGTGTCTCAACCAGTGGAAGTAAATAGATGAAGACATTACCAGTAATGGTGATTTCAACAGTGGTTATTAAGAAACAGAAACGGGTAAAATATAGAATGCGGCCTCTTGCATAATGAATATATCTTAATATTTATAGTGCTCTATTCCTAGGGCACTTATTTTAACTTAGGTGGTATAATTTGCTCTAATATTTCAACTTTCTGGCAGCTGGGAATTGCTTTAGGCTAAAAAGGAGTCAGTCAGTCACTATCCCATTGCCTGCCTTGCAGTCCATTTCAAACAGGTGAGCCTCCTAACAGCTCCAGGAAGCTCATTCACCCCGCACTTTCTTATTGTAAGTCCGGTCTCTGGCGGACAGGCTTGTATGTCCATTAAGTTTGGCATGAAATATGCATGGGTAAAGTCAGCTCACACATGCTCATTCATCTCCTTATTTATCTATTGAAAATTATTATATATTTTCTTTTTAAATTGTTTCTTAAGGTTTATTTTATTCTTAATTATAAATGTGTGCATATTTGTGCATGTGAGTACTGGTGCCCATGAAGGCCAAAAGGCATCAGATCTCCTTGGAGCTGGAGTTCAGGTTGCTATGAGCCGCTGGACCTGGGAACTGGAAACTACATTGTGCTCCTCTGAGAGAGCAGCATGTGCCATCTTTCCAGTCTTCTTGCACATTCTCATAACAAATAGCTCCATGTCTATGAAGCTGAAGCCAAAATGACACTAGGAATCATCTCTTGCATTGAGAGCAAAAAAGTGTACTCAGAATGGGGCTCACTCAGTTCCTGGGACCAGGTCATACACTAAACATGTATATTTTTCTGGTAGAAAGGGAAATATGATTCTGAGAAAGCTATGATGTTTAGGGCTCTCTGAAGTTCACCATTTCCTTTATGGGACTTCTTTGCATGGGGAAGGCTAACAGGATTGTCACTGTTCCCCCAACACCACCCCAGTTTCTCTACAAGCAAACACCATTATTTCATTCATGCGATAAAACGTTCTTACAGCAAGATTCTCCAGGTTCAAACTCCACCTCAGAGCTCACTCAGGCTGCTCAATTTTTCTAATGGTTCAAATCCCATATCACAAATGAACTATGTTCCTAAATTTAAAACCTGGTCATCAGTTTTAAACGGGGCACTGTTGCTGTCCTACAGAGAAAGGGGGAAAGTCTATATAATAATCACTGTCTGCTACTAATATGTTTCTTCATCAAACGAGGTATTTGCCAGTCTTCTCTCTCCTGCTTTTCTCAGATATCTGGGATAATACAAACATCACTTCACCAGGAGGCTGAAAATACTGATGTTCCTATTTTCCCAAGTGCAGAGATGGAGCTAAAGAAGTCAGTTCCAAGAGAGTTGGAGAGAAGTATCATTGATTAAGGGGTAAAATTATTCCCTGAAATGTCATCTGAGAGTATCTCTGCCTCCTGCCTTTAAGTTACCATAATGCAAAACACAGACTCAAGGGAGTAGTAAATAAAGGACAGAGAACTTAAAATGCAAAGTATTTTTTTCCCGTTAAGTCAATACTTGTGATACAGTTAGGTCAGACCTAACCTATAACTTCACCCAATGACTCCATGCATATTGTAACACTACCAGGGCCACTGAGACACAGTGGTAGCTTGTCACAGTCACAAAATTTACTGCCAAGGAAATGGAGTAGTAAGAAAATTGTATCACTCCTCAATCTACCGGTCTTGGACTTCAGAATTTATACTCTTCCTACAGCTGGAATGAGGCAGAACAAACTTAGTGACTGCACACTTCCAGATTTTTATCTCCTTGTATTATGCAGAACAATTTCAGAAGCAAGTAGCAGAAACTCAAAGTTCAAACCAAAGAGGGAATTTTGGTGTGTGTGTGTGTGTGTGTGTGTGTGTGTGTGTGTGTGTGTGTGTGTGTGTGATTTTACTTAAGGTAAGCTCTAACTCTGCAACCCAGATTAACCTGAAGCTCCTATGTGTAGAGCATCCTCCTGCTTCTGCATCCCAAGTGCTGAGGTCTGCTCCTGCATCTCGCTGGGGTTTACCTAATCCCAAGACTCTGTTTCTATCTCTCAGCATCTCTAGCCTGCTTTCCTCTAGAACTGCTTTATTCTCAGATGCAAGACCTCCATATCAGAGTAGGACGACTACTGACAGCCTTGCATAGCATTTTCCTTATGTGGATCATGCTCTCATGGGCACTGAGAGCATCTCTCCCAAGAACAAGAGCGAAATTCTCCAGGAAGGGGCTGCAGACATGGCTTGGTGGTTAAGAGCATTTGCTGCTCTTCCAGAGGACCCTGAGTACAATTTTCAGCATCCATATTCGGTGGCTAATGACAGCCTATAGCTTCAGTGTCATGAGGAACTGATAACTTCTCTGGTTTCCACAGGAACTTGTGCTAATGTGCACACACACAGAGAGACAAGCATACGCATGCTCATAAACAAAAGTAATAAGCCTAAAAGGGTCTCAAGAGAGACTGCTTAGTGTTGACCTGAATGCCTGCTGTATCTGATCAGACCCTGTGAGTATAAAGAGGAAATATCCTAATTGATCAACCTTATCAGGAAGGCAGAACAGCTTCATCCAAAGAATTTAGACTGAACAGTACTGAAAGAGCAAAAGAGCTTGGCAAAATTATGTCCCCAGTGTCACAAAAAGGAGAAAGCATACCGCAATTATCAAAGTATAATCAAAACCAGAAAGCGTTTTGTTGATATTAAGAAATTTTAGTACCAAGCTAAAGAGATGACCCAGCAAGTGCAGGCATGTTCCACACTTCCAAGGAACCTACATTCAACTGACATGAAGCAGCTCTCTGTAATTCCAGCTCGGGGAGATCTGATACCATTCTCTAGCCTCTCTGGGCACCTGCATTTCTGTGTGTAGATACATACATGTGCTCTCTCTGCTCTCTCTTCCTCTCTCTCTCTCCCTCTCTCTCCCATGTGTGCATGTATGTGCACACATGCGCATGTGCGCACACACACACATGAAAATAAATTTAAAAAACCAATTGGGTTATTTTTTACAAAAATAAAATTTAAAAGAATTGGGTTATTTTTAAATGTATCCTATGTGTACGGTGTTTTGCCTGCATATATGTCTGCGCACCACACATAGTGCCTGGTTCTCTAGGAAGCCAGACGATGGCATCAGATTCCCTGGGACTTGAGTTACAGCTGGTTGTGAGCCTCATGTAGGTGCTGGAATTGTACCCAGGTCCTCTGGAAGAGCAAATAGTGTCCTTAACTGCCGAGCCATCTCTCCAGCCCCTGAATATATGTTTTAAAAGGAACTCTGGTACCCTGTGGAGAGAAAAAAAAAACTCTGAGACTTACTGGTTTGGAAGGAGGATAGGAGTTGATGGAAAAGGAGCAACCCTAGGTGAATGCAGTTATGGACTAGTGAAGGATGCTTTGTTATAGCTTCCCAGTACTGGAGACACACAAAGATGCAAGTGTGCTTATCTAGAATATTCTAACATGTCATCCATGTCGTGTACCAGTGTGATAGTTTGTATACGCTTCGCCCGGAGAGTGACACTATTTGGAGGCGTGGCCTTGTTGAAGGAAGTGTGTCACTGTGGGCATGAGCTTTAAGACCCTCATCCTAGCTGCCTGGAAGCCAGTCTTCTATCTTCCTTTCAAACAAGATGTAGAACTTTCAGCTCCTCCTGCACCATGCCTGCCTGGGTGCTGCCATATTCCTGTCTTGATGATAATGAACTGAACCTCTGTAAGCCAGCCCCAATTAAACGTTGTCCTTATAACAATTGCCTTGGGGATGGTGTCTGTTCACAGCAGTATAACCCTAACTAAGACAACTAGTGTCTGCGTCTCTTCTCTGTGATCTTCTTTGTCTTGCTGCTCCATAAGAATGCTTTGAGGGGTTTTTTTTTTGTTTTTTGGTTTTTTGTAACCAGACTGAATGTCACGTGACCTCTGGCTTCCTCATCCTGGACGTCTCTTTAGAGAGAATTCTTTCAGCTCAACTCACACCCCACAACCATCCTGGTCCTTTCCACAGTGCTCCCAGATAGCTCTGCCTCCACACATCTCTTGTGTGGGGGTCATAAGCGATTTGTTTCCATCTCTGCTGCTCCAAAACCACCAGATTAAACTCTACAATGAAGTAGTTCAGGAACCGGAAGAAACATGGATTTATGTCACGTGCTCCTTGTGGCCCTTTGGGATGGCTACTTAGAAAAGCTTGGATGGAAAGGTTATCCTTCAAGAGAATCAATGGTATATTTATGAGAAATATTTTATCTTTAGTTATGTGTGTGTATGTGTGCATGTGTGTTTGTGTGTGTGTATTTGTATGTGTATGTATATATGTGTACTTACTCCAGAAGAGGATGTCAAATCCCCCTGGAGCTGGGGTTATAGATTGCTGTAAGCTGCCTGACGTGGGTGCTGGAATCCAGAACTTGAGTCTTCTGCAGGAGCAGTACATGCCTGTAACTGCTGAGCCACTCTAGCCCTTGGCACTGTCTCTAAACAACACTGCAGAATTTGAGGGCCACCAAGGCAAATGCACCTTCTTCTTCCCCACCCAAAGCCTGAAATCGGAATAATGTTAAATAATTATGTGGGCATGTGCTCTCTCAAAGACAAGCAGACAAGACAGCACTGTTGTTCTAAGAGAATAGCTTATTAAAGGATTTCTGTATTCTAAACAAAATGAATAAATTGAAAGAAAAGCTGGTGGAATGTGACTGAAGTAGGAGGATTATGATTTCAAGTCTTGAATGTACACTGAAACGCTGTCTTAAAAAATCAGTACAATGAGATTAGATGAGCACATTGTAACAAAGGGAATAAGGAAAGATAAAGGAAAATATACAGATCACAACCAAGAGCTTACTTGGCTTTTTAGCCAATCACCTGTTGAATGCTTCCAGAATGATACTGCTGTATCTTTCTACCACTCCACAAGTCCTCTTCATTAAAGTCTGGTTACTTTTTACTCTCAGCTCTTGTCAACACTTCAGCCAGAGGAATATCTTCAAAGGTATGAGTCAGATTATACCACCTTCTACCTTTAAGTCTTCCAGTAGTTCATAAATCCCCTCAGAGTTAAACTCTTTAAAGAACCTTAAACACCACTCCTACAATCTGTAAGGTCTCCCACCTCACGTGTATCCCCTTTACCTCACCTGTACCCCTTTACTTTAGCCATACAGGGAGCTGCACTGAGACCTCAGGTGTGACACAAAGGAGCCAGGTGTGGGGGCTCACATCTCCAATCCCATCTGGTGCCCCTGAGCAACTTGTTCAAGCAATATAGTAAGTGGCAGAGGTTAGCCTTGAACCTGAGTAGTAAGCAAGCCATTGAATATTCTACCTTCCCAAACTCTGCAGGAATTTTTTTTTCTCTCTTTTGAACACTTTTATCTCTCTAGTGTCTGTCCCAGTCTGGTACACAGCAACAGTTCAAAACTGTTGTTTTAAACTGTTCAAAACATGTTTGTTTAATAAATGTGGAATGCCATCATTGTTATCACTGTTATCCTCACCATCACTTGATCCAGCCTCCTTGCACATTTAAAAAAAAAATTCTTTCTCTGAGTTAGGTGTATTAAAACTTAAGAAAACACAGGAATAATCTAACTGTCAATTGCAACCATGCAATTTGGGAACCCACTTCCTTCTGGCCTCAAGTTCTCTATTGGACTATGGTTTTGCTGTCCCCAATCTGTAAGGAATTAGAGTTCTTTTTATTACACAGGCTAACATCTATTCCCAGAGCCTCCTATATGTGTTCTTGAACTTCAGACGGCTAGAAAGTTTCTCAGCCTCCTTTACAGCTAGATTTCTGGACACTAACTAGATCCTATCAGAGAGTTGCCTTAGCATGAGATTAGAAGATATTATGGGTGGAAATCATTTTTGTATCGCTGTTGTAGGTATGTGTTCGAGGTCAACATCTGTGTGCCTCTAGCTACCTAAGTCATGAGCATCGAGAGGCGATTTTGACAACTGACTTCTGTAGCTGTTACCGTGTGCCCTTCAAACATAACTTCAGTTTCTTTATCCCTTTTATTGGCATTTAGTTCATTGTTTTTAATCCCTTTCTTATTGAAATGCCTAGTTGTGTCTGTTTCCTGAACTGACACACCCCCTTGATTGCTATGTCTACTAGATCTACTTCTTATGCAGGTAAGATAAATATGAAAATGCAGTTCTTTAGAAATATAAATGTGTGGTGAATAAAAAAATCAACCAACAGGAGCTAGGATGATGGATGAAAGAATTATAGTGTTCGTGTGTGCACACATGCAATTGTGTGTATGCTTCGGAGTCGGGGAATGGAGGTATGTGAAAGGACAAATCAAGCAGATGATAGAAATGACTAGAAAGAGAATGAGAAGATCATCAGAACACCCTAGGGTTCTGCATGAGAATAGCAGAGCTGATTTGGAATTAAGTTACTATTATGAATAGTGTGGGGGCAGGTGAGATGGCTCAATGAGTAAAAAACGATGGCCACACAAACCTAATGACCAGAGGTGGACACTTGGAATCCACATAAAGATGTAGGAAAAGCACCTACTGGACAAAGTTGTCCTCTGACCTCCACATATACAGCACAGCTTAATCGTGCCTGCATAGAAGCACATCCCACACATATACAACTTAATAAAGAATATAGTGCATCCCTATTGACATGATAGGAATGCTCACAGTGCTTAGGTGCATTCACTATCTCAGTGTCTTTACAATGACTGGGTCTGTAAGCTGCATCAGCAAACCCTGTATGGGTGCTGCATATGAGGACAAATGAGGACATATGAGGACAGGCTTCACTCTGGTCAGACCCGAGTTCCAGAGTCCTACTGTAAGTGACTGGCAACAGAACTTACTGCTAGCTTTTAACTGAGTGAGGTTGGGTTTGGTAATGCACACCTGTAAGCCCAGTGCTCAGGTTGAAGATGGTGAATTGAGAGTTCAAAGCCAGCCTGAACTACATAGTGAAACTCTGCTTTAGACAAAACAAAGCAGCAATAAAAGGAATATGAAAAAACTGAGAAATTTGGACTGTCAAAATAAGAGGCATGCTGAGTATATATATCCTGAATACAAAGGCTGCTGGGTCCTGGTGCAAAGCACCTCACTTTTCTTGGGACTAGAAGATGTCTGTCTTTGCCTTTTTTTTCTGTGACTAGTCCCAAAGAGGAAAAGCCTTACTGGCTGGTCACGGAGCTAAAAAGCAAAAATGGAGACAGTCTTTATGTTGGATGAATAAAAAAAATTAGCACTGTGACAGTCTAGGAAGGCAAGTGACTTGATAGCCAATATTTTCTGCTTGAAAATCTGTCTGAACACTTCTTTACTTATCAAAGAAGACCCTAAGGTAAAGTGAGACTAAACCAGATCCCAGTTTCCACAAATCTAGAAGGCAGACATCCTTTGCATGATTGGAGTTGTGACTCATGTGAATGGGACACCTTCTTTGCAGAGAGACCTGGTGACCTTGTACATGGCTTCCTTGTAGTTCTCACACTTACCATCTGGTCATTTCTACTTTAAGTAGGCTGCAAGGAGGGAACATTTGGGGAAGGAGAGAGCAAGATGCTCCTATTGTGTAGCAATTTCCTCTGAATTTAAGCTTACAAACTGGAGAGAGGCTTGCTTGCTGAGGCTCAGGAAGTAAACAGAATATACAAAGCTCTGAAAATAAGCAACTCACAAGTCTCAGGAAGTTCCTAAAACTTAGAAGATTTATAAATCCTTTCATCAAGGTTATATAAGCTGTAAGGAAGGCTGGGGAGAGTATCCCCACCTATGCAACTGCCTGTGAGGCATTTGGATGAGCAAAGAGTTGTTGTGGTCATGCTATTTCTTCACAGCAAAAGAAACCCTAGCCAGGTGGTGGTGGCGGCGCACGCCTTTAATCCCAGCATTTGGGAGGCAGAGGCAGGCGGATTTCTGAGTTTGAGGCCAGCCTGGTCTACAAAGTGAGTTCCAGGACAGCCAGGACTACACAGAGAAACCCTGTCTCAAAAAACAAAAAAAAAAACATAACCAAAAAAACAAAAAAAAAAACACAAAAAAAAACAAAAAAACAAATACCAAACAAAAAACAAACAAAAACAAAAAAACAAAAAAAACAAAACCCACAAAAAAACCCACAAAAACAAACAAACAAACGAAAAACCCTAACTAAGACAAGCCCCCACCACTTCAGTGTAACAAACAATTAGCCATTCAAAAGTAGTTTGGAGGATGGAAGGATGGACAATCAGTCATTTCGGAGTACCAAAAAGAGCTTGCTTGATTTCTTATTCCCTCTGTCCTGAAGGCATTATCTGGTCAGGCAAAAGGAAGATAGCCTATGACAAACAAGCACAACCATATATACCCATGGTTCTGGACCTGACTTTAGAATCATGGGAAGATGAAAACACTTCCTTAAGGTGACTGTACAGCAAGTACCTTTCTACTTTTGTCAGGCCAGCTGCCATTTGACATGTCCTAGCCTTCTTACCAGAAAATCCAGGTAGCAGTCACCCTGGGTTAATTGGGCCTGGATCTGAAGTAGAAAAGGAAATGCAAGAAGGAAGGAAAACCTCACTCAGCTAGCAACTGTCTCTCAGGAAAGAAGGCAAAAAGAGGATGCAGTGAGCCAGGAGAATCTGAACTGGAGAGCTGTCAAGTGTGCATGCATACATAGAACTTTCTGAAATTACATCGAATGTCTACAGGACATGGCAGCATAGTGGATGTCCACAGTACTATGCACATCCTCAGTATTAAGACGGGACCATTTCTTTAAGCTGACACTCAAGAGACATTTAGAGAGCCTGCAAGCTCAGAGCATCTGAGATCTCCTCTTGCAAAGCAGGAGGGGAGCGAACCTTTGTGTGACTCAGTTTTATGGATGCTTTTGGTTCATATTGTTTTCCTAAATATTCATCAGCCTGAGTGGTGAGGTGGCCATATACTTTTCTCCCACCGTTTGCCTGGACAGGGGCTTATCCCACTCTCCACACTGGTGCAAGGAAATGCGCTTTCGGGTGGTAGAAGAAAATGAAACTACAAGAAGACTTGAGAAGTCAGATGCTTTGTGATTTTTCTCTTCTCTCCCTCTCTGTGTCCTGGAGAAGTTTGGAGGGACTGCCATCACATTTCCCAACTGAGGAAATAGTTCAACAGTTTTAAGTTCTTACTGCTCTTGCAGAGTTCCTGGGTTCTATTCCAAGCACCTACATACATCTCACAACCATCTGTAACTCCAGCTCCAGGAGCTCCAGCTCTTCAGATGTCCATGGACTCCTGCATGCACACTGTGCAATCCATACACTCAGGCACACATACACATAAAATGAATATTTTTGAAGGTTCAACACAGGAATTTTGGAGGCACACATTCATATCATAGCAATGAACTCCAGGGATTTATTTGCTCTTTAAATGAACAGTATGATGACAGAAACATTCTAGGCTGACAGCACAAGGTCAGTCTCACAATCTGAGCTTCGTTGATCTGTCCGAGGACACTGGTTTCCAGAGATGGATGGATCCATATAGGCTCCCGACTTTACTGTGTAGACTCTCAATTCACCAATACAGCTTTCTGGCCCGTGTTTCCAGACTGTTCATTGTCAGAAAACAGGCAGGTCTAACAATGAGGCTGCTTGAAATGTACGGCAGACACGACCTTCCCAGTAGTCCCAGGATTAGCCACATCTCTGACTTCAACAGTGGCCAGCACTGCAAGGGCCTGGACGATTGTGATAGAGCCAGCTGTGGATGTGGATGCACCGTCTGCTGTTTGCTTTCTTACCTGCACTCCATTCTAAGTTAAAGGTATCCGAGGTTTCCCTATCACTAGAAAATGCTTTGTAGTTTTATCTGGCTGAGTTGTTTCTTGCTCTGTAAAGCCCCTTTGCTTGTCATTTATACCTCTACCTCCTTCCAAAATGCACCTGGGATGTCTGATCCTGCCATTGACTGTGCTAACCACAGCCCTTCATTCTTTTCCAGATCATCTGTTTCTCTTTGCCTTGAAGCCACACTAAATTTGTGACAGCACAATCATCTCCATGGCAACCGGATATGGTCCTCACCATTGGATCCTGATTTTATCCTGACCAAAAACCAAGCAACAGTAGGATGAGTACTTTTCTCATTGTTGTGACCAAACACATGGCAAGCAGCCACTAAAGAGAAGGTCGGTTGCTTCAGCTGTAGCCTGAGGGGATACAGTCCACCATAGCTGGAGAAGGTGTGACACCAGCTGCCCCATGGTGACAGGAGCCCAAGATAGGTGGTTACATTATGTCCCTAGTGAAGAACTGAATATTTGACAGGAGATATAACTGAGCTGTAAACCTCCAGTAGCCCCCAGTTGCCCACTATCCTCCAGCCAAGATTCCCCACCTTTAAAACAGCACAACCAGCTGGAGACCAAGTCTTCAAATACCTGAACCAGTGGGGAAATAGTTCACATTCAAACCACAGCTGGAACTATATTATAATGTTTTCCATTACTGTTTTTGTTTTTGTTTTGTTTTTGTTTTTTCTTTTTTTTTGAGGCAGGGTCTCAAGTAGCCAAGGTTGGTCTGAATTCCTGGTCCTCTTGAGTCAGCCTCACGTGTACTAGGGTTATAGGTGTGTGCCGTTAGCCCCGGTTCTTGTTTGTTTTCTCTTTGAAAAAATTTCTAATTGTGACTCTGTAATCTTGGACTCGGCCTGAATATATGCTTAAATAATTTATATATGAAGTATTTGTTCAGCAAAAAATTCAATATGCAGGTCAAAAATAATAATTTGGAATAAAAACACATAAACCTACCCCCTCCACCCACACTGTGCTCTAAAACTTAACTGACGGTGCATGACGAGCAGCTCGAAGCCTTCTGGCTTGGAGAGAAGAGAATGAGGAATCCATTTAATAGACACGAAACTTCTAAGGCGAAGAAATAGGCTTTGATGACCGATAAGCAGCGGAAGGCAGCTGACCCATTTCCTGCTCAATGGCTTTCTTATCATGCTCAGCACAAGAACGACACAAAGGGTCTTTTCATCTGAGTTCAGATTATCTAACCAGAGGAAGATAAATGGGAAGCTGTATCCTCATAATTGACCAATACCTGCATATGTTGTCCATTTGCTTTAATCTCGTATGACTTAATTATTGTTTGGGGGAAAACTCTGAATATCATTTGCTATGTTGGGATATTGAATAGGTGTATAAATTTTTTTTTCTTTCGAACTAGTTGCATGAGGATCAATAAAAAGTCTTATCGGTCCGTTCATGTCTTTTAAACAAGTGACAAGGACCGGATAATGACACAGTGCTGGACATATAGCATAATGCACATGGTGCGCATGACAGGAAGGTAACAGACACAGAAGGGAGCATATTGTGTTGTAAGGCTATACGTATAAATGCTTTGTATAGATAGCACTTGTAGCTCAGAGACGAGTGGATTTATAAGAATTGGCCATCTTCTCCCTCCAGCTTCCTCGAGAACCGACTAGTTGAGGGTAAGGTAATGGGTGGGTAATAGTGTAACTATTATGTTAAAAGAGATGCCAAAGTAAATTTTAAAAAGGAGAAAGAGGAGGAAAAGAAGTAGCAGCAGATAAAGCTAGGTGGGAACTCGCACCTGTTATCCCAGCACTGCCAAGGACTCAAACTGCAAGGCCAGACTCTGCAACCATGTCTCAAAAAGGGGAAACAATTACAATGGAAAAAAATCTAGAAGGAAGAAGGTATAGAAGAAAGTAGGAAACTGTGAGCTGAACCCAGTGGCTACAAAGCTGAGCCAGGATATGAGAAGCAACTGTGCTGTGGGCCTTCAGGGAGTGAACAGGGAAGAAAGACTTTAAGTCCTGTTGCTTGCTCTGGGCTATGATTCAGCAGCTTGCTACGTTTTCCAGAGACCGAAGAAAACAAATTATTGTTCAAGCTCTTTAAAGACAGTTTTGTAAAAAATGTTTTTAATGGAACAAAATAGATAAGCCTGGAGGAAACCTATCTTCACATTCTGTCGTTCTTACTCTCTCCCCACTTTCTCCTCTCCCTCCCTCTTCCCCTCCCCCCAAATTTACACACTTACGCATGAGTGCTTGCACCTTGTCCAGGTAAAGGAATTTTGGGGTTTTGCGTATTTGTTTGTTTTGTTTTGCGTTTTTTGTTTTCTGTGGGGTTTTTTGGTTTGGTTGGGTTTTTTTTTTGTTTGTTTGTTTGTTTGTTTGTTTTTGTCAATTTGACACAAGCTAGAGCTATCTTAAAAGAGGAGCCTTAACTGATGATGATGGAAAATGACTCCATCAGACCATAGGCAACTCAATGGGAGTATTGTCTTGATTAATGACAGATGCGGGCGGGCCCAGCTCACTATGGGCGGTGCCGACCCTGGACAGGGGGTTCTCAGTTGTATAAGAAAGCATCCTGAGCAATCCATGAGGAGCAAGCCAGTAGGCAGTGTTCCTCCACAGCCTCTGCCTCAGCTTCTGCTTCCAGATTCTCTCCCTGAGTTCCTGCCCTGACTTCCCTTCACCATCAACTATATATAAGTTGTGAGATGAAATAAACCTTAAATTTCTCCAGGTTGCTGTTTGCCACCCTACTTTGTCACAGCAACAGAAAACAAACTGACACATCCTCATTCCACCCCATCCCCTTCCCAAACCCCCTCCCCCATCAACATCCATCTCTTACTAGTAGAGATTGTTGGCCAGGATTGTTTTACACTTACACCAGCCTTCTATGATCCAGAACCTCTAACTGTATTGAAATTTAATTTTAGCCTCAACAGATTAAAAACAAAATTAGGTGAATCAAAGAAATAAGAGTGAGGAGGGAAAAGGGAGAAGAAAAACAGCACAATTTCCTCAGAGAACCCTAAGGCCACAAATTGAGGCCTAAGAAAGATAGGATAGCATTCCAGAGAGCACCATAGGGCCCGAAGGACAGGCTTTATTGAGATACAACATGCAGATTTGCTCCTATCTGACACTGTTCTTGAATCTTGTTATACACTGCTATTACTTCAGAAGACATAAGGCTTAGCCAGACTCACCGCCAGTCTGGAACCAGCTATGAGACTCTGTCCCCCAAATCCTCAAACCAAAAAAAAAAAAAAAAAAAACCCAAAGAATTTCCTGTTGAACCCATGCATTTTTGAACCCATGCATTGAAGTGTGGTTGTTAATGTTAAAAGTGACCTGTCGCCGGGTAGTGGTGGCACATGCCTTTAATCCCAGCACTTGGGAAGCAGAGGCAGGCAGATTTCTGAGTTCGAGGCCAGCCTGTTTTGCAGAGTGAGTTCCAGGACAGCCAGGACTACACAGAGAAACCCTGTTTGGGGAGGAGGTGGGGGGGAAGAAGTGACCTGTCACAGAAGCTTCCCCATCATTTAACATCATCAATAGCTTCAAGGCACGAACCATCGTGGGGGTATGTGGTCATTCAGAGGAGAGTATGACAAGATAAGGTAAAAGTGACTAGCCGACTATCTGGATAGAAAAGTGAGCTAAGGAGCCAGTATGCAGTCACAGTTAATCCCGTGTCCCAAACAACAGTCTGACAATTTCTGGTACACTGCATATTTCTCCCACTGGGGAAGTGCACACTTCTGCGTTAGAATCTTTGTGAAATACCATCAAGAGGAAAATGTACTGAACTACTATAATGAATTGCTCCTGGGAACACATGCTATGTTTGGAACATTACTAATGCTACAAAACACTAGTATTTTCAGAATATGCATCAATGTATTTGGAGTACATGACGTGTACAAAAGTCTTACAGCCCGCATACTATTATGACAGCATCCTATCCCACCCACACAGCTGAAATGCCCAGGGCCTCTAGGATTCAATCACTGTAAGCTTCAGCCTTTCTAGCATTTCAGTGTAGAGTGTCACCCTCCTGTAAGTTAGGGTGTGCTTCATAAGTTTGTATCTGACACCAGTATAAATTTTAGCTTTTCCTCAATTTCTCCTAAATGCTTAGTGTCCTCTGGTGGCTCATACTACCCAGGAAGCCTGTGACAAACATCTCAATGTCAATTTCTTTATAGAGCCATTTGAGAGTTCATCTTCCTCCCAACCATCTAGCTTTGTGTCTCTAGAAATGGCTCTCTTCCAGAGAACCTGCAAATGAACCCACGCTCATGTTACCAGATGAACCTTGTTGAATATCTGTAGCAAAACACAGGCTTTTTGAAAATGGAATGCTTTCATAATTAATTAATTAATTAATTAAAATAAAACATGACTTCCCAGGACTAAAGCAAACTAACAGGGTTGGTTGGTTTCTTGGTGATTCAGGGATGGTATGAGCGCCATGCCTGGCTAGCCTCTTCTCTTCAGATGAGGAAGATTTAGTCTGCAAGGTGATGTTCTCCTTAAAGAAACCTTTAACACGCTGGAGCGTGTGGTATATTTCTTCAATTGTCAAAGAGTTGCTGTTTCACAAGTAATTTAAGTACTTATGTGTGTGTGGTGGGGGTTCTATTTTAACTTGATGAATAAAGAAATGGCTGCCTCTGACTTCAAGCAGATTTTTATTTTAATTTTTTTTTTGAACATGTGTCGCTCATACACAAATCAAAGGCAGAAAAGGACACATTATGAAATGTATTTTTCCTTCCCTTGGCAACTGTTTCCTCCCCACGTGTAACCTCCCTCACCAGTTCCTTGACTTTCCCTTTAGCAGTGGTCTGTCTTCGCCCACATGCATGGCTTCTTTTCTTCTCACAGATAACATCCCAGTAGGCACTGCTTTGGTGGTCTTCAGTAGCTTAGACGTCCTCTACATTAGTTCAGTGCAGAGTGAAGGCTGGGCTCTTTTGTCAGCTACTTGGTTCTCAATGAATGCTGTGGCATTTTAAGTCAAGTCTTTGGAGAGTCTTGTTGGCCACAGGTTTGCTGATCAACTCTCACAAGTAGAATTTGTGTTCATAGGCACATGTATGCTTATTTTGAAAGATAGCTTTAAATCACTTTTTGTCCCTTACACAGCCTTCAACTATATATCACTATTTCCCTAAATCGGTTATCAAACCAGCATTTCAACAAAAAGTTTGACAGTATGAAAGTGAATACACACACACAGACACACACACACACACACACACACATATACAGAGGAGACATGGGAACTGTCATGGTTACAATATGAACTATCCTTCACGAGTTCACATGAAAAACACTTTGACCCTAGCTGATGCTATTTGAGGAGGTGGTGTGAATATTAGGAGGGGACAGCTAGCTATAGGAAGTAGGTCCCAAAGGGTGTGCTTTTGAAAGCTACACATGGTCATTAGTCCCTTCCTCTCTCTATGCTACTTGTCCCCTATCTCAGGGAACCATGGAGTCGGCTTGGCGTAGCTGCCTTGAGAGGCATGCATTTTAGAGGTTTCAGGTTAGACTCCATGGCTCCTGGGGCACCGGTGCACCTTCCATCACTGAGAGACTGATGCATTCCCTCAGACAGTGAAGCTTTTCAGGCTGCTTTGTATTTCTCTGTATGTTCTCTTGGTAGTTAAGAAAGCATGGAAGCTTGACAGGACAATTGGTCTTGGGCATTAATCTTGTGTACCCTGTGTACCTTGCAAACTCATTGTATCCTGGCAACTACAACTGTATTGACCCTGGCAATTGCCACTATATTCTGTTTCTGATAAAGGTATAAAAAGTCTGATTGCTCTCAACAAAATTGTCACAGCCTCAGGCTTGCTGTGGCCCCTCCGACTGGTTCTCTCTGGCTCTGTCAGGTGGGCTCT
Organism: Arvicanthis niloticus; assembly: GCF_011762505.2. NCBI lineage: Eukaryota > Metazoa > Chordata > Mammalia > Rodentia > Muridae > Arvicanthis > Arvicanthis niloticus. The sequence continues at coordinate 40,143,602 of NC_047667.1, read as the reverse complement.
TGATCCCATAGTAAGCACAGGTGCTTACTTACCATCCTTGAGGCCATGTTCTTCTTCATTCAGTTCCAGATTCCACAGTGTTCAGCCTTACCTCAAGCACAAAGTAATGGAGCCAGCCAACCACAGACAGAACCCTTTGAAAGCATGAGCCAAAATAAGTGTTCTTCCCTTTAAGAGGTCCTTGGAGAAGTATTGGTGACAGCTACAGAAAACTAACTCACACAGGAGCCCAAAACCTGAGGATTTATAAGCCAGTCCTTGACTCTAGCTTTTCCACTGATATTGTGGGGCAGACTTTCTCATCTCCTGAACTCACCTGACCTGGTAGAGTGGAAGAGTTCTAGAAGTTAGCAGTCGATCAAAAATAGGTTACTTCAAAAAGTTAAAGACCTTTTCTATCACAACCCCTCACATACACTCACTTCTGACGGTGACAGTTTGGAAGGGGCAGCAGGCACAATGCTTCATGGGGGTCTTCTACCCAACGCTATCAATTATCAACCCACCCATAAGTGTAGCTTATAAAATAGACAGAAAACATTTATTTTAGAAATTACTAAATATAAACGAGAAGAAAAAGATCTGCCCAGGTAAAATTCATTTGTCCTCTTCTCTGGTTCACTCCAGCCTCCTAGTCCTGGGGCCGACTTTGGGACCTTAGATGAGCTGAAAGCATTGGATAACACAAGGGTTTTTTCCTCTCTCTTTCCCTTACCTCCCTCCTCCTCCCAGTCTTCCTTTTTCTTTTTTAAAACCTCACAAAATCCCTTTCAATACTCAGCTTCTACTCTAATGGCCGTTTCATCACTGCCCAGATTTGTTCTTTCATTTCCCAGGTTCCTCTCCTCTTTCTCTTCCTTCCCTACCCAGGAACACCCACATCTACATCAATACCATCCATGTTTGTAGGAGAAATGAGTCAGCATACCCTGACTAGTGGCCCATAATGACTCATGCATGTGCAACGGTGGCATCCACATTTTACAACCTTAAGATCTGCCTGGCACATGGAGACAAATGATAACAGAGCTCAGGACCAGGCCAGCCAATCAGATGGCAGCAACAACAAGAGGCAAGATGTCCTGGACCAATGGGGCATGTGTAATGTGTATAAAGGCAATCCCCAATTCTGCAATAAATGAGTCTATTTCTGCTTGTCACCTGACTCTTGGAGTCGGTGTTGCTGATTTTGTGTCATTGATTGATTCCATGCCTCTTACCTCTTACCCTCAAGGACCATCCTGAGGCGCTGAGGGCTAGGGCAACACATGTTTTTCTTCACATCTCAGAAATGTAAACTTAGATGCTTGTACAAGGCTTTATTTTCCTCTGTATTTGGGTGTGTATGCACACATGTATTGTAAGCCAGATGTCAATCTTGGGTGCTGCTTCTCAGGATCCCTCCACTTTGAGGGATCTCTCTGTCTTTGAGGCAGAGTCTCTCTCACTGCCTGGAGCTCACTGACTATGGTAGATAAGCTGGCCAATGTGCCCCAGGGTCCAGTCTCTTTCCGGGTCCCCAACACTGGAATTCTAAGCACGTGCCACCACACCTGGCTATTTGTGTGGATCCTGTGGGTGGAACTCAGGATCTCATGCTTGTGTGGCAAGGACATTACTGAGACATCTCTCCAGCCCCTAAATGCTTTTTCTACGAATAAACTCAACTTCAGTTTTAACAGTTTCTATTCTAACACTGGCAGAAGTCGAATTTTGGCTAATTCCCTTTCTATCTCTGAGCTGTGTCTAAATTTTAGAGTTTAGGAGTTGTATAGTATCACTGGGAATAGATGGATCTTAGGCCCCCATGTCATACATACTGCAACCATTGCATATTAGTTCTGACGTGATGCTTGGGTTAGATAGGAGCTTAATAAACATTCATTAAGTAAACAAATCAATGTTTTCTCATGTATAGTCTTAATGTTTTTCTAAACTTTAGATGTCTCTGGATTATAAGCATTTTCACCTAGGCACGGTATGTCTAAATCATTCCCTAAGTCATCGTGCACATGTGCTATCTCACTAGCAACAGAGGATACATTTCACTTCCCTAGAGCTTTGTCAACACACAATGACATCAAATTTTGAAATTTTTACTAACTAAGGAATGTTTTGATTTGTCCTTTTCTGATTATTAGTGAGGCTGAGCATATTTTACTTATCTAATTTTCTAATTAGATTGCATTATCTTCATTTTACTTATAAAAGTAACTTATATTGTCTGTATGCGGCTTTGTTTGATATATATGATGGTTTGAATGAGAGATGTTCTCTAGAGGCTCGGATATTCACTTGGTTATCAGTCAGTCAGTGGTGCTGTTTAAGGGAAATTATGGAACCTTTAGAAGGTGCAGCATTGCTGGTGGAAGTGTGTCATTAGGGGAAGGCTTTAGGTAGTGTGGTGGTTTAAATGAGAAATACCTCCCCCGTAGGCTCATAGATTTGAATACTTGGTCACCAGGGAGTGGCACTATTCAAAAGGTTTGGGACCTTCTTGGAGGAAGTGTGTTACTGAGGGTGGGCTTTGAGGTTTTAAAAAGCTCATTCCAAGCCCAGAGTTTCTCTCTTCCTGCTGCCTGCAGATTCAGATGTAGAACTCTCAGCTACTTTTCCAAGGTTTCAGCCACAGCTGCTGAGACCAGGAAATATGTACAGTGTGGGGAGTCACTATAAGTAGGTACCGAGAGGCCATTGCATGAGTCTCTGGAAGTGAAATCTAGGTTTCTATGGAGTCCCCAAGATGTTGCAGATAGCTACCAAAAAAGGGCTGCATGTCGGAAGTGGAACCAGCACAAGAAAGAGATATATGCTGCAAGCAACAAAGCTGGAGGGTGGAGCTATTCAAGTTCTTAAACTGAAGCCCCAGATATCAGACATGGGTCTACAAAATTTGGTGTTTGTCTTGCTGGATTCTAGGTTTGCTTAGGTACAGTGGTTCCTTACTGTGCCCCCACTCCACCTTTTTGAAATGAAATTTATATTATGTGCTATTCTACATTAGAATTGTGTAACTGTTTTATTTTTATCTTACAAAGGGGTCATAGTTAAAGAATTTTTGCCTTAAGTCTCAGAAGAGACTTTAGACCTTTGAACAGTGTGAAGGCTTAAATATTATCAGGACTTTTTAAGTCGAACTAAATGCATCTTGCATCATGAGATGGCCATGAATCTACGAAGGCCAGGGAATCAGATGTGGTGGTTTGAATAAGAATCCTCTATAAGCTTGTGTGTTTGAACACTTAGTTCTCAGTTGGTAGTGCTGTTTAGGGGAGACTATGGAACCTTTAGAAGGTACAGCCTTCCTGGAGAAAGCATGTCACTGGGGGCAACTGAGTGTTTATAGCTTTGTCCCATGTCTTAGTTAGGGTTTTATTGCTGTGAAGGGACCCCATGACCAAGGCAACTCTTATAAAGGCAAACATTTAATTGGTGCTAGCTTACATTTTCAAAGTTCAGTCCACTATCATCATGGTGGGAAGCACAGCAGTGTGCAAGCAGACATGGTGCTGGCGGAGTTAAGAGTTACAACTTGATCAGCAGGCAGCAGGAGACTGTTTTTCCCAGGCAGTCAGGAGGATGCTCTGATTCCACTGGCAAGACTTGAGCACATATATGAGACCTCAAAGCCCTGCCTTCAGAGTGACACACTTTCTCTAACAAGGTCACACCTTCTCTGATAAGGCCACACCTCCTAAATGTGCCACTTCCCATGAGCCAAGCATATTCAAACTTCTTGAACTTCTTGAACTTTCTCTGCTTCCTGTATACAGATAAAATGTAATCAGCAGTTTCCTACTCACGCCATGCCTTCCTGGTTACTGTAGACACACAAGGCCCCTGAAACCAACGTATCCTAATAGTTAACAAAGCTTTTATTTTCTTCCAGGTTTAGATATTTCTTTTTGGTTTTCAAGACAGTTTCTTTGTATATCCCTGGATGTCCTGGAATTCCCTCTGTAGATGAGGCTGGCCTCAAACTCAGAGATCTGCCTGCCTCTGCCTCCTGAGTGCTGGGATTATGGAAGTGTGCCCACACTGTTCAAACTTAGGTATTTCTTATTTAGTTTTAATTTGTAGAATTTTTTAAAATTATAATATAAAGAAGTCTGGAGTTCCCCAAAGACTTTGCATGGCCAAAGACATTTTTATATTACTAAAATGCTGTTCCTTCCATTCTGATTCCTCCGTGAGCAATGGAGTCTTCCCAAGGCTTAACAACATGTAACGATGTCATCATTCTGATGGCCAATGAAATGTGTGTTATCTCATCATATAATTTATAAATTTGCTTTAATTTATAATGTAACAAAGATCAATAGATATAATTCATATAATCAAATAGGTGGGGGGACTTTCCATTAGTTTTTTTTTTTTTTTTTTTTTTAAAAAAAAGCATCTCTAAACCAGTTTGAAAACTCCTGGATTAAGATATGATTTCTTGCCGGGCAGTGGTGGCACACGCCTTTAATCCCAGCACTTGGGAGGCAGAGTCAGGCAGATTTCTGAGTTCAAGGCCAGCCTGGTCTACAGAGTGAGTTCCAGCACAGCCAGGGCTACACAGAAAAACCCTGTCTCAAAAAAAAAAAAAAAAAAAAAAAAAAAAAAAAAAAAAGATATGAAGATATGATTCCTTTTTCCTTTTCTTGTTAGGACAGAAAGTCAAAAAACCCTGAACCCACCAGGTTTATGATGTCCAAGTTATCAAATATCAAGCCCCATATCCATTTGTGACCTACTTTGTTGCTCTTTTTAAATGTTGATACATGGCAGGACCTAATACTGTAATCTACAGTGAATCTCCTTCCTTAGGCGGAAGGGAGCAAATTGCACTTCACTCACTTTTTAGAATTGTTTTGGCTTCTCTTAGACCATATCTATACATAAGTGACTTTAGTGTCGGCCTGTCAAATCTCACACACACACACACACACACACACAATTGTTGGGATTTTGAAAACACAAAGAACCATGAAAAATTATACTACTTTTCTTATTGACTTTCTGTTCTGATTTGAATATTATGTCCTTTTTTTCTAGTCCCTTCTTTGACCTTTGGTGCTCAAAATATTTTTCATGAAGGTTTTGCACATTCTTGGCTAGGTTGCTAAGTTCTAAGATTGTTTCTGTTGTGATTGCAAATGAGATTTTCCCCCACCTGTGTACAGGTGCACAGGTTTCCTGTTACAAGGGAATGAAGAACTGCCATTGATTTTTCCTATTGATCCCATATTTAGCAATGATGCTAAGACAGTTATCTTATTTTTTTCCTTGTTGAATCTCTTGTAAGAAATTATAATGTCTACAAATAGTTTTTACTTTTTTTGTTTATCCCTCAGTAGCTTTTTTCTCTTAAATACAGAACATGGCACTTGCGGAATCATGTTTACCTGCACAGGCCACAGCAAGCTTGCTGTGTTCTCCTGGCAGCAATGCTTCAATAGCCTATCATACATTGCTATATGAAGTTAGCCAAGCGATTTTACTTTGAATTATGATTCTTAAATCTTTAGTGCTTTATTTCTGTGAATTTTAATTGACATTTTTGTGTGTGGTGAGGATGGGAGACATATGTGTGCCCAGTGCACAGTTGGACATCAGAAGACAACTTAAGGGAGTTGATTCTTTCCTTCTGCCACATAGGCCCTGGGAATTAAATTCACATTCTCGGGCTTGGTGGGAGGTGCCATTACCCACTGAGCCATCTTACCAGAACTTAATGCTTTTTTTCTACCAATTGAGAGAAACTATGGATTTCTCCTCAGTCTGATAATAAGGTATCTTAGAGAATAATTAAGAATTGCATTACCATAAGAAAAAAAACAAAACAATCAATTGTAGTACCATCTTTAAAATAGTTTACATTTGTGGTAAACTATCTGTCCTTGATATTTTATACTCTTTGCTGGAGTTGATATTATAGCTATTTTAAAGTTTTTGTATTTGGGCTAGGAATGAGCTTCTGAAAGCCTTTTTTTTTTTTCTTAGAGAAACTAGAACTTGTAGTCTAATGTTGGTAAAGAGAGACTTGCCTCCTGTACCCAAAGCCCTCGGTACAATTCTTGGTTGTTTTGTTTTGTTTTGTTTTTGCTTTTCAAGACAGGGTTTCTCTGTGTAGCCCTGGCTGTCCTGGAACTCACTCTGTAGACCAGGCTGGCCTCGAACTCAGAAATCCGCCTGCCTCTGCCTCCGAAGTGCTGGGATTAAAGGCGTGTGCCACCACCGCCCAGCTCCTCAGTATAATTCTTAACACTAAATAAAACTGGGTGTCGTGCTCAGTCTCAGCACTTGGAAGGTAAAACAGAAAAGTGAGAAGTTCCAGGTCTTCTTCAGTTGCAGTAATGAGATACTTTTGGGGGTGGGGAGGATGTTCACAAGTGAGATTCATTTTTAAGACTGTAGTGTTGGGCTGGAGAAATGGCTCAGTGGTTAAGAGCACTAACTGCTCTTCCACAGATCCTGAGTTCAATTCCCAGCAACCACATGGTGGCTCACAACTATCTGTTATGGGATTTAATGTCCTCTTCTGGTGTGTCTGAAGTCAGCCACAGTGTACTTGTATACATAAGACAATTTTAAAAATTAAAAAAAATAAAAGGACTGGTGTGTGCATGTGTGTGTGTGTGTGTGTGTGTGTGTGTGTGTGTGACACAGTGTGTCTGTGGAGGTCAGAAAACAACTTCTACCTGTTGGTTCTGCCCTTTACCATGGGGATTCTGGGATTAAACTTGGCCACCGGGCTTGGCTTGTAAGCACCTTTATCTGCTGAGCCATCTTACAGGCCCCTTTATCATTTTCTTTTCTCTTTCTTCTTTTTTTATTTTGGGACAAGATCTCATGTAGCCCAGAGCCTAGGCTGCTATTCGACCTGTGTATGGTGGTTTACACCTGTAATCTCAATGCTTGGGAAGCTGAGGCAGGAGAACTGCCAGAAGTCTGAGGCCAGTATAGGCTACACAGTGAATTCTAGATCAGCTTGGGCTAGAGTGAGGACTTGCCTCAAAAAAGAAAAAAAATATAGAAAAGAAAAACAAAACAAGCAAACAAAACCAAAAAAACAAATACACAAACAAACCCCAAAAAACTAGGCATGGTAACACACACCTTAATTGCAGTACTCTAGAGACAGAAGCAAGCAGATCTCTGGGAGTTCAAGACTAGCCTGGTCTACATGGCAAGTTGCAGGCCAGCCAGGACTATATAGTGTGATCCTATCTTTAAAAAAGAAATCCAGAATCCTCTATAAAAGAGAATACACACTGTGATGGTCTTAAATCATGCTTACAATTTCTCTTAGCACTAAAAAAAAGGGCCAAGGCCTGCATCTTGAGCTTGCGACTAAAGGTAGAAGGGATGCCTTATGATTTCTGCAGTTGGATGTCCAAAGGCCACAAAAGCTGTTTGCTGGAACACTCTCTGTGGGAATCCCTGAACCTCCATGTAAGAAGTCCAACCACCCTGATGTCATTATGATATGATGAGACCCAAGCCACTTACAAATGTCACATGGCAGCATTCCAATTCATCCCTTGTCACTCCAGCCTTGTCCTCTAAAAACTTCCCAGCAATTTTAAGTTCAGGTTTTTTCTTGTGGCATCTTGGACACTGTGAAATGGAGACTAACTGTGCCTGGTGGGATCTGTGAGCCCAATAACATGGCTGCTATTTCCCGCCTGTGTGTTCTGCAGAAGTTCCTTACACGGAGATACACAGAACACAAGAAGGACATATCTAATAGTATCTTCAGGAAAGAAACAATATAGTGGGGGAAGTTATAATCAAAGATGGTACTGAGAATTTTCTAACATTCTTGAAATTACATATACAACCAAGAGAAGCACTGAGAACTGGACTCCAGTCCTGTGAAAGAGCAGCAAGCACTCTTGGCTGCTAAGCAATCTCTCCAGATGCTGCATTTTTACTTTTAATGGAAAAAAAACCTAAAGTATGTGTTGCACTAAGAAAAGTGAATTTAGAATGAAATTTTAGCATAGATAAACAAATGGTGAGCATAAAAAGTAATAAATTATGCTCATAAATTGGTTCATTGCTTGTGCAGTAGTTTTATGCTCCCACAAATATATAATCAACTTCTAGATGGAAATAATTAACTAATACATCAAGTAACTAAAACATATCTTTTGAGGTATGAGGATGGCTGTATTTTTAAACTGTGAGGAAAAGATAGAATTAGGTAGGTATGCTTAGAAATGTAATGGTAGCTTTTAAAAGTATATGTAGCTGCCTGCGGCCACAAGTCAACTGGGTTCACCTGAAAGGGGGCTGGGAATGAAAGGGGGCGGAGGGCAAGAAGAGATAAACCAAGACAAAATTCTCTGATCAAGGCTCAAAGCTTTAATGTTCAGCTCTCAATTTAAAGGGGAAGACCCAACCCACAACCCCTCCTGGTTTCAGATGAGTGGGATAATCCATAGTCCTTTCCAAGTCATGGCAGGAGATGTCTCAAGGCAAGCCCAGGGGCAGTTCTGCTTCAGTGTTCTGGGCAGCCTAGGTGGGTAACTCCACCTAGATCCTATCACTTGGTCTGTTGTGGTAAACAAGGTCTCTTAGGCCTGCTCAAGGCTTGGGGGTAAGGGTACAAGTATAGACAAAAGGTAATCTTCAGGGCCAGTGAAATGCCTGGCTGAGTAACAGTGCTACACTCTGACCACCTGAGTTTGATTCCTGGGACCACTTGGTAGAAAGAGAAAACAGACCTCCACAAGTTCTCCTCTGGGTTCTTCCACCCTAGCACCCTGCTCACAATAACAAATACAAAGTCCAAGTCAGCAGAGGTAAAGTGAAGTGAAATTTTTTAGTTTTGAAACAAAACAAAAAGAAGAATTACAAGTAAAAAAATCAAAATACATAAGAGGGTCAGGCATGGTGGTGCACATACTTGATTCCAGCACTTGAGAGGCAGAAGCAGGTGAATCTCTGAGAGTTTGAGGCTAGCCTGGGCTACATAAAGAATTCCAGGCCAACCAGGGCTGGGTAGTAAATCTCTATCTCAAACAAAAACAAACAAACAAAGAATAAATAAACAAACCAAAGCACATAATGGAGGCTAATGGAGGATCACCTCATACTGATTATACTTCTGTGAATTTAACTTTGCAGTTATAAACAGAAAGTTTAAATCCTTTCTTTTAAATCCTGAACTTTCTGTTCAGTTATAAACAGAAAAAAGTTTATAAACAAAAGTTTATAACTGAACAGAAAGTTCAGGATTTAAAAGAAATGATACCACAGCTATTTGCTGTTTATAAAAAGAGGTGGCTATAAAAGAAATGAAGAAAAGGGTAGTGGGCTTGATTATTGCTGGTATAACAGCTTCAATTACATTCATTGCTAGCATCACTGATTCTGCAATTGCTTTGACACAAGAAGTTAAGATAGCTACTTAATCATTTACCAAAAAAATGTTACTGATGTGTTGAGTATACAAGAGGATTTAGATAGGTATTTGAAACAACTGATTGATGCTCTTTATCCTATTCAAATTATTGGAAGGGGGTTCAGAGTTTAAGAGTAAGGAGCCATCTCAAGTGTCATGCCAAATACCAATGGATTTGTGTTACTTCTAAAAGTTACAATGATAGTCATTATAATAAGGAAAAAGTTTAAATACACATGCAGCATATTTGTCATAAATTCTAACACCTCTCTGGATGTTTTAACTTTGCATAGTAAGATTATGAATTTAAAGAATGCTGGCTCTGCTGAGCTTTGATGCTGCAGATAATGCTGATAAAATTATCCATGGCTTGAGGTCAGTATTTCCATTTTGGTCAAGCTTCAAGAATGGCATATATAGCTGGGTGGTGGTGGCGCACGCCTTTAATCCCAGCATTTGGGAGGCAGGGGCAGGCGGATTTCTGAGTTCAAGGGCAGCCTGGTCTACAGAGTGAGTTCCAGGACAGCCAGGGCTACACAGAGAAACCCTGTCTCTAAAAAACCAAAAAAAAAAAAAAAAAAAAAAAAAAAAAAAAGAATGATATATATAACTTGATCATGCTAGCCCTTTTTGTCCTTGGAATACTTTTACTCCTGCCCATTGTGTTAAAGCTTGTCTTTAACAGCATCAACATGTTGGCAGCCAAAGTACATAGCTTGAAGCTGAAAATGGACTCCCAGACAGAGTTATTAATTTAACAGGCTGGCAAGCCAAGAACAGGTAAGATTCTACACAGAGCCTTACCAACCTAAGACAAAAATGCCTTACCAACCTAAGACAAAAATACTTACAGGTAAGTAAGGCACTCTTGTCAGAATGACCTAAGACAGGATCAGTCTTGTTTATGAAATAAAAAAAAGAGGGAGATGTGGAGAGCTTTTGGGGCTTCTTGGCAGGAATCTGACACTAGGCTAGAACAAAGAAGTAATTTCAGGCAAAAATCTAAATCTTAGGCTAGAACAAAAAAAGTAATTTCAGGCAGGAATCTAAATGTTAGGCTAGAACAAAAAAGTAGGCTTCAGGCATGAAAATGACTTTGGGCTAGGACAGGGAAGTAGGCTCAGATATTTTGGTCATCCTGATAAACCCTTAGAAACAGTGATTATGAAAGTGATCCAGGGACTTTGTTTATTGCCCTGGTTGTTCTTTGACTATTTGTATTTATTGTCTTGCTTGTTCCTTGACTATTTGCATCTATTGTATTGCTAGTTTCTCAACCTAGAACTAACCTTAATACTTGTTGTATATAATTAAAATGATATAAAAGCGGATAGGGAAAAAAGAATGTATAATCCAGTGAAAGGTATATTGTATATTTTTTCTATGTGAATACATTTAACAAATATGCATTTAAAAATTTTTAAAAAGGAATAAAGAAAGCTGAAAATAAAGGGGAAAATTCCAGAAAGAACATGCCAGAGGAAGTATTCAGAGTACAGCCCTTAGGTCCCTGTGCCCACAGATCTCTAGAGAAACCAGGAATGCTGAACATGCAGGATTGTCTTTTCAATGGAAAAGATATCCTGTACTGCTATCCAGAAAGTTGGGAATTAAAGGTGTTTCATAACTGGTGATCTGTATTATATGTTGGGCCAGGCTATAGCAAGTCCCTACAACCAGGACCAAAGTGGCTAGTTATTTAAATTTCTCTGAAAAACATGGCCTCTCCAAGATCCCTCAATCAGCACCAAAGATACCTAATAGTCTAAATGACCCTTACATTATCTGTATAGTCATAGGTTCTCCCAAGTTTCCACAACCAGTACCAGAGGTGGCTGATAGCCCAAATGACCTCTACACTATCTGTATGACTGAGACCAGAATGGATCCTTTCTTAGGCCCTTAAACTCTTACAGGTAACTTATCTCTAGAACCCATCTTGGAAGAAATGACATGTACCCAAGTTTCAATGTAATTATGGGTCCTTGGGCCTTGGGGGTTGTATTATAGCAGGAAACCTTCTTTCCAAATTATATTTAAGTTTGTTGGTTATAAGACACCTGTTATCAGACTCCCTGAAGTCTTTCCAAAGTCCAGCTTTCCAAAGTCAATCTAAACTAAGTCATGGGGTCTATTCACCGTGCGTGCCTTACTTTCCTGCCTGTCAAGACCACCTGCAGCATCCCACACACAAAAGCAAGTTAAATATTAATATCAGACAAAAGAGTACTAAGCAAAGGTATTAACGACAGAGAAATATCATAACACAAAAAGTTAAAACTTATAAAAGTCCTATCCTGCTTACTATATAATCGTGATTTAAGAAATAATAGAACAACAAGAAAAAAATAGTTCAACAACAATATTGGAAAGATTTCCTGTATCTGTCTTAGGGTTTTATTGTGGTGAATAGACAACATGATCAAGGCAACTCTTATTTAAAAAATTATTTAGTTTCAGAGGTTCAGTCAGTTATCATCATGGCTGGAAGCATGACAGCCTGCAGGCAGACATGGTACTGGAGGAACTGAGAGCTTTACATCTTGATCCAAAGGCAGCTAGGAGAAGACTTATCTTCTGCAGGCAACTAGAGGAGGCTATGGATCACAATGGCCAGACCTGAGCATAACTCCCCTCCTCCACAGTGACACTTCCTCTGATAAGGCTGCACCTCCTAATAGTGCCACTTTCCATGGGCCAAGCATATTCAAACCACCACAGTATCCTTATTATAAACACAGATTAATTAAAAATTGGGAGGTTAGAGGGAACTTTGTGTTAATTTTCCTTGTGTACAATTTATAAACAGAAGTATATCTTTTAAGATTGTTTTATTATGTTTGTTTTGTGTGTGTACATGTATGCGCATGACACTGATCATGTATGGAGATCAGAGGACAACTTGTAGTTGTGAGTTCTTTCTTTTCACGACTCGGGTCATTGGGCTTGGCTGTAGCTGCCTTTCCGGTCTTACCAGTCCACTTCATTTTCCCATGACAGTTTCTCTCTTTCTACCTTCTCCACCCACTTCCTATTTTAGCTTGCTTCTCAAGACATTCAAGACCACATTGTGTGACTTTATTCCTGGGGAGACATGAACAAGTGCCTACTCACCCAGACAGGAAACTGTCATCAATCCAAGTAAAGATACTGACAAACTCCAACGTGGTGAGTCAGTAAGTTTTATTGGGGTTACTTACAGGAGTAGAAATGACTCAAAGATATATGTATCAGTAAAACAGACCAGCGTAGATGACAGCTCACCAACGCTGGAAACCTGGAAACAACTACACAGCTGCTCAGGTAGCCCAGTTGGTCTAAACCTCTTCTGGGTAGCTTGGGTGATTTCTTTTTCCCAGGTCTCTTGGCTGCTCTGAGACTCTTCTAGAAGCCTCAGCATTTGTCTTTTCAGCAGTCCTTACTGCTTATATACACTTGGGGGACAGGGGGAGTTGCCTAATGTATCTGACCAGTTTCACGGACTTCTTGAAGGCTTTTGAGTCGTTTTCTGATCTGAGTTTAACGGGCTTTCTTGCAGAATGGAGTGTTTCATCTCCCCTTAGCATAGCAGCTCTCAACCTGTGTTTTGCAACCTTTTTGGTCAAATGAGGATTTCATAAGGTCACATATCAGATATTTACGATTCGTAACAGTAGCAGAATTACAGTTATGAGGAAGTAGGCAATGTCTTTAGGGTTAAGGGTCATCACATGAAGAACTGTATTACAGGGTCACAGCATTAGTAAAGTTGAGAGCCCTTGTTTTAGACCATTCTGCTGTTTTGCCCTTCTTTTAACATTGTGTTTTAAAATATTCTGATGTTTCATCTCTTCTTTAACACCTGTGTTTTAACAAGCTTTCTCTCAAGATGGAAAGCTGTAATTTCAGAGGACACTACTACACAACACATCCTATCAAGAATCTTTGTAAATTTCCCCAGGACATCAGACTTGAGGTAGGAGGCAAAATATAAAATCTTTCTCCCTGCCTGACTTTCTTGGTTCAGTAAAATTCCAGTAGAACAAAAGTACGCTCTTATCTCGTTGCTGTGCCACCATAGATGCCTTTCTGCACCTGCATTCTGGTACCTATCTCCTCCCTCACTTTCCTCAGAGGCTTCACTCTTGTCTGTTAATTTTTCCTATCTCTATTTGTTTGTGCTGCTTGTTTCCTTTGCCTTTTAATTTGACAGAGCCCTTCTTATCTCTCATTCATTATACGGGCAAACTCTGGGAAAGTCATCCAGATAATCTTCAGTTACTACCTTACGAGCTGACGACCAGCAAACCAGTGATTCCAAACCAGATTCCTCTTAAATTCTCAGATTCATAAATTCTCTTAATCCAGACAAACATATTTCCAGTGATTAAGATAGATAGCTCAGCGGGTAAAGGCTCTTATTGTTTAATCCTGACACCCGAGTTCCATCCCAGAATTGACATATCTGAGGGCAGTCTGAGGAGCCCTGGGTCTCTAGAGTTCCTCCTCCTTCTCTCTCCTCTACTGGTCCAGTTCAGTCCAGAGTCTTCCAGATGCCTCTGGTCTTACTCACCCTTACATCTTCAATAAACCTTCTCCTCAACCACACCTAGGAGAAGTCACGTCCTCATTTGTCAATTTGATGTCAATTCTTCAAGAAAGAATTCTTAAGGCCAGGTCTAACCAAATCAACAAAAAAGGTAAAATAAGATAAAAGCAGCTGTTTGTGCTAATGAGAGACACCAAGAAGATGTGGAGTAGAAGCCACCCAGAGACAGTGTGCAGCAGAAATGACTGCTGCTAACACTTCATTATGTCCTCACCAAATTCTATGTACATCTATTTCACAGTAACACTTTCCATTTTTCAGTCTTCCAGGTATAACGTAGCATGTAAGACTTCAGTCTTGAAAACTGCTGGAAAGTTTAGTTGTATATTTTCCTCTTCCAAACGGAAAATAAAATTTGAAAGCAAAAATCCCAATGTTTCATTCTGACAGAGTTTGTAGAATATTATCTTGATTACATATCTGTATTTCATCTGTAAGTGGAATGACTTCAAATCTCTTTACCATAGCATTCTCTCTTAAAATACTGCTGCCCTTTTATGTAATTCCTGCCACTTTACGCACTGAAAGCAAGACCCTAGCCACTAGCATAGGAGCCAATACAAGGAAATCTTTAATACATATTTGAAGATTGCGTGAAAGAATAAATAAGCAGACACTAGATGATTCTATCAGTACTCTTCTCCTTAACAGCAGGATATGCACACATTGGGGTTGCCAGAGGCAAAATGAGGATCACATGCCTGGACTTGAATATTTGTCTTGGAAGAACAGAGCATTCCTGTCTAGGAATTGATCATTCAGACAGTCTCTTCACATCCTAAACTCTTACATCCACTTAATGTCCCCAAACTCATGGACCCATAAATATTTACCTAAACTTAACCTGCCTCCTTTCTACAGCTAATATGCATTGCTGTGTACAGTGGGAGATGTTGCATTCCAACATGTGCCATGCCTTATAGATTTGATCCAACGACAGGACCAAGTGCTAAAGAATTAAAACCATGTGTGTCTTGTTGAACACAGGATAGACTGACTTGGAGGACTAAGACAGAAGCACCTCAACCAAAGGTTCAGTGAGCACATGGGAGGGAATGGGCAGGACAGCGAGAGAGCCGGGATGGACAAGCCAGCCAGGTCAGCTGGGTTAGCGCCTGAAAAGCTTCCTATTCTCTTTAGCTTTCAGACAGATCTTCATCTCATCTCAAAACTGGGCTGAGACCTTCCCCATCTGCAGAGGAGGGCTGTTTTCTTTCTTAGCAGTTTATCCTTGGCTATGAGCCATGACTGAGTTGGGGGCCGTGCACTCTTTGCCTCCTTCTCCTTGAATGCAGTTCTGGATCACTTTCTGTTTGTTTTTCAAAAAACAGGTTTAGCCCATAATGACGTTAGTATGTAAGTTCCTTTTCATTTTGTGTACATTAGAGCAGCAGCATCTGCTAAGCTTCTATCACGTACCAGCAATGCTCAGATAGTACATGTCTTAGTTACTGTGATTGGGTAGTTTGCCTCCAAGTTAATTGTCTCATTTGCTTTGAAAAAGTGACTTTTCAAGAATCTTATATCAATTTACTTAGCTCCATTCCATTATAGGAGAAAAAAATAACAATAATGTTAGAATTTAGTAACATTTTCTTGATGAAAAATAGAGATGCTTGAACTTTTCATCCCATGCCCTGATGCAAGTTTCTTTCTGATTAAATCCATTATTAAAATATTATTACTGTGTGTGTGGATGCATACTGTGTGCGGTGGATAGGAGGTCAGAGAACAACTTTGCAGAATCAGTTCTCTCTTTCTACCTTTATGTAGGTTCCAAATACAAAAGGCTCATGTGGCAGGTGCTTTTATCCACTGAGCTATTTTGCCAGCCCTTTATTATGATTTATTATTTAGTTTTTTATTGAGACACGATCTCAGTTCATATCCTGGGCTGACTTGGACTGTATGGTGGTCCTCCTCCAGTCTCCAGTACTGGGATTACCAAGGACAGCCACCAGTCTATGGTGGTCCTCCTCCAGTCTCCAGTACTGGGATTACCAAGGACAGCCACCTGCCCAGGTTCTTTACATGGTAAAGTTCCATTGTCTGTACTATTTTCTCATTAGCTGATGGCCTTTCCTCTCCTTTCTAGAAAGAAAGTGCTCTAGAAAGAGAGAGGGGGCATGGAGGCAGATGTTCACAGGTCTCCACCAGTCAAAGATAGTTTTTATATCTAGGTTGGGTATTGGGTTACACTTCTGATTGAGCATTACCAAACTTATAAATCCTTTGATTAACATTTTTAAAAAATTGTATAAAAGCAAAAAGGAAAGGAGAGGCATGGGACAGGGGTTTTCTAGGGAGGGGAAATGGGGAAAGTGGATGGCATCTTAAATGTAAATAAAATAAAATAACAAAAAAAAAACCAAAAAACAAAAAAAATAAAAATAAATAAAAAATAAAAAAAAAAAAAAAGAAAGTGCTCATCTTTTTTCTGCCATGTGATGATTGGCTTGAGACAGTTCCAAATTAGTAACAGAGCTAAATTTAAGACTTGAACTTTTAATGCCTTTTCCATACAGAAGGATGAGATTTTGCTGTGAAATAAACTGAATTTTGTGTGAGTTCCCTTTACTCACTGCCTAAGTAAATGTTATTTAATTAAAATTTTCATTTTGTTAAGTATAAGATCAGGTTTCAATTATCCAGGTGGGTTGAAGGTTCAGTAGAATTCTTTTCTAATTGCTTAGCGATTTCCTTTAGAGAGCATTACTCAATGAAGTGATGAGGACACTTAAGCATGTCCTTAAAAAGTCATGGTCTAAATTTCCATTACAGTTTTTAAGTTAGCTGATTTAAGAAGCATTTATTGAACATGGGTATACCAGCCACTTTGCAAGGGGAAGAGTTACAGTCAGCAAAGAGGAACAATATCTAATTCTATGGAGGTAAGAGTCCAAGGTAACAAACCTGAACAAAGACATGTGTCCAACATGGCTGTCATGAAGAAGGGCACTGTGGGACATACGAAAAGTAGTGTAGCCTCTTCCTTGATGCCCGGGGGGGGGGGGGGGGCGGCATTGAAAGTTCCTTTAGGAGAGTTCAGCTTGCACCCTGGTGCATGAGAAAAGAAGTCTGGAAAGAAAAGGTAGTCATATAGAGGAAACAATTTGTGCCAAAGGCTCTGAGATGAAAAGATTTATTCAAAGATCTAGGAGGTCAAGGTAATGATATCCAAACTGGTCAAGATCAGATTGTCCTGGGGTTGTCCAAGGGGTAGCCGAATTCCTTCCTTGGTGCTGACAAGGAATTGGAGACCAGAAAAGACAGCAGAGATTGCCACAGAGCAGAGCAAAGTACCAACTTTATACATGTGGGAGGGGAGAAGCCTGAGGCTGAAATCTATTAACCAGATGCTGGCTTGGGCACAAAGCCCTGGGCTCCATAGTATAAAGCTTCCCTTTTCACTATTGGTTCTGTCTAGAAACTTACCCTATGCCTTCTTTCTCCTCACAGAGTTTTCTGTAACAAGAAGCAGCTATGTCAGAAAGCCTGCTTTTGGGTTTCCTTGTTTACCTATGTCTTTCTGACTCTAAGGTTGGGTAGGTAGGGGAGTTAGGGGAAAGGGCAAGAATAGAATCATCTAAAGGCTGGCAACTTTGCCGTAAGAGTAGTGAGAAGAAACCCAAGAAATGTTAAGTCATGCAAGAAAAGCTTCTCAGGAAGACAACGTGTTTTGGAGTCAGGTCATGTCTTACTCCAACAATACTAAGAAGTTTTTTTTTTTTTTTTTTTTTTTTTTGTTTTTTGTTTTTTTAAAAAAAAACAAGCATGGGACAAACTATCCAAGTTTCTGATATCCAGAAGTTTTTTGAGCAAGACTGTGGGGAATTAGGCCAAGTAGGAGAGTACTTGGGTACATAGCCTTTGTCATGCTTCAAAGTGATCTTTATCACATTGTAGCTCGAATAGCAAATGGAACTGCTAACGTAGCGATGGCAAGAAAAGGAGAAAGACGTGTGTATTTGCATCTATATATGTTTTCCCATGATTTAAAGAACAGATTTATGGCGATGGCAAGAAAAGGAGAAAGACATGTGTATTTGCATCTATATATGTTTTCCCATGATTTAAAGAACAGATTTATGACAATGAATATCAGTATCTTATAGTTTTTGTGCTAGGAATGGTATCTACCTTACACAAATAAGATAATAAAAAAAAATACTAATTATGTTCTCATAGTTAGATGACATAGAAAAAGGTGGCAGTTTTGGTAGTAACCCAGACTTTGACATAAATGTACTCTTTTCAGATTTGGGACCAGAAGATGTCTTTGGTAGTCTTGTGCTTTGTATACTAAAATATTGTGTGAACACCAAGGCCCTCTGTCAATAGGGTGAAAGAGAGGCAAAGTTTTTTGCTGTGTTTCAATATTCTTCTACCTTTCCTAATAGCATTTGTCTCTACTACACTTTATGTATTTATTTTGAGAGAGATTTTCTATGTGTAGCACTTGCTGTCCTGGAACTCACTATGTAGACCAGGCTGGACCCTTGAACTTATAGAGACCTGCTTGCCACTGCCTTCCAAGTGCAAGAATTAAAGACATGAGCCACCATGCCTGGTTCTGTTTCTATACTTTAAATTAGCAGATTTTCTGGTATTATAATTTCTTAGAGGTGTTTGCTTATTGGTAGTTGTAGAAATTTCTTTGTAGTGACAATTTTGGAATTTTGGTTTCTTTCAAAAACATTATATTTCTCTAAAAAACAAAAATGTTGTAAGAATAGTTTTGTTTTGATCATAAATTAGGGATATGGGGCTTCTTCAGATTGTCTACAGCAGCTGACTATGATTTGTCTTGTGCTCTAGCAGGGATGTGACCTTACCAGCTGCAGATAGTTTCTGATATTGTCTGACATTTGGAATTCTGAGAACGGTTCAGAGGGTATATAAACGCTAGAGCCCCCAGCAGCAGGCTGGGGTTTTAGCTGGGGTTTATTAAGTAATTGTACAGAAGGAAGAGATTAGGTATCCTGACAGCGAAGGCCAAACTTACCCCAGGCCTTCTCTCCACCCCTGACTTTATTCAGGGGTTTCTTTCCTTTCTCTCTACCATTTCTGTTATCTAGTGTTAGGGGTTGAAAGGCTGGAAGAAAGAAGACCCATAAAGTAACTAAGGTCAGCTATAATTCTTAGAGGTTAAAATTTTCTGTAGCAAAAGTAAACATATGTGTGAACATGTGTGTGTGGGTGCTTGTGTGTACATGTGTCTGTGCACATATGTGGAAGACATAATTTGATGTTGGATGTTTTGATGCCTGTTCGGCTTCTAGAAATTTTATCATTATTGTCATCGTCACCACCACCACTACCCAGGAATTCAAATCCTTATTCCTGTTCAACAAGTGCTTTATCCACTGAAGCATTTCCCCAGGCCTCAAATGCAAAGGTTTTTAGCCTGAACTTTGGGCTATAAATCTTCACAACTATTTTTCAAGCTAAATGACTATTAGAAATGCATGTGTAGATAAATACTTGGTAAGTTCTTTGAGGAAGGCTGCTGACCCCTGATCTAGGGAGGCCTGAGTTTGGATGTCAACTTGTATCTGCCTCACTATTTGAAAAACATAAATCACTCATTTGACTGAATCAGCTCTATGGTTTAAGGTGTGGCCCTCAGCAACACCAACAAGCTTCATGTGTAAATGCAGATGTGAAATTCATAAATTCATCTCATCAAAATAGAAACATGTACATTAATATCCAATTGCATGCCTATGTTTTGGAAGCATTCAGAGTATTTAGGCTAAATATTAGAATAAATTAGTGCTTGTTAAAGTCTTGTGCAATGGGTGAGAAGTCTATTATTATAAACAGGGAGGAGACTTGATATGTATTAATTGTCGGGTCATGGAAGCTCTGGTTTTATTCCTATGAAATAGGAATGTTAAGAGTAGCACCCTGAGTTGGGTGGTGATAGCACACACCTTTAATCCCAGCCCTAGGGAGGTAGAGGCAGGCAGACCTCTGTGAGTTCAAGGTCAGTTTAAACTATGGAGACAATTCCAGGACAGTCAAGGCTTCATGGAGAAAGCCTGTCTCAACAAACCAAAGTAACATCTTTGATTCAGTTTTATTTAAGGGGCAGGTCACTGAGAGTTTGACTGTGTTCCAGTGAATATATAGGCAACACAAATTAGACTTGTTTGGTTTTATTTTTTATTCTTATTTTTCTTTTATTTTTGGTAGGGGGAAGGTCTCAAGGGTAGTAAGGCAGACATGGAAGGACTGGAAGTGAGTATGGTCAGGAAGCAAGATGTGAAATTCCCAGAGAATAAAAAAAAAAGTGTTATGTTAAAACAAACAAACAAAAAAGGCTAGCAGGTCAGTAGTGGTGCATACTTTAACCCCAGCCCTCTGGAAAGCAGAAGCAAGGGGATCTCTGTGAGCTTGAGGCCAGCCTGGTCCACAGAGCAAGTACCAGGACAGGGAGGGCTACACAGAGAAACCTTGTCTCAAAAAAAGCAGCATCTTAACAAGTTCTTCGTAGTTGGTGGAAAAGTCAGTTTTTTATGTTCTTGGGTAAATGGTTATATTTGGCAGTTTAGTAGTAATAAAGTCTTTTGATGTTTCAAATATCTAAAGAAGGACTCAATGCTTTGGTGGCCACGGCTTTTTCAGTAACCAGAAGCATGTATAACAAAAATCTATACTCTAGCACTGAATAACAATAGATTTGACAGTGTACTCATCTCTGAGAGTATCACAGAAAAAAACCAGAGCACTATTTTTTAAATTACTTTACAAATAATTTTTATGTTGAAGTGTCTCTAAGTTTCTCTAAGTTTTATCTTGATATAAAAGAGCAAAACAGAAAGAAAATGAACATTTCTTAAGAGCCAGCATTATGTATCAGACACTGAGAAGATCACATGTGTCATCATTAAAGCTTATAGGAAGTCTGTAATAGGTAACGTCTTTAGCAAAATGAAGTGCAGATACTGAGACGGCAGAGCCAGGAGGCACACTCGGGTCTGTTAGCTTGTGAATGTCTCAAGAGATCACTTAAACAAAAGACACACTGCACAACTGCAGAATCAGGTAGGGTTAATGGAATGAGGCAGCTGTAACTTTTCATTCAGTTTACATGTAATTTATATCTATAAGCAGCTGAGTAAAGCTGCAGAATTGTTTGTATTATGTAACCCCACTGGTTTTTGATTCTTTGAGAATGGTGATCAAGGCTCTTGGTTAGAACACGGAGAAGAGAAGAGAATGTGTCCACTGGTGCATGTTTGTCTCTGTCATTGTCCGTTTGTGTCATTTTACACAGAGTTTCCCTTATGTAGTCCCACCTTCCCTGGAACTCATGTACAGAGTCTGCTGGTTGCTTTTATGTCAACCTGACACAAGCCAGAGTTATCTGAAAGGAAGGAACCTCAATTAAGAAAATGCTTCCATCAGATCCAGCTGTGTATTTTCTTAATTAATGATTATTGGGGAAACACTGTGGATGGTGCCATCCCTAGGCTGGTGGTCTTTAGTTCTATCAAAAAGCCAACTGAGCAAGCCATGAGGAGCAAGCCAGTAAGCAGCACTCCCCATAGTCTCTGCATCAGCTCCTGCCTCCAGGTGCCAGGCCCACTTGAGTTCCTGTTCTGACTTCCTCCAGTGATTGATTACAATGTGGAAGGGCCAACCAAACTTGCTTTTGGTCATGGTGTTTCATCCCAGCAATATAAATAGGTAGTCTTCTAACTATGACAGCTAGGCTGCCTTAGACTTGTAATGTTCCTCCTTCCAATTCTATTAATTTTTGAAAATAATTTTAAAGATAGAATCATCATTTTATACTTTGTAAGACACAAATATTACCACCATCCTAGCTACTTATTAGGCATATTGTAAATGGTACTGAAGAATCTTACTACATTCTTAGGAAAGCTTATGTAAATGCAAAATTTGTTTCTGACCTCATCTGTGCTTCTGATTTGTTCTTATCTCAATTACCAAATCCATCACTCTACATTCTCGTCACTTCTTGTACTGCAACCAGAAGGTGAGTTATTCTAAGACAAGTCATCTCTCTTTCACTGTGGTAGCCATAGTAACCTGGACAGTTCCTGAAATGTAATAATTCTCAGTAAATGTTTGGTGAATAGATCAGCCAGTGGTAATAAAAAGGATTTCTCTTTCTTATCTCATCTTCTATTTCCAAACTTAGTAGATATGCACACTTTCATAGAGTCAGCATCAGAAGTACATACATGCTTATTATTTACTGGAGACATATGCCCTGAACATAAAAAGGTTGCTACGAGCATTATTTTATTTAGTATGAAATTACATTTTGGTAAAAATCTAACCAATGCATTTCAAGAAAAAAAACCCATAGAATATTTTGCATAGTGTTTGAAATATAGATAGAGCAATAAGACAAAAGAATGATTAAACAGATATAAACAGAAAAGAAAAAAATTGAAGTATCTCTACTTGTAGATGGCATAATACTGTACTTAAAAGATCCTAAAGATTCTACCAGAAAACTCTTAGACCCCCTACCCACTTTCATCAAAACATTAGGGTACAAAATCTACACACGAACATTGGTAAGCTTTTAATATAGCAATAATAAATCTGTTTATTAAAAAAGTCAGGAAAAATTCCAATCACAATAATTTTAAAAATTCCTTAAAATAAACTCAACCAAGGAAATGCAAGACCTCTACAATGAAAACTTTGAGACACTGCAGCAAGACTTTTCCTACTTGTGGATTGACACAATTAAGAATGTAAAAAGGGACATCCTGCAGAATCAATCTCCAGATTCAAGGCAATCCACAGAAAATTCCAATGACTCTCTTCATAAAACAGCAGCAAGCACAAATTAAAAAGTACACTTGAACGTACAGAGATCACATGGTCTAATCAGTCCTAAGCAGAAAGAATAATGCTGGAGGTATTGCAGTAGTCAATCTTCAAATTATACTAGAGCCATAGTAATAAAAAGTATGTGCTACTGGCAGGAAAAAACAAAAGAGACACGTAAACCAACAGAATAGAAGTGGAACCCACAAGCAAATCTATATAGCAACAAAATTATCAAAATTATACATCAGGAAAAAGGGTGCTGGACTCCATGTATAGAACAACGAAACTTGAAACATATTTCTTTACTGTGCACAAAACAAACATAAAATGGAACAAGGGCATTATAAGACCTGAAAGTTTGAAACAATTAGAATAAAACAGAAAAAAAACATCTCAAGGTGTAGGCATGGGCAAGGGATTTGTGAAAAGGACTCTATTAACACAGGATATAACCCATGGACTGACAAATGAGATTACATAAAACAAAGAGTTTCTACTTCAAAGAAAATAACCACTTGACTGAAGAGACAGCCTGAAGATTGGGCGAAACCTTTGCTAACTACACACCAAATGGAATCAATCGCTAGAACAGTAGCTCTCAACCTTCCTGATGCTGCAACCCTTTAATACAGTTCCTCGTGTTGTTGCTTCTTCATAAGTGTAATTTTGCTACTGTTATGAATCATGATGTAAATACCCGAGATGTGATATCTGACATGACCCCTGTGAAAGGATCATGACCCACAGGTTGAGAACAGCTGATCCAGAAAATGCAAAGAACTGCCAAAAGTAAACACCAAAGGACAAACTATCAGTAAATGGGCTAATGAACAAAAGAGATGGTTGTCAAAATAATAAATATAAATAAAACAAGGGAGCATACAGTATCTTCAGCCATCAGGGAAATGCAAAGTAAAACTGCCTTGAGATTCTAACCATTCATAAAGGCTGTGATTTAAAAAACCAATCACAGCTGGGTGGTGTGGATAGAGGCCTTTAATTCTAGCACTTGGTAGGCAGAGACAGGCAATCTCTGTGTGTTCATGTCCAGGTTGGTCATAAAGAGACCAGGCCAGCCAATCCTACACTGAGAAACCAGACTGGAAAAAAAAAAAAAACACCCTGAAATAAACAACCAAACAAAAAGAAAACAAAGAAAAAAGAAGGAAAGAACAAAAAAGAAAGAGTAAATAAAAACCAAGCACAACAAATGCTGGTGAGGATGTGGCTGGGAAAGGAATTCTTACACATGGCGGGTGACTTCTCTGGAAGTCACTGTAGAAGTCCCTCAAGAAACTAAAAAATAGAACTACCATAAAAGTTTGCTCTGCCAGTCTTAGAGACCTTAAAGATTCTAAGTCAACATACCAGAGATCCTGGCACATCCATATTTATTGTCATTCTATTCCTTATAGCTAAGAAATAGAACCAGATGAGAAAATGTATATATACATAATGGATTTTTCAATCACACACACACAAAAAAAGACTAGAGATCAAACATTAAGAAAAAATAAGCCATAATGGAAAAGACAAATATATTTTCTTTCACACACAGCATCTAGATTTAAAATGTGTGTTACAAAAGTTCAAACAGGGCAGTGAAAAGGGAAGAAAGGGTATCAAGGCAGGGAAGTGCTGGAGAATCTAATGGAATTCACACAATAAAAGCAGAATGGAATACTAAAAAGGGGAGAGCACCAGGAAGAGAGGAGAAAAGTAGAATGGAGGAAATCAGTGAATAAAAAATATACATGTGTGTGAGCCATAATGGAACGCTATATTCTAACTTAAAAAAAAAACAAACACGAAACTAGAATATTTGAGTGTATATAGTAGTAACTTCCATTCTTTGACTTTCAGAGTTGAAGTAGGAAGCTACACAGCAGAGATGTGAACAGTTTCTCACTAGGTGGCTCTCTTTCCCAAGAGTGGGCGGCGCCTTGGTGGAGCATAGGAGCCATTGTACTGCTGCAAATGCGGTGCACGTCATAGCGCATCATACTCGCGCTTGCTTGCAGCATGAGGGGGCATAGTTCACTTTCTATTTCGTTAATGACAAGCTGTCCTTGAGACTTATTTCCAAGTGGGCTGTACTTTCGTTTCCTAAGAACCGAAACATGTTCCAAATAAACATTGTTCTAGGTTAATAGGCATTGGATTCAGAGAAAGACCTGGAAAGCGATTCTTTAGGCAGCACGGGAAAACAGAAGAAATCAGGTACCCAAACTCAAACCAAGATCCCATTGAAATGCTCATTTTAACTATACAGTGAGGACTGCATTCTTGGATCTTATTCTAAAACATTTTAAGATAGCTGCTTATATAATTTATCAGTATCAATTGAAAATAAAATCTGTAAAATGTCACTAATTACTTCATCAGAATGACTTATTTCTATTTTAATCCTAAATCTGACACAAAATAAAATATTCGTTCTCAAAGTGGAAAATTATTTTCTTAAGACTTCCTCATGCTGATAAATCCAGATACTTAAATTTTTTTTTTTTTAAAGTGGCAAGTTCTAAAACACTGTAGATGTTTTTGAGGAGGGGGTCTTTGGAGATCAACCTTCGATGACGAAGCGTCATTTCTCACTGGAGGTACCTCTGGAAAGAATGTCATCAGCCTTTCTGATCGCTCTCAATTCTAAATGCCTAAGAACTGAGTGTTAGCTTCCTAGGCTGGGCTGGGTTCCAGCTCTTACTGAGTCGTCTCCCGGAGGTCTCGCAGGTGATACTAGTGGGAATTAGGCAAGGATCGACCGACTAGGAAAAGTCGAACATTCTCGACTGCCTGAGCCGCATCTCGGTTGCCATATGCCAATCTCTTCCTTTAGGGACCTGGTCCCGGCGGGATCCCGCTGCCCAGCCTCAGACAGTTTTAGGGAAACCCCTTCCCTTTCCTCTCTGACTTCGCAGTATCGCCCTCGCTTTCTCTCTCCAACCCACCACCCACCCGCCAGCCTGCATAACCTGCCTTTTCTTCTCGAGCTGGGCCCTCTCCCCACCCGGCTCTGAGAGGAAACTATGGAGGTGGTTTCCACCCTTGGAAGGCTGGAAATGCCCAGAATGAATGCCTCCGGGTCTCCCCCAATTTTTACTGGGAGAGTGAGGGAGGAAGAAATGGATTTTCCTGCTCGGATAACAATCTCGTCTCCTGCCTTTTTAAAAGGCAGGGAATCCAAGCGGGGAATCCTGGGCGGTTTCCCGGGAACCCGTTTCTCCAAGGGAGGGTCACCCTGTCTACACACAGCAGTTACTATGACAATACAACCACAGCCTCCAGTTTCCATGGCAGCGGCCTGCCCAATCTGATTGGTTTTCCTTTCTAGTTCTCCCTGGGCTCCGCCCTATCCCCCCTCCAACACTCTTCCAGAGTGCCTGGGGAGGGGCAGCTGAGACGAGGGAGGCCTCTGCGTCACTCTCCGGCGCGCGAGGGAAGACAGGAGTCGAGGAATTGGCGGGCGGAACTGTAGGAGGAAGGGGTGGCGTTTCCGGTGGGGAAAAGTGGAGGAGTGGAAAAAGGAAGCGAGAGGTGGGTGGGTGGAAGGGCGGAAGGCTTTGAGTGTAACTCCCGGCTGATCTGGGCTCGATGTTCGCGTTGAGCTTGGGGTTGCCCCCTCGCACGGGAGGAGAAGGACGCATCGTTAGGAAGCCGCCAGGCGCTATCATCAGATCGCTCGGCCGGCGCGCAGGCGCCACACAACTTGCTGATCCCAAAAGGGAGCGATATAGAGAAGCGGAAATCACCCAGAGGGACCGGCACTGCTAAAGTCTCGCGAGAGCGGACCGGACTTCCTTCCTCTGGTTCGCCCTCCTCTTCCCCCGCCCCCTTCCCTTCTCCCTCCTCTTCCCCCCTCCCTAGCCGGAGCGTCCCTGTGTCCCACAGGCCGGAGCCGCAGCTAGAGCAGCTTTCCCCACTCCCTCCCCCTCGCCTCACTCACTCTCCCCCCCCACCCCGCGCCAAGCGAGGAGGAGTCGGAGGAGAGGAAGATGGCGGCGGCCGCCAGCACCCGCGGGGCCGCGGGGCCGCTCCGAGGAGCCTGAGAGACCCACGGAGGCTTCGTGGCGAGACGCGGCGGCGGAGGATGAGCCTGCAGAGCGCGCAGTATCTCCGGTGAGTGCCGAAGCCCGGCCGAGGCCTTGTGGGGCCGGGAGGAGGCTTGGGGGCCAGAAACAGCGGACTCCCGAGGTGGTGGGGGAGTTGCAGCGTCCTTCTGTCCCCGAGCGGGGAGGCGCGGGCTGAGCGGGCAGCTGCGGGAGGGGGCGGGCACACACATGGCTGCCGGGGCCCCCGCCGGGCGAGCTGAGCTCCGGTGAAGCGGGCGATGAGCGGAGGGAGGTTGGGGAAGCGTGAGAGAGAACGTGTGTGTGTGTGTGTGTGTGTGTGTGTGTGCGCGCGCGCGCGCGCCTGTGGTCTCCGGCTGCGGGCCGGGGTAGGGAGAGGCACCCGGAGAGCAGGCAGCGACCCGGGGTAGAGGTGGGTGTGAAGGGGTCTGGAAGCCACCGCCGGGGAACCGTGGGGTGCTGACCGGAGCGATGCATGCGGAGAGTGGAGGATGGAAGTCGGCACACCTGGGGGTTGGGAGGGCGCAGACTGGAGGGCAGATTAGAGGAAGGGGAGCCCGCAGGAAACGCGAGCTGATTCTTTTATCGCGGGTTGGGAGTAGGAGAAATAATGCCTTCTATCGTTGGTTGGAGGGGTAGGGGAGCCCGGAAAGCGGGGAAATGGATGTGGGGAAAGGAGGGAAGAGGGAGGTGCTTATGAACAAGGTGATGTTCTCGAAAGAAACTGTAGTTGGAAGATACCATTCTGAGAGTCGTGTGCATTCATTAGGTGCGATGTAAGGAACTTGTATGAAGGAGACAGAGTGACGCATGGGTTGGTGTTGTGTGTGTGTGTGTGTGTGTGTGTGTCTGTCTGTCTGTGTCTGGAGTAAGGGAGGTTAGCAGGGTTTGATGCACACTTAAAGAAGGCTCACATGCATTGACACTGATGTCGAGAACATTTTGAATGGAAAGATAGCAGCTGTTTGTGCAGTCAGAATAGTTTCATGGATTCTGAGTGAGAGCTAGGAGGAAACTAGAGGGGAAAATAAAGCCTTGATGACAAAGGGAAATAAGGTTATTAGTGCCTGGGGTTAATTAAGGAGTTGCCAAAGACTCGGAAATTTAAAAACTGGGCTTTCTTTCTTTCTTTCTTTCTTTCTTTTCTTTCAGGAACATTTTTTTAAAGGCACATCTTATATGGGAAGATGCTTTTAAAACGTGATTTTATACCTTGAGGAGAAGGGAATGGAAGGGGTAGATAACTGAATGATAAAAGTTACTTCAGCAGTTTAAAGATTAGTGATGTGGAAGTCAATGTGTGAGAGTGGTCTCACATATATTTATATTGCAAAAGAATTGATGTGGTTCTGTGATATACAGGGTGGCTGTTCTGTCCTTGAGAATAGTTGTTCATTACACTGGAGAAAGGATGGTGGGATCTCTGAATCTTTGATGCATGAATTTCCAGAGTTTAGCACAGTGTGTATGTCTGCTATTATAAGCTGACATCCTCTTATTTTAACCTTTGTTACCCTTATTACCACATTAAGTAAACTTTACATGAGCTGTGAATATAGGTGCTGTAGACAGAAATAGAAACTACCAGGACAGTTTTTCATCTTAAGGAATTTACATATCCAGTAGGTGAGTAAATTAATAGCACAGAATAATGTAGTTATCACCACAAAAAGGTACCATGTTGATGAGTCCTAGATGACCCGTGTAGTTGAGGGAATCAGGAAGGCTCTCTTTGTCTGCTCATTTATACTCCTATGATTCATCAGTTGTTTGGTTGATCACCTGTATGTAAGGCATTGTACCAACTGCTAAGAATAGAAAGTAAGAACTCCACCCTCCTACAGAGCTTACAAGTTAGGTTTTAAAAGAAACAACACTTAAACTCTTAAGGATGGACTCTTCTGACAGCTGTGAACTAAGAAAAGGAGATTCTAAATGGAAGGACATAGACAATGAGGAATGGAGGGGAGAGAGGAGTGTTTGCTGAGGGAAGGAGGATGGGCGGTACAGCTGGAGAGCTTGAACGGAGTTTAACTTCTTTCTTTTACATATTAGGAAGGTGAGGCCAAAGAAGTTATTGAGGATCATATGGCTGGTGTGTAAAAACAAATTCAAATGCTTGTCTTGTAGCTTCATGTCAGCTTGCTTTCTTTTGGGGGGCGGGGGGTGTCCAGACAGGGAATTCTCTGTGTAGCCCTGACTGTCCTGGAACTCACTCTGTAGACCAGGCTGGCCTCAAACTCAGAATTCCGTCTGCCTCTGCCTCCCAAGTGCTGCGCTACCACTGCCTGGCCTCATGTCAGCTTTCTGTGCTGCATGGCTATGCTCTCTATGCCTAAGTGTGAATTGAACTCAGGGCGTTCTATATTCTAGGAGCTGAGGCTGCACTGGTGAAAGAAGGGTGAGCATGGGAGAGTATCTTGATAGAAAGTCAGTAAACATGAATAGATAAATACACTGTAAGGTCCTTTGAAATGATAGGAAAATAAGGCCATGCATTTTTATATAAACACAGGAAAACCTATTCTGTAATATGATGCTAAAAGGGTCTTAAATTTTATGATCTTTAGTTTATAGATAAAATAAGTAGACATTAGAAATTTTTGTGATTAGGAATATAGTTTCATTTGTAACATAGCATGCTCTCCTAAACTGCACTAAATAAAACGGAGTGTTATATAGTCAGCCTGTAATCCTATCATTCTGGAAGTGAAAACAGGAAGATTAAAAGTTCAAGGTCATCCACTCTTTAGCAAGGTCAAGGTCACTCTGGGCTTCTTAAGCCCCTGTTGCTAAGAAATCTGAGATGACCTGTTAAGAGGCAATTTGTATGTTGACAGCTTTGAGAAAATTACTGTGTCATAAAATATGCGGACCTTTAGGGCTTGAAATAAGGTCTTGGCAGTTGGAGGACTGTGTGATGACAAACATTAGGAAAGTGCTGATACTTTTAATGCACAGATAGCTGGCTTTGAGAAGCTTCTGTGCCAGTGTATCTATCTTCTTATGTATAAATCTGCTTGACGGGAAGAATTACCCTTAGGTTATGGAGTCAGTGACAGGTTGCTGTCAATTTGGCTCTGAAGAATCAAGAAAAATGGAATGACAGCTACATCTCCAGCTGCAATCCAATAGGCGAAAAGAGAAAGGCATGAGATACAGAAGTCCTTCCAAATTTCTTTTACTTTTCTAGATTTGTCCTAAGTCTAGAAACTAGCAAGTCTGATACTTAGAGGGACATGCAGGAGGAAGGGGGCCAGTAATAAACATTTATGCTAGCTTGTTTTCCTCTTAATTTCAATTAAAAACTACTGAGGGGAGACTGGAGACTGTCTTCAAGGAAACAGTACCTTGAATTTCTTTGAAAATAGAAGCTTATTTTTTTAATTTAGTAGATTTATTTTTATTTTATATATATGGTGTTTTGCCTGCATTAATGTCTGCATTCATGTACAGTGACCATGGAGGCCAGAAGAGGGTGTTGGATTCTTTGGAACTAGAGCTACAGATGGTTGGTTGTGAATGGGCATGTGGGGGCTGGGAGTCTAGCCTCTGGAACAGCAGCCAGAGTTCTTAATTGTAGAGCTATCTCCCCAGCTCCCAGCCCCCAGAACAGCTTGCTTGCTTGCTTTTCTTTTTCTTTTTCTTTTCTTTTCTTTTCTTTTCTTTTCTTTTCTTTTCTTTTCTTTAATAGAAATTAGGGGAAGCTGCCTGTGACCTTGACTTTAGGAAGAGTTTTGTTGCCTACCTTTGTCAGTGGGAGAAGACCATGAGTGGACAGTTTTTAAACTGCATAGCTGCAGATTTTCCCCCATATAGAATGAAAATTTATTTTCTCTTAGCCAAATTTTAGTTTGTTAGAGTAAGTGAGCAGGGGGTGTCTAGTATTGAAATGGTGGGGTAGTGGAAATGTAGGGGCAAGGTGGTACTTTCAAACAGTGAAGCATACGAATATGACGTGAAGAACAAGAAAGTAGGGGACTCAGCATTAGAGGGACTGAATTCATCTCAAAGAAAAAGCATAGGTGAAAAGAAGGAAAGCCCTGTAGAGGAAAGAGATGATACTGTGAACAAGACTGCAGATTTCTTTTATTAGAAGAAAACTATCCTTTTCCTCTCCTAGTAGACTGGCACACTCCTGCCCAAATAGATGTTGAAAAGGCTTAATTTTTATAAAGTAAGAAATGTCATTAAACATAAAAATTCTAGGTTGGAAGCATTGTGAGTATATTACCCAAATCGAAGCAGAAGTCAGATTCTTTCTCTTGATGTGACAAAATGAAAGTTTTTTTTAAAAGACTGAAACTTTGTTGAGTAAAAGAGTAGATTGAGCTGGGCAGTGGTGGCACATGCCTTTAATCCCAGCACTTGGGAGGCAGAGGCAGGCGGATTTCTGAGTTCGAGGCCAACCTGGTCTACAGAGTGAGTTCTGGGACAGCCAGGGCTACACAGAGAAACCCTGTCTGGAAAAAAAAAGAGTAGATTGAGTAGTTTTTCTGTTATGTGCAGAAGGGTGAGGGTAGGCCATAGATGAGATTATAAGTAAGGCATAATATACTTTAAAATAAATATTTTTTTAAAAGTTTATAAATTACATACCAAAGGCACTTTCTTGAGTTCCCAAAATGGTCCCTAAATGCTGGGACCATCCGCAACAGTTGATCGGGAAAATGCCCTAAAGACTTGTCTATAGGAAATCTGATGGATACACTTTCCCACTCGAGGTTCTCTTCCCAGGTGACTCTAACTTGTGTCACTTTGACAAAAATCTAAGCAGGACACATAAGGGAGAGAGAGAGAGAATATGAGAATATTGAAGTATGAGGAAGAGAAGATATCAAAGTTGTTGTAGAATATGAGTAAGTAGAGTTATCATAGTCATAGAGGACACCAGTCAAACAGGTCAAATCCTATTGTAAAGTGTCAGAGGTGTTACCAAATAGCATCTGCTGTCATTGTGAGAGGTATTATTCCTAGTTTGTATACTTTTCAACTTTGCTTTCTTTGTTATTCTCTTAAATTTTCTTCTATGCTGGGGTGTTTTAGTGAAATCAGTTTCAAGTTGATTCCCTGGTATTAGATTCTTTTACAGAAGTGGTCCATAAATGTCTGCTTTGTCAAGAGTTGATACTGTCTATTGAAAGGTTATTCTAGTGTCATATTCCATGTTAGAAGAAACTTTAGAACCAGAAATGAAACAGCAGCCTTAAACTTGTCTTTGAGGTAACAGAAAAATGGTTGTCTTTTGAATTGGAAGGAAAATACTTCCATGTTATTGTAAGATAAAATACATCATGCCAGTCTTAGCTGAGGCTGGGTAAAGTAGCAAGCATAATCATAGGCTGGTGAGAGAAGCTAGGAGGATAGACCATTAGGAGGAATAGATAACTAAGTAGAGTGGGCTCTACTTTCTAGAACAATCTGGTAATGCTGAGTCTGATAGAAGGCCTCAGAGAGACTTGTAAGGTGTACACTGATAAACCCTTGTGGTCCACAGAGTTTGGTGTGTTGTTTCCCCCACCTACCCACTCCTTCCCACCACTCTTAACCTTTCTAGGATGTGAAGTAGCCTTAATTCCAGAAAATCAAACATGACTGGTTTACCAAATATGGCAATTAAAAAAAATAACTTGAGGCTTAGAAGTTTTTGTTATAATATGTTAATAGCACATTGCTTGCTTGGATATTGACTGGCTGAATTATCATGTTTGTTAATTTTTGCTTCCTTTGTGGTTTCAGTTGAATTAAAAATGTATACTTCCTGTCTTAGCTACGTTTCATTCTTTGCTTTCGCACAGCTGCTGTCATCTATCTTTATGATGGAGGAAGCAGTCACTGAGCTTTTTGTTGGTGTTTTTAATGGGTAAGTCATAGTAAGATCTGGACTCAGTACTACAGCCAGTTTCTTATAAAGCACTTGTCAGGGGTGGAGGGTGGTTCATACTGTAAAAGGACTAGGTTGTTTTATATTGTATTAAGTTATCGAGTCTTCAGCTATGTCTCTAACCCTGAGTAGACTTTTGAATTTTTATTGTGTGAATTTGTGCCTGAAAGTTTAGATGGGCTAGTTTAACTGATCGTCTTGTTCAGAGATGAGCAGATAGGTGTATTGAAGAAAGTGGTTTGTGGTTTGTTCATATGTATGCAGTTTGTTGTGAAGGTATATTTAGTTGCTGTAGTTAGACTTAGCAAAGGGCCTGGGAGATTGTCACTAAGAAGAGCTAATCATCCACAGGAAAGTAAGAGACATGTCACATGGTAAATGAGAGCTGTAACCAAGACCTTACTAGTTACATGCAACTGAAGTTGCTCAGGAAAGTTGTTTGATGCCAAATTCTTAGTCAGTCGAAACAAGAGGTAACTAATTGTTAAAGAAATTTTTAGAAAATCTCAAGTACATTAAGTAACAACTCTGGTTGTCTGTTTTTTGTTGTTGTTGTTGTTGTTTGTTTTTTCTTGATTGCTTTATTTTGAAAGGGATTTTTGCAAAGTTTGGCACTTGGTTGACATAATAGGCCAGATATGCTTCATTCAAATGGGCATTGTTTGTCCTATGCACCTTGTGCTATTAGCGCCTAGCTTCCTTAGCCTATACCCACCAAATGCCAATATCATTCTCCCTCAATGTCACCATACATTGAGAGGTGTTCCTTGGAGTGTAAAATTCTCCATCAGCTGAGGATACTGATTTTAAAAAGTATATATTCATAGTATTGTAGTTTTACATCATTATAGGAAATACATAATCAACTTACAGAAACAGCAGGTTTATTTCAGCTTAGTTTGTGGAGGTTTCAAACCATGGTCAGTTGTTCCTGTTGAGTTTTGCCCTGTGGTGAGGTAGCAGGTGTGTGTGTGTGTGTGTGTGTGTGTGTGTGTGTGTGTGTGTGTGTTCATTTGTTTATTCAGTCATGTTACAGTGGCTGGGAAGCAGAACAAGAGACTCATACCCCAATCTCCCCTTTGAGGGTATACATATGCTCAGTGACCTAAAGCCGCCTATGAGACAACCTCCCCCCAGACAGCAATACCCCCCCCCCCCCAATAATCTCCCAGAAGTACCAGTCCAGGAACCAACCTTTTAATGCTTGTGCCTTTGGGAGATGTTCCAGTTACAAATAGACATAGCATGTGTCTTTTTTCCTGTAAGCAATGGATTATTTCTTAAGCTTTCTCATCAGTTTTCCCTTAGGTAGTACTAAGCTAGCTACCATGTTCCTACTTGTAGACACATGTACATATTTCAGCTTGGTTTTGTAAATTTGAGTTTTGCTCTACTGGCAGTTACTGAATATTACATGTAGAGCACCATCCCAGAGCTTTTCAGTTGCAAGTTTAAAGTTACTGGGGACACATGAGTAGCCAGCCAACTTACTCTGTGCTGTAATAGAGAAGCAAAGTCAATGTGTGAATGTAGGGATGCTGCCTATTGCGGTAGGTGGAGATGGGGATGAGATTTCACGTAAGTATTGAAAGATGAGCCGGGCGGTGGTGGCGCACGCCTTTAATCCCAGCACTTGGGAGGCAGAGACAGGCGGATTTCTGAGTTCGAGGCTAGCCTGGTCTACAAAGTGAGTTCCAGGACAGCCAGGACTACATAGAGAAACCCTGTCTCGAAAAACCAAAAAAACAAACAAACGAAAGATGAATGGGAGTTTTAAAGGGGGAAGGAATTGAGTACTTCGTATTGTACAAACAGGCTGAACATGCTCATACATCTTTTTTTTTCAAATACCTTTAAAAAAATTGTATCTGCCCTGATACAATGTATAATATTAAATGTTCTAACCAGGCACAAGTTTCTCAGAGATAGGAGAAGCAGATATGAAAATGGCGGTTTGAACATTTGGTAGCTGGCATGGGTCTTAAAAAGGGAAGAGCAATTAGGTCTTGTCTGGAAGCCCCATCTTTTCCTTGTGCTCTTGATTCTACCTACTATTCTTCCATGACCAATTTCATGTGTGGTGTTACTTTCTTTACTAGTGTTTTCTGGGAAACAATGTCGTTTCCCCTCAAGCCAGTTTTCATTCTGATTTTTCCCTCTGCA
The DNA here is from genome assembly GCF_011762505.2 of Arvicanthis niloticus. Taxonomy (NCBI): domain Eukaryota; kingdom Metazoa; phylum Chordata; class Mammalia; order Rodentia; family Muridae; genus Arvicanthis; species Arvicanthis niloticus. The sequence continues at coordinate 40,108,680 of NC_047667.1, read as the reverse complement.
TTCTGTTGTTCATGCTTTTGTCTTATAGCTAACTCTCAAGTTCATCCTGCTGCCTGTTTATCCTTTCATTGTGCTCCATTTTTTTTGTTGTTGTTGTTCTTTGGTACTGACATCTTCAAACGTGCTAAAGACTTCATAACGACCCAATTTGCCAACTATTTTCCTTTCTATTATCACACCTTTGTCTCCCTTCCTCTCATTGTGTGGTTTTTTCCTATATCTATCTGCACTATCCCACTAGTTCGGTTTGAGCCAGTGTGTATTTCAGGACTCTGGAGATTTGAAAAAAGGAGACCATGCTTTTAGCTGTGGAGGCTTTCTTGTTTTCATCTTTGTTTGTTTTGATAATAGGGTCTCACTGACTCCTGGCTGACCTGAAAATCACTCTGTAGATCAGGCTAGCCTCTTAACATAGATCCATCTACTTCTGCCTCCTGATTGCTGGGATTAAAGATAGTGTAGTACTATCCCTTGCCTGGATGGCTTTACTAAGCATACATGTACTCAGTTATCATGTAACTCATACTAGCTATGATTTATACACATAGCCACATGGAAAGTTCTTAAGCTCTGCTGCTTCCTGCAACCTATTCTGATTACTCAGTCCTGTTTTGTTGTTCTGTCCCATTTCACCAATCAGTGGCAAAAGCAAAGGTGTGCCCTATTATTTACTCCCCTCCCCTCCCCTCCTCTCCTCTCCTTTCTTTTCCTGAGACAGGTTTCTCTGTGTATCCCAGGCTGTTCTGGAACTCTCTCTATAGTCCAGGCTGGTCTCAAGCTCACAGAGACCACTTACCCCTGCCTCCTGAGTGCTGGAATTAAAGGGGTGAGCCACTACCACCCAACAGCATTCTTTTTTAGATACTGTGTCTACCCACAGACTTTTACTGCCATTGAATCATTCTTTACAATTTATCACGCATATTGTCTAAATCATTGTGGTAGTCTTGGGTGGATGATTGGTCTAAGATGTCATTCTTTCCTTTCAGAGACTCATGAATCCCTTAATAAAATGGGACAAAGATAAAAATAAATGCAGTTGAATATTCTTTAAAGTGTATAATCTCAGCTGGAAATGGTGTTGCAGCCATTAGGTAAGACTTTAATTTCAGCATTTAGGAGACAGAGGCAGGTGGATCTCTGATCTACATAGCAAGTTCCAAACTACACAGTGTCTCAAAACAGCAGCAACAACAAAAAGCAGTGTAGTGTTTGTCACTCTGTTGCCCTGAGCAGTTCACTTACACTTTCTGTCCCTCTTTTCTCTATTCTCTTATCTGTGAATTAAGAAGTAATGTCTGTTATATAAAGTTGTAGAGAGTTAATGTATCAAGAGTGGTTCTGGTATATAGTAAGTACTATATGTTTGGGTGTTCATAATCTGAAAGTAGGTGTAGCACTGACTAATCATTTTGTGCCTCTTCCTTCTGGTCATTGGTCATTTGAGAAGTCTTACTGTCCAGGCTGGACAGTTCTATTGCTATAAAAGTTACTTAGAGGGAAAGGGGTTTATTTTAGCACACAATTCTACACTGCAGTCCTTTCGTTTGTGGGAAAGTAAAGGCAGCAGGGAACTTGAAACAGCTACTCGCATAATATCCACAGTCAAGATTGAAGAAAAATGAATGCATACATGTTTACTTAATGCTCAGCTCATTTTCTCCACACTTGCGGAGTTCAGGACACCTCCCCATACCCAGGGAGTGGCGATTTCTTTTTGTTGTTGTTGTTGTTGTTGTTGTTGTTGTTTGTTTGGTTGGTTTTTGTTTTGTTTTGTTTTTGTTGTTGTTTTTTTGTTTTTTGAGACAGGGTTTCTCTGTGTAGTCCTGGCTGTCCTGGAACTCACTCTGTAGACCAGGCTGGCCTCAAACTCAGAAATCCACCTGCCTCTGCCTCCCAAGTGCTGGGATTAAAGGCGTGCGCCACCACCGTCTGGCGGGAGTGGGAGTGGCGCTTTCTACAGTGGGCTGGGTCTTCCCACATAAATTAACTGGTTAAGAATCCAACTCTTTTCCCAGGTAACAATAAGTTGTGTCAGGTTGACAGTTAGGGCTAACCATCCCACTGTCATATCAAACTCTTTCCACTATAGTGCGAGTTTGAAGCCAGTTTGGGATACATAAGGCCTTGTCTTATGATAAGGAAACTTTATATCCATTTATATCCATAAGCTTTCTCATGTTCCTCATTGGAGGCGCTCCTTGGGATTCTGTCCCTCACCCCACCCACCCAGCTTCATTCAGCCTTGCAGTAATTGAGTTCTCCTAATTTCTTTACCCTCCTGAATGTTTGTACCACACTGGAAGTGTTGCCTTTCTCTTGTTTTCTTTTTTCCTCACTGGTTCTGTCCATGTTTTACTCATACCCTTCTAGCCAGTACCTTACCTGTAGTTCTTCCTGTGAAACAAGAAATACTGACCAGGCTTTAAATACTGCTCATACCTTTGTTGTTTGTAAAATGGAACATGGATATGAAAAATAGTGTAACAACTTCTTGTTCTCCTTCAGACTGAATTCTTTTTTCTTCAGACTCTACACCATCTGTCCTACCACAAATACATATTTTGCATTGGTTCCAAATTAATATTGAAAAAATATTTATGTATGGCTTTTCCTTAATTATACTCCTTAATCTGGCATTGTTGGCCTTTCATAAAATAACTCATCTATTTCATTCATTGGTGTCAGGAACAAAAACAAAATGATTTGCCCGTTGTTTCTGAACATGGCATATTTATTTCAGATTAAAACTATAGGAAGTTCTCTCTTCCATTAGCCTAGCTATACTTCACTTTTTAAACGGTGGCTTCCTTGTTTACTCTATTGATTTCTTTTTTGATACTGTATTTCTTTTTAATTTTTCTATTTTCATGTGTTAGTCACTGTAGCTGGATTGTAATAGAGGAAGTGTCCTATCTGTCTGCCTATCTGCTTGTCTATCTAGGTGTTTGAGGGTAGGGTCTCCATACCCGGTCACATGTATTCTATCGTTGCACAAGTCTTCACGAGCAAGTTCTCCCTAGGAGTACAGTGAAAGCTTCCAAACATGAACTCTCAAGTTTTTGTTTGTTTGTTTTCACTTGGGGAGGGGTCCTTATTTTTTGGTGGTGGTTTTCATTTTTTAAATTTTTTATGTGTATGGATATTTAGCCTGCATGTATGTCTGTGTACCGCATGCATGTAATGCTTACAGAAGCCAGAAGAAGACATTGGATCCTCTGAAGTGGAGTTAGAGATGATTGTGACCACACATGTGAGCTGGGAATCAAGCTCAGGTCCTCTGGAAGAGGAGCCAGTGTTCTTAACCACTGAGCCATCTCTCCAGCCCCTGGTTGTGGTGGTAGTGGTGGTATTCTTGAAACAGGGTTGTGGTATACTGCTTAAACTGTTCTTGAACTCCTGAGCTCAAGGAATTTCTTCTGCTTCAGTGTTCTCAATGCTGCACTACCTGCATGTGCCATTGTGTCCAGCCTGGGCATACATAGTTTTAAAGCATGTGCAGGAGTAACCAACCAAGTTAAATATTGAAGAGAAAGGAATACAAGAGAAAGGCAGTAGTTCTTTGGGATATGCAGGATTTGAGTTTTCTCCTCCTTTTAGTAAGTAGGCTCATTTTTCATTAAGCTTTATTATTTATTTGGAATACTTGTAAATTATGTGGGAGATAAAATTTAGCAAGTGAGATTCTGAAAAAAAAATTGAATTGTAGGATTTATTTTCTAGCATTCTCAAGTCCTGTGGTAAGACAGTAGAGAACAGCAGGAGCTTTGTAGTTTGTTCCCAACTGTACCCTGCTCCCCAGCCCTTGCTGGAGATAGAACCCAGAGGTTCATACATTCTAGGCAAGTGCTCTGCCATTGAGTACCCCTTAGCTCATTACAGTTCCTGGTGGCATTTCCTTTCGTTGTTGTCCATCTCAAGTGATAGTCCTGGTTCTGAAAGTCTGTTGTATTTATATAACTGTCATATTACTGCATCAGTTTCCTCAAACCCAGTGTTCACAGACCACAGAGGTTGAGTTCTTTTTCTTTCTCTCTTCTCAAGGCATAGTGTTTCAGGGGTATTGTCAGTTATAATGTAATATATTAGATTCCAGTAATGCTTCTTAAGTAATTCCATTTTTATTAGGCTGTCACCTAGCTATATTTTCTTAGATGTATAGCAATGAGGTGTTTTGTTTTGTTTTGTTTTTTTAAATTGTGAAATTGGCTGAAAAGGTTGGACCTCTTTCATTTGGAAATTTTCTTACAAATGATGAAAAATAGAAAGCTTAGTATTAGGAATTAACAAATATATTTCAATATTAAAGAATTTCTTGGGCATCTCCAAAACTTTGCATGTATGTATATATAGAGCTTGTGGAATGTATCTTAAAGTATATTTACTTTTACTTTTAATATCTAATCCTATAAGATTACATTTCTTAAATTTAAATGACAAAATGTCATTTGTCTGAATTTTTGTTCTTTAATGAAACAAGATTAGAACATTTTGAGAAACACAACTCAAATGATATGGCTTATTGGTTATAAAATTGCCTTAAAGGATGAGAAAAGAGACCAACACAGATTTATTTTCTAATTTAAAAATTATTGGTTGACTAAATTTATACACAAGGGTCTTTTTTTGTAGGCTTCTTAGGACAACAGTGTGGTGTACCATACTGACTTTAGAAGGTCTTTGAATTAAAACTGCCTTAATTTTTTTTTTAAATTGTCCTAAGTTCAGGTTACATATTAGCAGTGTAACCTTAAGCCTCTCTAGTTTTAATTTTACTGCTAGTGATCATGATAGAAGAATTACATGAGAAGCTTGTAACTTTCTTTTTTTTTTTTTTTTTTTTTTTTTTTTTTAAGATTTATTTATTTAATGTATATGAGTACACTGCAGTTGTCTTCAGACACACCAGAAGAGGGCATCAGATCCCATTGCAGATGGTTGTGAGCCACCATGTGGTTGCTGGGAATTGAACTCAGGACCTCCAGGAAGAGCAGCCTGTGCTCTTAACCACTGAGCCATCTCTCCAGCCCCAGCTGTAACTTTCTTATGTAAAGTCCAGTTTAGTTTTACATAGGAAATGAGCCTCTTTTCTGCATTGACTTGATTTTCTAAATTTTTAATATATTACTATTTCATTTTTAAATGGGCTAATATAGCCCTTGAGGTAATTGAGGGGTCTATAGTGTGAAATGAACTTCTTCACTGTATGAGGCTATCATCATACCTTATTAATATAGTTTATACTTTCAAAATGCCTTTATGTAATTGTCTTCGAATCCCTAGAGCCTGTGAATATTTTGGTGTATGTTAGTTGATGAGAAGAAATTAAGGATTCACATAGAGCTGGCAGACTTTAAAATGCTATTCTTTATTGGACTCAGTGTAATCATAAGGACCCATTACTTGTGGGAAAAAGCAGAAGAGCTAGAGTTAGAGATGGCATTCTTTTGTATTTGAATGTGGAAGAGGAGGCCCTGAAGTTAAGGAATTCAGGTAGCCACCAGAAACAAGAAAAGGCAAAAATGCTGATTCTTTCCCCAGAGTCTTGAGAGAGAAGTGCAGCTATGGTGACACCTTGATTTTAGTACACTGGAAATCCTGTTGAGCTTCTGATAATGTAGTTCATTCCAGGCCACAGATTTATTGTAAGCTGTTAAGCAAAACTAAGAAATTAAAGCAGTGTTTTCATAGAGCATCTCAAAGTTTAAAGTGTTGATGATTCCAGCAGGGTTTAAAAACACCTGTTTCAACAGAACCTTCTGTGCATCTCATTTTAAAAGCAGATGCCTTACTGTTTTTATTTGTATTTATGAATGGTAAAACTATCCAGTATCTAGCATATATTAGAATATATTCTTCTGATCAGCATAGCATTCTCTGTTAGGTATGAGGATTATCAGTACTTACAAGACAAAATAAATGCCAGTAGTTTATTACAAATCAGCGCTATTAGTTTTATCTAACTAAAGCTAGTGTTGTAGCATTTAAGTCTTCATTTCTCTACTCCTTTGTATTTGTGAGTTTGATATCTGTGAACCAACTGTAGATCGAAAAAAATGTAAAAATCATGTTCAAATTAAACATACAGACTTTGGGCTTCTCATCACTGTTTTCTAAATAATATAAGAACTATTTATAGAACACACAGTACCAAGTATTACCAGCACTGTAAAGGTGGCTTAAAGTATATGTAGAAATTTATTTCTTCCTGTTTTGGAGTTTGAAGCCCATTCTGGGTGTTAGCATAGAATCTGAGAGCATGGTCACAAAGAACCCTAGCTAGTTCTCTTTAGCCCCTTTATAAGGCATTAGTCTCATTCTTGAAGGCTAAACCTTCATGTGGTATTCATTTCCAAGAGTCAGCATCTCTTAATATTTTTGCGCTGGAGATTAAGTTTCAGCAAGCATTTATTTGGAAGGAGATACACGACATTCAAATGAGAGCTAGTTTAAGTTACTCCATTTCTAAATTTTCTTCTAGAAATTTTATAGCCTAAGTCTGCAATCTTATTTTAATTTTGTATATGTTGTGATGTATTACTTGAGTTTGTTTTTTGGTTAAAATTTTTATTCAGTTGTTAATAGTATCATTTATTGAGAAAATATTTTTTCCTCCTTTAAATTCCTTGGTACTTCTGTCACAAATTGGCTATACACAGAAACATATTCATATACATACACACATACATACGTATGTACATGCATACAGACAGACATGCATACATAAGAGTCTTAGTGCTCTATCACTGAGAAAAGACATATTACCATGGCAACTCTTATAAAAAGAAAGCATTTAATTGGTAATTGCTTATATTTTCAGAGGTTTAGTCTGATATCATCAAGGCAAGGAACATGGCAGCTTACAGGCAGACATGATGCTGTAGATATAGCTGAGAGTTATACATTCAGATCCACAGGCCCCAGCATGAGAACCACTGGGCCTGAGTTGGGCTTCTGAAACCTCAAAGCCCATCCCCAGTGACAATTTCAACAAAGCCACACCTATCTCAAAAAGATCACACCTCCTAATTCTTGTAAGTAGTGCCACTCCCTGACGACTAAACATTCAACTATATTAACCTATGAGGAGGCAGGGGAATGGGTGAGAAGCATTCTTATTTAAACCACCACAATAAGTATATAGATGTTGATTTCTGACTCTTGAAATCAATAAGGTATCTATGTATCTCCGCTCACATTTCCTTGATTACCATAGCTCTTTAGTATGTTTTGAGATCGGGTAACATACAGATTCCTAAACTTTATTTATTTGGAAAATCATTCCAGTAATAAGTGCTTGTCTCCAGATAAACATGAAACTCACTAGTTTCTATCAAAAAACACATACTCTGGTTTTTATTAAAATTGTATTATAATGATAGATCATTTGGGAGTAACTCAGGGGTATTTTAAAAAATGACTTTGGTTCTTACTTTTTATTTATTTTCTTCATATGAATTTAGTATGCCCCCCTTTTCAGCCTCTTACAATAGATGCTTACTTAACTCAGTGCTTTTAGACCTTTCTCAGAGTTTGGAAGGCCTTGCTGCCACATTTGCTTCACACTACACATTGTGCTCATTTTCATTTGGTTCTTTAGAAATACATTTTAAAATGCGACCAACTAACTGCAGCTGGCTTTCTATATTGATTGTGTTTAGTTTTAAATTTCTAAAGAATTATTTTGTGGTGCAGCTTATTGTCTATCTTTGATTTCATGTGCACTTGGGGAAAAGTGTGTTTTGTTTGTCAGAGTATTCTATAGATATTAATTTGATCAAGTTGTTCCGTAGTATTGGTCTAACCCTCCTTGGCTTTCTGCCTTGCTTATTGTATTATTTACTGAAAGGTAAAATTTGAAGTATCTAAGTAATTGTAGATTTTTCTGTTTTCTCCTCTGTGTTTTCTCTGTGTGTGTGTAAAGTTTTAACAGTGTACTTTTATTCCATTTACTCCTCCTTCCCCTTTTTTTTTGCGTGCGTGTGTAGAAAGGACCTCATGTAGCCCATGTTGGCCTTGACTTTTTAAGCCTCCAAAGTCCTAGGATTAATGATAAACACTGCCATGCGTGGCCTTATTACCTCTACCCCCCTCCCCTTTTTTTGCTTGTCCTATTGTGAAATGTCTACATTTGTTTTAATCTCTGTCATCTGGTATTTTTTTACTTAAAGTAAACAGTAATTTTAAAGTAAATTTAAAACAAGTAAAGTGCTATTTTATGTTTACTCACAAGCCTATTTGTGAACATTTTCACCTCTTTGCTTAGTTTCAAGTTTTCATTTGGTATATTTTTTTCATCCTGAAAAGCTTTTAATACTCTGTGAATATTGATCTGTTGGCCTAAAAATTTCTTTGTTCTTTTACTTCTGAAAATGTTTATTTTCTCTTTAATTTTGAAAGATACTATTGCTGGATATAAAATTATACGGGTTGAAGTTTTCTTTTTTCTGTACTTTGAAATGATGCCTCTAGCTTGCCTTTTTTCTGATAGTAATTCAGCCATGGTTCTTACCTTTCTTATTCCCTATAGGACATTTTTTTCTTTACTTGTTTTAAACGATTTCTCCTATTAAAATGACTCCATAGGTTTTTGTTTTTGTTTTTTTTTTTTTTTTTTCTGTAGTTAAAGTTTATTGAGTATCTTAACCTGTGGGTATATGGTTTTCATCAGTTTGTAGAAATACTTGATCTTTTCAGGCATATTGAAAATCTGAATTTTGATGATATTTAAATAACAAGGATCCAAGTTTATTTTCTGTCTGATCTTTATTTATGAGGATGCTACCAAAGAAAGTGGGATAGTGACACATAGTAGCCCTTAAAATTGTGTATTTTTGACCTTTCTCTGTGATCAGCATTCAGCTGTAGGCCAGAGGAAGCCGTAACATTTTTGTGATGTCTTAGTTTCTTTCAGGGACATTCTATAGTTGCCATCCACGTATGTACGTACGAATGTATGTATGTGATAGTTCTATACCATTTATACAAGAAATTACAGAATGCCTATGTTCTTTTATAACTGAATCATTTCTAAAATTGGGGTGGAGGAGTAAGGTAGAGAAGAGGGTATAAAGAAACCTCCTGTCTAAGAGCTTGATCTAGAAACTAAAAACCAAGACAATTTCCTGGAAACTTTTCAGGTTTAAGAAAAGGAGACTTGTAGGTGGACTATATGCTGGTAAATTGGCAACTTAAATCCTAAGCAGTAGCATAATATTTGTAATTAGGGTTTGACTACCTGAGCCATTGAAAAGTGAAAGGTTCTGCATTATGAAAATGTTTAGGCTCCTGAATTCTGGGCTTGAATCCCAGTGCTAAGTCTTTGTAGCCTTCTGCAAGTTTCCTATGAAGTATTCCTTTTTATATTTGGAGAAATCTCAAGTTTTTATGGAAAAAAGCTGAACAATTTATGTATTTTATGTTATGTATTGTAGGCTCCAAGGGATTATTAGTTGTCATTCATTCTCTATAAATTCACTGTTAATTTCATCTAGTTCAGGAACTTTTTTCCTTATATGCGTGTTTGTTTGTTTGGCTATGGAACTGGAAATTGAACCCAAGTTCTTTATGGTAGTTCTGCCATTAAACTATTAATCTCTATGTCCCCCATCCAATTTTTAAAAATTTTATTTTAAAACAAATTGGTCTTGAACTTGTATCATAGTGCAGGCTGTTGTCAAGCATTTGGTCCTTCTGTATCAGTCCCTTCCTAGGTCATACAGAATATTCAGTCAAGTTCCTGTGGCTAACAGGAAATGGTTTTTACCCATCTTTTCCCTCTCTATTTTTGTGTTGTTTCTTATCCTATCCTATCTTATAAAGAAATGTTATATATGCATCTTAAAAATCCTTTTGTAAGCTAGAAGTGACTGAAACAAAAGGATTGCCATGAGTTCAGGCCAGCCTGGGCTTCAGAGCCAAGACCCTATCTATACTTAGTCACAGCTGAATACTGTCTATAGTCTTGTGCCCCACTTTTCCAAGGAAAAATTGTTTTAATAAGATTCTCAGTAACTTCACATTGTTAAATCCAATGGTCACTTTGTAGACCTTATCTTTCTTACTTTTTACCTGTCAGCATTTATTTACAGATACTGCCTTCTTGATGCCCGTTTTGTTTGTTGGTTTTTTTTTTTTTTTTTTTTCCCACTTGGCTTCTAAGATAACCATGTTCAACAATTTAGTATGTTTTCTATCCTGTACTCTATTTTCTAAATGTCTAGATTCCTATACCTCTGCACTTTCTGAAAATGCTGTCCTATGCTTTAAATCATGTTTATATACTGGTGATTCTTGGAGATGAACACCAGAACTCAAAATATTTCCTCTAAACCATATATTCCTAAAAGAGCCATTGCATATTTAAATCTCAGATCTTACCATTATCAAAATATTAGAAGATGTTTCTAATTTACCTGCCAAGTATTGTTGACCCCCAATGAACTCTTTCCTTCTAACACCTATTCCTATTGTCTTCTCCATTAGTATGCTAAATCCTCCCAGTTTTCTTTTTTTCTGTTGAAAACCATGGAACCAACTTGGACCATCTCCTATACCCCAACATTCGGTATTTGACAAATGTTAGTTACTAGAGACTGACCACATCTACTGTCTCATCACTGCTGCCTATTGATAAGTCACTCGGGGCTTAATGTAGCAGCCCAGTGGAACTAAGGCAGGTCATAATTGTGTCTTCAAAATCTCCAGAGATTTTGCCCCAAAACCCCTCCTTTCAGACTAGCTCAAGTTGGTGCTGACCTTCATATTCTAATGCATTCATGGTCTTGGATGGCTGTAAAAGTTGAGAAAATCAGATCTCTTTTTGAGTGTTCTCTCATCCTCAGCTTCATTCTGTGGTGATAGTGTTAGAAAAGGGCAAGCACAAATGCAGATCAAGTGTCTGTCAAAGAAAGTGACAAGACAAAGCCCTGTATCTGCAGAGTTGAGAAGGGTGCAGATGTCAGGAATTATGTTATTCATTGGGGCCAAAATAGTGGATCATAGGGTCTATATGATCTGATTGGGTTTAGTTTATTAAATTATTTGAATATGGAATCCATTTCTTAATCAGATATGAAAGTCAATAAAAAGGAATTGTCTAGATAAAACTAAAAATGGAGGATATGTAATGGTTTCTGGTAAAAACTTCAGAGACCACCTAAAAGTCGAGAATATTCTTTGTATACCATAGTATATAGATTCTTTTTGTAGTTAGCTCACTGTCTTAAGTATTGTTGCTGATAAATTAACTTGCTCACCTCCCATATTGTCTTCGTGCTGCAAGTTAGGCAGTTGGGCTTTGTACCTCTCTAATCTAAGTGTATTTGGTGCTTTACATTATGTAAAGGACTGTGATTACTTTGTCCATTGTCAAAGGATAGTCATACTCCTATTTTCCTTTTTAGACTTAAAAACATTCTCAAGACTTTCAGGTTCTCGCTGAAGTTATTCCTGTCGCCACTTTTTACCAGTTTGCCCTACAATTAAAATCATATATTTAGCTGTGTCAGATTGGCTTTGTTCCCTGAGCAATATGCATCAAGGTTTCTTTCTCCTTTTTCATGTGTTAATAATAAAAAACAATTGTCTGGATGTAACAGATTTTCTACACGTTGTAGGACATCTTGGATGCATCCAGGGTTTGATAAGAATGAATAAAGTTGTTATAAGCATCTGTGTGCAGGTTAGTGTAGACAAAGATTTTCATTTTGTTTGTGTAAGTGCTGAAAGCACAGTTTCCAGATTGTGTGATGAGCATAAAGTGTGAGAGACTTTTCTCATACTTTCTGTTCTCTGTTGGCTGTTACTACTTTGTGCTACCTACCACTGACAGTCAGGGAGTGCACCTGCAAAGCCACAGACTCATCAACACTCTGGTTTTGTCAGTGTTCTGTCTGGCTTGACCATTTAATTGTATAGAGAGGTTCTTTAAATTTGCATTAACAATAGTTTCAGATCTATTTCCTTTTTCATTGTTATGGTGATTTCATATTCTGTTAATCCTACATTTGTTATTCACATATACAAGTATCTGATTTCTTCATTGGTGTCTTTTAAGGTAATCTTTTCTGAACATTTATCTATCGTGATGCTAACTTAGTTGCTTTCTTTAAAAATTTTTTCCCTGAGTGTAAGACATTTATTCATTTTAATGTAGATTGTATTGCCTGCATACCTCAGTAAGTTTTAGGGGTTATTACAAAGAAGTGTTTTTTAAAAGCTCATTTAAAACTATTGCTTTAGTATATCTCATCTAATTTAAAAATTGAGATGAGAAGAAATAACTTCTGGTTGTTGATGGCGTAATCTAAATTTCTTGTTTAATTATGTGAACTACCAAACTGTCTTATTGTATGCCTCAGATGTGTTAATTTCTGTAGAGTTAATTTACTGATCGATACATACTACGTACACTTGAATTAAAAGAGAATCTGGATTTTAGAAGGATAACTAAGTGCTGTGTTTTTCTCTAATTGTATAAGATGGTGATTCCTGAACTTAGAAAGTTTTGTTATTCTTGGTTTCTTGGTTCTTGGATTTTCTTGTTCCTGAAATACCTGAAAACTAGCACCAAGTTTTGAGTAACCAAAAGTTTAGGATCCCGACTTTAAATTGAGACACCATCACACTATATTTATTTGGGTGAATGTCTAGTAATCACCATGCTGGTGATATATATATATATGAGAATAGATCCAACTTTCTTTAGTTGAAACATCTGTAAACCAGTGATTTAATTTGCATGTGCACGTGTACTGGAATAGCTGGCCAAACCATACCTTTCTTACAGAAGTTACCCAACTTTTAAAATCCAAGAAAGAGTTACCCAAATGAGAAAAATGGGAGTGCATTTCAGGTTGAGTTGGGGAAAAAAACGGAAATGAAAAAAAAAAAAAAAAAACCCACAAAGATTTGGATACTGAGAGGCAGAAAGCAAGAAACTCCAGTGCCAGAGGCTGACTGGTCAGTCACAGCTTTACCTTGACTTGCTATGTCAAGGAAGTTGGAATTGCTTTATCTCATTTTTTCCCACGAATATATTCTTTGAAAGGATAGCAACAAAGCCCCCTCCTGCATGCTTGACATTTCTGTCAAGACATACTTTAGTGCTAAACATGAAGAACTGTGCATGCTAGTCTAAAATTTATTGGTATGAGTTCCTAGCTTCACATTCCAAATTTGAAGAAAAAAATATTTGCATTTTTTGATTAATTGGTAGTTGTGATTAACTATAAATGATAATGACAAATGCAATAATCAGTGCTCATGATGTTCATGACTTTTCCTCCCCTTCATCCTCAGAGCATCTCAGTAAACTGGGTAATAGCAGTGATTCACTTTGTTACATGGTTAACAGATAGCAGCGCTTAAGTTGAACCCAGGCAGTCTGAATAAGAAGACATTCAAGTGTCTCTTCTTACACTCCCATTCTGTGAGATCACATATATAGAGCACTTAAGTATAATGTCTAGCACTTAAGAACTATAAATGTAAACAGTGATCAATAGCTAATAATTAGCTCATTTTACTTAAATCATTTGAGTCAATACTTCAGGAAACTGTTGTTTTACGTATGGCTTCCGTTCCAGCACATCATCTGTAATAATAGCACATGATGATTCTGGAACCATGCTTTTAACCACTATCGTCTGTTACCTGCTTCTTTCTTAATCTGTTTATACGTTGGATATTAAGTCTCTAGCAAGGACTGTTACCTGTCTTGTCACTCATTATATATTCTGTCCTTAATCCAGTGCCCAGAACATAAAAATGACCACATACTGTTGTGTGACTGAGAGAAACCTAAAACCTGACCTGCTGGCCTTAATTTAAACATTATTTATGCCACCTGGGCCTGTGCTTTAATTGCCTTTACATGTTTTTTTGTTGGTTAAGAGTTTATCTGTTTGATGTTATACCTGGGCAGTCTCACCCTGCAGATTGCTGCTGGGTAGGAAACTGGTGATCCTGAAGAGATCACTCAGCGTATAAGCACATGAGGGCAACATATAGGATCTGAAACCAAAATCTTTTAGAAGTATGCACAAAACAACATTTAAGGTGTTTAAAGAAACTAAGATTTAAAAAAAAAAAAAAAAAACCTTTGCTTTTTTTCCTTTTTTGTATTGTCATTTTAAATATATTTTTAAAAGTTTTTTTTTTCCCCCAGGGACATTCTCTATTTTTTGTGTTAACTCATATTTTCCTCCTCTCCTCTATCTAGAGTGTCTTAAACCATTCTACCTTGTGAAAAATTGGATGTTCTTACAGATAGTCATTGTGGGAGAAAACGTTTCATTTAAGTCCCAGATGAGGACCGAAAACTTGAAATCAGAGGAGCATCTGAAATCAAGTAATATTAGGTAGGATAACAATTACAAGGGATTTCTGCACTGTTATTAATTTCCAGGATGTATGTTAAGTTTTGCATATTTTGTGGACATTGAGGAAAGAATGCTCGACTTCTTGGAAGGGGCGGGGGTATGCTAAAGATTCTGGTTTTACTTATGTGGCTTTATGAGGAATGATCTAGGTTTACTTTGACATTAGCATGTATGTCTTATGGTTCAAAACAACTTTTTAAAAAAAATGCACTAAAATACATTTCAGGAATTTGTATATTTAAATGTAAAGTTTCTGAGTATTTATAAGCCTTGGGATATGGATTTCATCTTTTTCAAATATAATGTCTCATTTATTTATGTATATGGGTGTTTTGTCTGCATGTATGTGTATGTACCCAAAGCATGTAGTATGCAGAGTCTAGAACAGAGTGTTGGATCCCCTGGGACTGGAATTAGAAAAGGTGGTGAGCCCCATGTTGATGCTGAGAAAGGAACCTAGGTCCACTGGAAGAGTAGCCAGTGCGCTTTAACTGCTGAGCCCAGCTTTTCCAGCTCCCTGAGATTCGTCTTATAAATTATCCTTTAGAGTTAAAGAAAATTTCTGTTATAGAACTAATGATTTATTTAAGTGCAGGTAACATCTGTTGTGGTTCTCTAAGTCAATATAGATGGAATTAAATGTCTCAAAGATCCCTGTAGAATTTTGTGATAATTTATTACAGAATATATTGTATACAAATAATACAGATAATGTATTACAATGCATCTATGTGGTTCATTGTAACTCTTGCTCTCACATCTTAATAATGACATAGCATGTTTGATTAGTATTAGGAATGTGGTTTCAGAACTGATGGTTATAAGTTGATACTATGATTGACGGTGACACTTGGAGCTACTCCAGCCCCCCCCCCCAAAAAAAAAAAAAAACCGCTTTCTTTTTATAATGCTGATGTGCTCTGGTTCTAGAATTACATTGCTCTCCTACTTTCCAATCCTGTGAGAGTGGGATATTTCATCACTCTGTTCCTGTTTCCTTGTCCACAAATGTCCACTCCTGGTCCAATGGAATGACTAAAATTTAAAGTTGTTTGTTTTCAGTGCTGAGGGTCAAAAATGGAGTACTAGCATTCTACTACTGCTACATCCCTACCCATGTTTTGCTGTTTCTTTTAGATAAGAGTCTTGTTATGTACCCAGGGCTAGTCTTGAACTTCTGTGTTACCCAAGGGTGACCCTATACTTTTTGAGTCTTGCTTCCTCTTTCTTGGGACTGCTGATGTGTTACAGGCATATACCCCTATGCCAGGTAAAATGTAAAGACTTTTTAATAGATGAAAGCACAACAGGATGACCTAACAAATAATACATTATCAAATAATATTATTAGGCTATTAAGTTTTAAGTGGTGTGTTTGCACTCTATTATCAGCACGGCATTTCAGTCATTTGTCATTTGGTTCGTTATTGGGTCTCAAGGTTTTAAATTTTACTGTGAAGTAATCAGATATAATCATAACAGGTTTAGAGAGAAATAACAGAACCTAACATATTGATCCAGTTGTTCTGTAATTTCTCTGTGTCTGTTACCAATGTTATTTTCTACTCATGCTAAAAATATAGTGGCTTTATTTTCTGATCTTGAGAACATAGTTCTATGGCATCTGAATAGATTGCTTATTCTTTAGAATTATGTGGAGGAAAAGAACTGGAGCTTTTGACTGCCACCCTGAACTTTGTCTTTAATCCATTGTGTTCTTTGAAGCAGTAGAGGAAGGGACACCTGATTTACAGTTAGAATCCAGATCAGTAAGTAGTTTGGTAGTCACAGATTGTCCTTTGAGAGGCCACTTAAAGCCTTTGTCTCAGTTATTCCTCATGACAACAATCCCCCTACATGCCTGCCTGTATACACTGCAGCTTTCTGAACTACCTCCTGTCCAAGCTAACTCCCTGAAGTGATTTCAGAGTCTTTGCTCTGTGTTTGTGCCCCTTCCTCCCCCTTGCTAGTTTCTTTAGAGAGTTTTTGGAAAGGAGTTTTTCTCATTAGCAGTATCATCCTTATCTCATTCCCAGTCTTGACCTTTGATCCATGCTCCATACATTTGGTATCATTATCCCATGGTATGTATGTGCCCGGTATGTACTCAGTGCATAGATGCAAGGCAACATAGCAGTTATACTGTTAACTTTCAAATCAGCATTGATTTCCTATTACAGAACTGAATTTAAACTCTTGAACACATGCAAGTCTTCTCATGATCTGCCACCTTTCTTGGCTCTCCAACTTCATCTGTAGCTTTTGACTTTACATTTTATCTTTGTTTTACATAGTTTTTGCTCTCATCTTTGAAATTCCCAGATCAGAATGGCCCTTAACAAACTATGCACACACTCAAAAGAATATAGGTCATGGAGTGAGTGTATGGTATAGAGCAGTGGTTCTCAGCCTTTCAAATGCTCTGATCCTTTGATACAGTTCCTCCTGTGCTGACCCCCAACCATACAATTATTCCGTTGCTACTTTATAACTGTGATTTTGCTACTGTTCTGAGTCATAATGTAAATATCTAATATGCAGGTTATCTGATATGTGATCCTTGTGAATGGGTTGTTTGATGCCCATAGGGGTCGTGACTTACAGGTTGAGAACACTGGAACATTGGAGTGTGCAGAGATTTTAAACACTGAGAGAAAGCACATTCATGTTTGTCAACCTGAACTGAGAAAAACCCCTCGTAACACCATCCTTCCTTAGAGTCTCTTCTGAATGACATTCAGCAGGACAATAGCATTTAATTTATTCTTTTGCAGGCTATTAGGAAAAAAATATTATTAGAAAACTTGCTGTCTAGAGAGCCATATACATTATGTGTTTTCTCTGTGTCCATAAGTACATACCCACCTCACAGTCTTTTGCCTACTACTTTGCATAATTAATTACAATTTGGTTTTTATGTTAAGTGAATATTGTAATTATCCCAAATTGTTCCTTAGTACTATATGTTGAACAAAGTAACAAATTTAAAAAAGCCAGTCTTGGCTCTCCCATGGTAGGGAAGGAAAAAAAAATCCCAATTACTCTAACCACTTCTCCCAAAATAAAAGAAAGTGGTTTAGCGTTTGTATGTTTTCTTTTGATAACTGTGAGTTTAGAATGACTTTTGATTTTGTTAAAACAGGGAAAGTGGGTCAGAAGTTCAAGTAGAAAAAAAATCTTATGTGTTCCAGTACTGTGGGCTGTTACTATCATGTTTGAGTCTTATTTTCTTACACTCAGAGCTTAGCTGTAGTTAACTAGGAACTATACTCTGAAGTCAGACTGCTGAGTTCAAGAACTACTTCTATAACCCTGTAATCATGGGCTTGTTACTTAATCTTTATATACTTATGTTTTCTTCCAGTGTAAAATGGAGACAGTAATAGCACATAGCTTATGTTAAGTTATTCCTACAAGGCCTTTAGAACAGTGTCTAGCAATGGTGTTACAGTAGTGTGCTAACTCTGGAAGTAGCTAGTGTTGAGACTGCATTAAATATATTTATAGATCTTGATTCTGGTTTGTGAATTGTTCCAGATTGTTTTAGCCCATTAATTTTATTTTTTTTTTCACTGATTAACGACATAGTTTATTTCTCTTAACAAATAACAAAGAGCTACTAGGTATGGTGGGATACCTGGAGTCCTAGCACTTGGGGAGACTAAGGCAGGATGGCCATGGAAATTCAAGGCCAGTTGGTGATGCATAACAAAATAAAAAGCCGGAAGATAATATATAATAGTATTTTGAAATTTTTATATCTTATAGCTATATTTAATTGTGCTGTTTTATTACTAAGAATATGGTGATTTAAATTTTGGATTCTTGGTATATTCATTCCTTTCACTAACTCCTTCGGCTTAAATAAGAACAAACAGAAACATTACCATTGCTCACATTTTCAGCTGAGAGAGGATATTAAGACTTGTCTCATCCAGGTGAGTGGCCCTGTAAAGGCAGGTGTATAGTATGACTATGAAGACAGCCTGTTCTATAGCAAATTTGAGGACAGCCAAGGAGGGGGGGGGGGGCTGAGAGACTGAGACTCAGACACTAGTTTTTTGGGTTTTTAAAAGATCCATATCTCTTTGTGAGCATATTAATTTTTTTGAAGCTCTTTATCAAGATTTTTGGAGTATAGTTTGTTTTGTTTTTCTATAGACTGGAGAATATTCATTTTGGGGAAAGATCGGTAAAGATGTGTTCTCTCAAGCTGTATAATCTTAATGGTGGAAGTTAAGACCTAAAGTAACCAATGAAGCTGGACTTTTTATGGATGGTGAAATTTGGTATATAACTAAGTATAGCTATCTAGTTATCATCATTCATTTGATTGGATAGTTCTTTTGTGCTGGATTCTCTTCAAAAACAAACAGTGGATATCTTTATAAAGACTAAAGGACTTTATGCAGGCTAAAAGGATTCATTTTATATTTTACTGAAGTTAAAATTTACAGTTACTGAAACAGTAAGAACACTGGCTTCACTCTTCCTTCACTCTTCCTACCCACATGGCAACCTTTAACATCCTCTTCTGGTCTCTACAAAAGTAGTGCACAGCCATATACTTACTGTCTTAGGTAGGGCTTCTCTTGTTGGGACAAACAGCATGACAAAAAGCAACCTGGGGAGGAAAGGGTTTCTTTCACTTAGACTTCCAGTAATAATCCATCATAAAGGGAAGTCAGGGCAGGAACCTGGAGGCAGGAACTGCTTATTGGCTTGCTTCCTTACCTGGCTCACTCACATTAACTCAGGATCACTTGCCCAGGGATAGCATCTCACCCACTCAGCTGGGCTCTCTCCACATTAATCAGTCAGATGCCCTGCAGGCTTTTCCATGGACCAGTCTGTTGAGGGAATTTTCTCAATTAAGGCTTCCTCTCGAATGACTCTAGCTTGTGTTAAGTTGACAAAAATTAGGACACAGGCAGAACACATATACACATGAAAAATATTTTTTTAAAATGTGCAGTTGGTGTAAAATATTTATGTAAATACTGCTTTCTGTAAAATTAATGCTTTAATATTTTTAGCTTTTTGTCAGTTCTTTGAAATGAAATCTCAAGTTGTAATAATCTTTAATTTTTTTTGTTAGTTGACACATAATCACACAGAGGGTACAGGGTGATGTCGAATATGCATAATCGTTGATTAATGATCCAGTCTCCTGGTGTTTGGCATATTCTTCACCCCATGTATTTATCACTTCTTTGTGGAGATGGCATTAAAAGTCTACTTCTCTAGCTGTTAAGATTAGATAGTCAACATGTATTGTTAGCCATAGTCATTCTTCTATGCCAGAGAATTCCAGAACCTGTGGGAGAACTTGTTGTAGAGCTCCTCTAAGCATTATGCTAGTTGAAGAGATTCTAATGATGTGTACTTTTAGAAGCCGTGGTACCTACTTACTAAAGTGACTTTGGGAGCCTAGGAATTTCCTTGCCCCAGCTGGGTTCCACGGGACTCTTTCAGACACAGAGCATGAGTGATTATTGGCCAGTAAAAGTGGAAGTGGTATTCTTAATAGCCCAGGGACTCTCCTTTTCAGAAGTCCAGTGATAAGCCAACTAGACGAAGAAGAGAAGAGTGGTGACAGTTCAGAGACTACAGAATTTGTCACTAAAAGTTTTGTAGTGAAAAATCACTAAATGTTTTAAGTTCAAGTGGATAGTTAGTAAGATCAAGCATGCAAAAATGTCTTTTGGAGTAATTCAGATGAGGGGTGGGTATAACACAGGTGGATGGTTAAAGATGTAATGCAGTAAAAAAAAAAGGTTTAGTAAGTGCTTAGAGAACATCATTTCTCTGGAATTGGCAAATACTGAAACTTAAGAAGAAGGTTGACATAGAGGACTTCTGTGGGGAGGGGGAGTTGCCTTCCACAGCTGTGAAGCCATGATAAAACTGCCAAGAGGAAAAAACACGGAAGAGAATGGAGTGTGGAGTTAGGGATGGACCATGAGGTCAATCTTGGACCTCACTAATAACAGACAATTCTTGAATTTCAGATGGGGGGAAATTAGGTTTTAAAAAAATGTTTGGGAAACTTGAATATGTTTGAATGCCAAAGAGATAGGAAGGTCCAGTAGCACGGGAACTTTAAAGATTGTCAAAAAGAGGAGAGAGTAATCAAGTCCTGAGAAAATGATAGAAGGAGTTGTCCATTGAAATGAACTTTGATCTCATAAGGAGAGCGCTGTGTACATGTAGTGCATGCCCAGTCGTGGAGATTGTTTTCCAGAGCAGGGCTATGCAACTGTAGTTTGCCATTGGGAAAAGGGACAGGAACAGCAGCATGAGAAGAGTGAAAATTTGAAATGTTTATGGTAACCAGTAAATTGAAAACAAACTAGTCTTTAAGGTATTGGGAGATGGGGCTTGTAATATCTTTTTTACTCAGTTTTGGAGAACAAGAAGTGAACTTTTGGGGAAGTTACCAGTTTAATCTGAAGTAAATTTTAAGTTAGGCTATCATGTTAAGTGACCTATTGCTATACTGGGTGTTAAAGGAGGGCGTACATTTCTATACTAAGTTGCCTCGTTGTAATGCATTGTTCAGCTTGATGATTTAGTGTGTTTGTTAACTGTGATTCATTTTTTTTTTTAACTCTTGTTCTTTTTTCTTATCTAGGCAGGCAGAAGTCCTGAAGGCTGAAATGACAGGTATCTGCTGTCTTCTTTTTTACCACTTATTTTGTTCTTTTAAGTTAAAGGAAGAAAATTGCCTTTCTCACTTAAAATGTAGTACCAAACCCTATGCTGGTTCCCAGGAGCAATAACTTTGCTTTAAATGTCTCTTGGTCTTATACTTTGGATTCTTCTTAAAGACTTTTAAGGAATTTAATGTAGTATATGCCTCTACTCAAGAGTATATACTGTATGAGTATTTAATGTGTATGATTATTTAATTTTTATGAACCTTTTACTAATAATTTAAGATATAAAAATAAAATAATTCACACTTTATATAACTAAAGATGTAGTATTTGATTACTATAGTCATAGGAAAATGCTCTTTTCAATTTATAGTGATTCAAACCCAAGTAGAAGGTAAACCTTCGGAAAAAATGTTGATAGGAAGATTGCACTAAAAGTCTGAAATTCAGTGAGCTACCTTTTCTTACACGTCTTTTCTGCTCTGAGTAATATCTAAAGCCCTTTAGGAAGAGTTTTTGGACTTAGCTGCTGAGATGAACAAATAATTTAAAGCTGGTGATCAGCATGTCCTTCATAACAGCACGTGTTATCCTAACCCATCAGATATTTGATATGTGATAGTATCTTAATTTGGGAGGAATGTAGCTATATGTTTAACTCATGAAGAATTCAGCTACTATTGATTGATAACCAGAATTCTGACCAACATTTATCATTGAAGAAGGCATATACTAGCTACTATGGAGGTGGTGTTTCTTCAGCTTTGACAGTTGCAGACTAATGTTTATGAGGAACCTGATTATTATAAGGAACAAAAGAGGAAGAAGGCTTACAGTGCATTCACTGTTGTCCTTCCATTAACATATTTGTGGTCATCGTCTACGTTATATGTTACCAGTGTTGGAATTATACTCTTGAGTTGCCATTGAAAGTACTATCTGTAGAACAGCATCAAGATGCATATACATACCATTTGTTCTTTCCTAAGTTTTGAGCATTTTTTAAAATTTACTCATTTGAATGACTTCTGCAATTCCCTAGAGTTTCACCTATAATCTTAGCTCATGGAAAGTGAAGGTGGGAAGAACACAAGCTCAAAGCTAGTGTGAACTTAAAGAGAGTTCCAGGCTAGCCTCAGCTACAGTGGAATCCTGTCTCCAAATAAATGAACAAAAACTACATTATCAGACCCAAATCTGACTAGCCAACAAACTATTAACTCAAATATCCAAGGCATTCTCTTTGCCAAATAGGATTATGGTAGCATACCGATACTAATAACTAACATAAAGAGGAGTAGAAACTGTGACATCATATAGCAGCAAACTCCTAGATGAAATTGAATTGTTTATCTGGGTATTGGAAACTTATAATTGATAAGGTCATTAAGTAATTTTACTGAGGCAGCTTATTGTCAGCATTTGAACTGATCACCCTATAGGACTTTGAAAAATGTGGCACCAGTTCATAAATACAGAGCCTAGCGCCCTGATTTTCCCCTATACACAGTTACCCTTCCAGCAGTTTGAGCAGTTAAATCCCAGGCTTCTGCCTTTTTTCACGTTAAATGGCTATAGTGTGCACTGATTACAAAAGTGTAATGGCTATGTTCCATTCATGAAAGTAATTCTCATTGTTTCAGTAGGGCAGCATATAGACATTTGCTGGATGGTGACCAGATAGAAAAAAATTGTGAGGATCTTTATAGGAATGATTCAAAATAAAAAGGAAACAGTATTTGGATGGAGATAGAATTATTGGGGGTAAATGACTTACTATAAATCCATTATTTCAAATGGAGTGACTTAACTATCAGATATATGACCTGCTGTGACATGAACAGTCAGAAATCCAAATAAAAGCAAAGGATAAATTATTTTAATGGCCATTTTAATTTCATAGTGTTCTTTTAAAGCTGAAAGATGAGGGCTGGAGAAACTGGGTCAGTACTTAGGAATTCTTGTTGCATGAGCATGGGAACTAGATTCCAGCAAACAGGTAAAATCATTTTGGGCATGCCTGTAATGGGGCTTTCTCACTAATGGCCTCACTGAAAAACCTGAAGCTACAGGCTCAGCGAGAGACCCTGCCTCAAAGTATCAGGTGGGAGTGGTAAAAGGATAGCTGATGCCCTCCCCTCTCTGCGATACTCACCCAGTCTATACACCCCACAAATTCACACATACCTTAGTACATGCACACAGACAGAAGTCATTGGTTTGGCTTGTGATTAAGTGACTTAACTATACAATGATGTTTTTGTTTGTTTCGTTATGCAGATTCTAAGCTGGGTCCAGCTGAGGTCTGGACATCCAGGCAAGCTCTGCAGGACTTGTACCAGAAAATGCTTGTTACTGATCTGGAATATGCTTTAGACAAGAAAGTAGAACAGGATCTGTAAGTATTATCATTTGGGACATTACTATGCAATCAGGAATCTCAAGATTTTAAAGCATTATGGTTAGTTAATTGTTTTTCAGCCTACTCTACTGTAAACTTTTTCAAAGAAATTCTAATACTTGTGACTTTTTAAAAACAAAATATTTAGCCATTAGTGTTTTTTTTTTTTTTTTTTTTTTTTTTTTTTTTTGGTATAGTCTTTGAAGGTAACAGGAGTAATGCTTACATCTGAATTTTACCTAAGGCAGCTCTTTCAAACATTCTGGAATAAACAAATCTAAACATATATATGGTAAATCAGATTCTAAGAATTTATCTGTATTGAGTCTTATATTTGAACTTAAAGATAAACTTTTCTTTGATCAGTGGGATTTTGCATTTTGGTCTTAGTCCAAAGGCCCAGAAACAATGATCAATGTCATCCTGTTTCTTCAACAGGAAAGTGTATTTGCATTGTAAGAAAAGTTTATGTAATCAAATACATGACTATATCCTCCTTCATGCTCCCCAGAAAACTAAAGAAAGATTTTGTGTGTTTAGACTATTCTACTTGTTCTTTCTACGAAGGATGAAATGGCAGATAACCAGATTCCCCAGTGAGTAAATAAAGGTTTTTATAGAAGATCTTGTCTTATAAATTAAAGCAGGGACTGTTAGCTTGATGGAAACTTAAACATTGATTAAGAACATTTCCAGCCGAGCGGTGGTGGCGCACGCCTTTAATCCCAGCACTTGGGAGGCAGAGGCAGGCGGATTTCTGAGTTCGAGCCTGGTCTACAGAGTGAGTTCCAGGACAGCCAGGGCTATACAGAGAAACCCTGTCTCGAAAAAACGAAAACAAAATAACAAAAAAAAAAAAAAAAAAAAAAAAAAAAAAAAAAGAAGAAGTTAAAAAAGACAAAATAATAATAAAAAAGAAGAACATTTCCATCTAGTAAGACCTGATAGTCCACGTTGTGCTGAATTTGGTTTTTCCTTTTTTATGCTGTGTATTTAGAAAATCTAGTAATTTACCTGCCTAACTAATTAGAACTCATGTTTGTAGTATTTGAGTTCGTGATAAGAAGAGATCACCAGTATTGAGGGAGTATTGACAAATGTCCTAAACTACTTTAGAAACCCTCAGGCTCTAGAACCTCAACTTTGATGTTGACATTTGGTACTATATTTCACTAAAACTGAATTTAAGCTGATAATATAGTGACGGTTATTTTAGTATAATGTAATTCAGCACTGTGTTGTTAAAGTAACCAAAATTGAAATGTGCTTTCTGTTTTATGCTATAAAGAATTAAGCCTTAACCTAGAAGATAAAATAAACAAAATCATTAAAGAGGAATGGAATGAGTGCTGTAGCTAATTAGCTTGGGTAGATAGGGGCGGACTTTACTCAGTACACACACAGTCTTGACTGAGGGTGTAATTTTTGTTGGCCCAGTGTGTTAAAATTAGTAATAGTTTATTCGGATTTTTATACAGGGATTCTTAAGTAGGTCTTACTGTAATAGCTCCAAAGGTTCATAGTTGCACCACAGTCTGCCTGCTGGAGCATCTGGTAAGTGTCTGCTAAAGTCAGTTGCATTCTACTGCATGTCTAGTCTTGTTCAAAGAAAAGCATGAAGTTATTTAAATAAATAACTTTAATGCTGGCTTACTGTTCAGTGTGGTATAATATAACAAACAGTTCTTTCTTGTTCTCAGGGGGACCAGTGTCTGCCCAGTGAGTCACTACTATACCAAATAGAATTACATTTTGTTTTCAGCTGGAATCATGCCTTTAAGAATCAGATCACAACACTACAAGGCCAAGCCAAGAATCGAGCAAACCCAAATCGGAGTGAAGTCCAAGCAAACCTTTCTCTGTTCCTAGAGGCAGCTAGTGGCTTCTATACTCAGGTTAGTTCTACTTTGTATATGAATTCTTGTAGCTTTAGTGATGCCCTGTTCTTTGTATACATCTTTTGTATGTATAAACACTTTATATAACAACCATATGAGACATCTGAAAGTTAATCACATATAATCTCACATAATAGATATGTCTGAAATGACTCATTCCGTTTTTTTAAAGATACAGACTTAACGTTTGGGAATGTAGTATGAGGTCCTGGGCTTAAACACCAGTATTGCCAGAGAGAGGGAGAGAAAGATACATGCTTAGGATGGAGGTTTAATTCTGAATAGAACAGGTGTGATGGGAGCCAAGCAGCAGAGGAACATGAGAGTAGCTATGTGATCAGATGAGATGTGCTCATTATGAAGGTAGGAGCTGTGTAGTGTCAGGTAAGTTGTTAACAGTTATGTCTACAGCATTAGCTACAACAGTGGAATTGATATGGATCCTGAAATTATTTTACGCTAAGAGACAGGTATTTTTTTATTTGGTTTGAAAGATAAGCTATATTATCATCACATACTTTTCCTCAGTCACATCCTGGTATAATCTACAAATGAATAGATGTTCATGGAATTTTTTTAAGGTATAATTCCTTAGAATAATTGCTATTTCTGGCTGGAGTTGAGAGCACTTGTTGCTCTCGTAGAGGACTGAAACTCTATATAGCAACTCTCAAATGTCTATAATTCCACTTCCAGAGAATTGGATGCCCTCTTCTGACTTCCATGGGATTTTATACACACACACACACACACACACACACACACAGAGAGAGAGAGAGAGAGAGAGAGAGAGAGAGAGAGAGAGAGAGAGAGAGAGAGAGAGAGGAGAGAGAGAGAAGTATTTTTAATTGCCATGTGCACCATGGCTCATGAATGAAAGTCAGAACAGTTGTGGGCACCAGTTCACTCTACCACATAGACTCTGAGGATCAAACTCTGGTCATCATCCATGGTAGCAATCACCTTTCCACACTGAGCCATCTCATCAGCCCTTGTAATGATACAATTTTTAAAAACTGTGTACTGAAGAAATCCCTGGCCCGTTTTCCCTGTGCTGCTTGCCCCCGCCTATACATTGGCTTTATTTTGGTTTAACCATTTCTTTGAATGAAGTAAAAGAAAATAATATTTGTATTGGAAGATATTAAATAACTGTCATATTTAATTAGTTACTAATGGTAGCATGTGCCTTTAATCTCAGCATGCAGAGACAGAAGCAGGCATATCTTTGTGAATGTGAGGCCAGCTTGGTATATACAAGTTCAGGCAAACCAGGGTTTCACAGGAAGGCGCTGTCTCCCTCTGTAAAAGAAGGAAAAAAGGGAAGAAGGGAGATGATTTGTCTTTCACACTATAAAATCCACCACAGGTTTTTGCTGATAAACCTCAAGTACTATTTTATTCTCAAGATTTATGCCAGTTTTTAGTTGATGCTTCTGGAAAGGGGATTGATGTTCAACTGAATAAATAATTCAAAAGGTAAATAAAGAAAATGAAGCATATACTGGGCCAACAAGATGGCTCAAGGGATAAAAACATATAACCACTTGAATCTTACAGTAAAATGGGAGAATTGACTCTCAACACATGGCCTCTGACTTACACACACACACGTGCACACACACAAATATAATTAAAGTTTAAAGCAGGAACAGGAGAGATGCTTAGTGGTTAAGAGCATTGGGCTGCTCTTCCAGAGAACCCTGGATTCATTCCCAGAATCCACATGCCAGCTCAAAATTGTCTGTAACTTCAATTCCAGGGAATCTGATGGTACACAGACTTACATGCAGGCAAAGCACCTATACACATATAAAAATAAATTTTAAAGGATAAGATGAAAGTAAAGCATCAACTAAAGGCTTGTTCATTTTGCAAGTAACTGTCAGAAAACCTGTTACTTTTTTGCTTTGCAGTTTTGTTTCTATTTTGTTTACTACTAAGACTTTTACATTTGCTGAGTAAGTGCTGTGCCACTGAACAACTTTCAAAGTGTTTGTTTCTAAGGTGCTGTATTAGATGCTGAGACTATGAAGGGAAATGATAAGCTCTGTGTGGTAATTTATGCCTAAATAAAAACACTCAGGATTATTGCAGGTTAAAGTTCAAGACCAACCAACTAAGTTCCGGGGTAGCCAGGTCCTGTCTCAGTGTCCCTCCCTACTACCACCACTATCACGCACCCCCCCCCCAAAAAAATTGAATGGTTATCCTGGGAGAAAGCAAATGTGTCTGTGATTAAGTCAGTGAGATGAGAAGCTTCTTACATTTAAGAAGCTATGCTAAATAGATAATAAGTGTGGAGCCCAGATGAGAACAAACTTAGAGCAATTACTATTATAGTTAGAGAAAGTAAGGGATATGGCCAGGTTGAAAGACACCTACCCTCCGCCCCCAAAAAAGAAAGGTTCTAGTGAGGGCAGAGGATAAGTGATATGCCTTGTTCCGTGCTGTTAAGTCAGAGAAGGGTTTAAGGATTTGGGGTTCTTGTTTTTTTGTTTTTTGTTTTTTTTGAGACAGGGTTTCTTTGTGTAACATCCATGGCTATCCTGAAACTCACTCAGTAGAACAGGCTGGCTTCCAACTCAGAGATATATCCCTGCCTCTTCCTCCCAAATGATGGTACCAAAGGTGTGTGGCCACCGCCTGGCCAGATGAGGTTTTTTAAAGGGGGAAAAATCATAGAAGTCATTGAAAATTTTAATGTGCACCATATTTTTTCCTTTTTAAATTTTTAAAACATATTCTAGGTGGTGCACAGCTGTCATTTCAGCACTTCGGAACTGTGTTCATTCAAGGCCATACTTATGACTTTCAGGATACCTGGCCAGGGATCTGTGGAGAGACTCTTTCTTAAAACAAAACAAATATCAGTGTTTCTGTAATAGGGATACTCTTGCAGGAGAATTTTTGGATAACCAGCATTTTAAAAGGACTATTAAGTTACTGTTGGCAAGATTTTTTTCTTAATATTATATAAAATGGTGGCTCCTCTCTTAAGGCACAGTATTTTGGGTTGATAAAATGTAATTTGATTAGAGTGGTAGAGATCCGATGGTTGTGTGTTTTTTAAAAGTTTAATATGTGATTACCATAATCAGATTTCCTTTGTAAACAGTTTTGACTTTTTTTAATCACCTAAAAGTCAGTACCTCAGGCACTACCGAATTCTTGGTCAAAGTGAAAGCATGTAACATTTTAAGATGCTTTTATTTCCCATGAAGAATATAGTAATTGTCTCAGATAAGTTTCTTTTTCTATAATAAAACACCGTGAACAAAGCAACTTGAAGAGAATGTTTATCTCAATTGCAATTTGAAGTCCATTATCCAAAGAAGTCAGGGCAGAAACTCGGAATAGTAACCCGAGGCAGGAGCTGAAGCAGAGGCCTTCGAGGGGTGCTGCTTACTGGCCTGCTCTGCCTGCTCTCTTAACAATCCCCGGAACCACTGTCCAGGACTGACACCAGGCCAGGCCCTGCTACAACAATCAAGCTTGTGGGACATTTTCTTCTTTGAGATTTCTTCTTTCCAGATATATAGCTTGCATCAATTTGATATAAAAGTAGATAGTACAGTAATAGTTCTTACTCGAAGAAAATGGGAGGAGAAAGCATTGCCATATTCCTATGTAGTGTAACAGGGAACTGTTTGCTTCATAGTCAACTCTTTTTTGGCACAGAGTAAGGAGTAAGGAAAAGAAAAGAAAAAAAGAAAAAAAAAAAAAGGAAAGAGTAAGGAGCTGAGGAAAAGCGGGCAGTAGGTAGTTTTTCCTCAATGAGCAGGATCCCAGAACTGTCTAGTACTGTCATGCTGAATGAATGAATGAATGAATGAATGAATGAATGACTTATGTACCATACACCTGATAGAAGGCAGATATTTGGATGAGTCTAGTTGTATGTAAAGACCAGTGAGAAGAAAATGGGAAGAAAAAAGACAGACTTTCAAATGCTTGGCAAGATGGGGGAGGGACTTCGAATAAAGGAAACAGAAAAGAATGGTTGCAAAAACGTTTAAGAGCTGGCTAGCCTTCAGATCTGCACGTTGAAATGCGGCATGGGGTGCAGTAAGATGGTGGCAGTGTAGGGATCGTTGTGTTTGGCTAGCTAACACATAGCAGGTCATCTGACTGATGCTTCAGGTAGCCAGTGCTGAATTGGGGCAGAGGAGAGTGAATGAAAGTCAGGTGGGAATGGATGTAAAGAGTAAGTAGGTATTGAGAACACAGATGAGGAAAAAGATGGACTCCTTTAGAGGAGTCTTGTGGAAATGAGAAAGACATTATTGGGGTAGGATGTAACAGAAAAGAGACAAAACAGTGGAATAACAGGCCTACACAGAGTAGGTAACTTTGACCAGAGGAAAGAGTCCTTCACACCTCAGAATGAAGAGTCTAGAACTCGAGAAAATAAATGTCAAGACCTTGTCTTGCATTTTAGAAACATTTCTAACCAGTATTTAATGATTATTTTTAAGAAGTAGATACTTTCATGGTGTTCCTTATTTTTAGTGCTTGCTGAATGTTTTTTAAAATGCTTTATATGAAAATGCTTTGATAAATGAGAATTAACCCATCAAAGATTACATTTAATCTCCATACAGTTCTTACTGGAGTCTCTGCAGTATGTGATTACTTACATACATAATCTTGTGTATATAAAGTTACTGTTAGAACATTCTGACATTACTAAATTTTTCTTATATTTTTTCTTCAGTTATTACAGGAACTGTGTACAGTGTTTAATGTAGATTTGCCATGCCGTGTGAAGTCTTCCCAGTTGGGAATTATTAGCAATAAACAGACGCACACCAGCGCCATAGTGAAGCCGCAGTCGAGTTCCTGTTCCTACATCTGCCAGCACTGCCTCGTCCACCTTGGAGACATTGGTGAGCCTGTGGACAGGATTAACGACACACTCATCCTTTTCTTTGAATAATCATAGGAAGAAACTTCAAGTCTACATGTTTGGCCTAGATTGACATATGAAGAAACTACAAAATTCACTTTTAGGAACTTTTTCTCCACGTTTTGAGATTGGCAGAAGGATTTTGGAAAAAGAAATTCTCAAAATTAAAATTTAGATTCTCTTCAGATTTGATCCAGGTATAGGCAAATAGTAAACACTAAAACTGTAGCCAAAGGTAAATTATTAAAGTAATATTGTATTTCCTAAATTAGAAATTTATACTCTTTTAGAATAAAGTTTATAAATTACTTCTTTTAATCTAGTTTGTCTATTATTTCTTCCTACTGGTGCACTGAAAGCTCATTTTATATGCTGCTTCCTTTCAAAGGTTAAATTTGCATTTCCATTATATACATTTTACCTGGGGTTATTATATAACTTATTTTTCTGTTCATTCCTTTAAGGTGACCTAAAAAGGTTATAAAACAAATTAACTATAGGATTATGTTTTGTCCTGAAATAACAAGGAATGAGGAACATTAGTGTGTTTAAATTAGTAGATTTTAGATTTCTTAATGTCATAAATGAGTGACAATTTGAGAGGTCACATCAGAGTTATCAGTGAGCTCTGCAGGGAGGTGCAGTATGTTTAGGTTGGTTTTGCTTTAAATGTCTTCTTTGCACACACATAATATTGCAGTAGATGCAAGGCATTTTTCAAAAATCACTTTATAAGATATTGAGAAAATACTTCATTTTCAGATCATATTGTATAGTGTTTTTTGTTTTGTTTTGTTTTTAAGTGCCATATAACTCACCCCTTCTTGTGGGCCGGCTCCAGGTCACCAGCATAGTCCATAGTGGGAGCTGGTGATGCATGACACTGGAGGACCTGAAAATGGGGGCTAGGTAAGCTTTAAAATTGGTTAACGCTGAATGTCCCAAATAGAGAAGATTGGATGGACACTCACACATAATCCTATAGTTAATTTGTTTTAAATTTTTCTGTCTTTAATAGTCTGTAAAGTAATTTTAATGTCTTTATTATTTCTAGAATTTAAAACTCTAGCTGTTTTGGACATGGCCCTCCTCGTGGTTTTTGTGTATGTTTATGTATATCTATATGATTTTAAACTGAATTTTCTTTTTCTTCTCAGCTCGATACAGAAACCAGACTAGCCAGGCAGAGTCCTACTATAGGCACGCTGCTCAGCTTGTCCCCTCCAATGGTGAGTGGACCTGCCATCTTAAGGGACCATGGTCCTGCGTTCTTTATAGGACCATAGCAGATAGATTTCATTTTTTAAAGTGTATTGGAGCTGTAGATGTTGAATTTCAGCAACATTGAGTTTCATGTTTTTCTTTTTAACTTTATAATTTCATATACTTAAAATGAAACTTTTAAGAAAGTTACTCTATAAGCCAATGTAAATGGAGTTAATCAATGTGGTCTAAAGTTTTCTACAACTCTTGCATTCTTAGTTGGCCTACAGAGTGATGATCTTTCAGGATAGCCATTTCTTAGAAATCTAACCAGTTACCTAAAAGGTAGTGCTTTTGATGACTCCAAAATAGCCATTCTTGGATAAAATTGTTAAACAGCAGATACTTACTGTTACAAGTCATTTGTGCCTAGCTACATTGAAATTTTAGAGTCTAGATAATGTCTCAGATTGAGAGATTATCTGGACACACTATCCATTTCGTATTTGCTTCGTATCAGCTGTCACACCTCAGTAGCAGAGCTGAGTGCTTGGGATGAGTCCCTAGCACCTATATAGTCAAGGAGATTTGCTAGCTAACCCTTTCTGAAACCATGATTGCTTATTGTACTGATCCTAGTTTTATGACTTGTTTTGTTTTGAGACTATCTATGTGGCCCAATATGGCCTTGAACTCTAATTCTCCTGTCTAAGCCTTTCAAGTGCTAGAATTACAAGTGTGTGCCTCCATAGTCAATATTTAATTGTATGACTTTTTAACCTGCACATGATAGGATGTGCCATCCCTAATGTGTACAATTTCACATTATGTCCATCTGTAATTGATAGTCATAAGATTTGCCTTACATAATACTTTGCATTATTAATTCAAGGATTTAACTGAGCATTTGTATTTTGATAGCAAGATTGGTTCTTGGTAACTTTAAATCTTAACCTTCTCCTCTAGGTCAGCCGTACAATCAGTTGGCTATCCTAGCGTCTTCCAAAGGAGACCACCTGACCACGATCTTCTACTACTGCAGGAGCATTGCTGTGAAGTTCCCTTTCCCAGCCGCCTCCACCAATCTACAGAAGGCACTTTCCAAAGCACTGGACAGCCGGGATGAGTTGAAAACCAAGTGGGGTGTTTCTGACTTCATCAAGGCCTTTATTAAATTCCACGGTCATGTATACCTGAGTAAGAGTTTGGAAAAGCTGAGCCCTCTTCGAGAGAAGTTAGAAGAACAGTTTAAGGTTCGAGTTAAAAACAAAAAAATGTCTCAAGTCGGAAAGCTTAAAATTTGGAGAACATTAACTTACAGTTTTGTTATTTTGTGGTGTTGAGGGGTGGAACCCAGGGCCTTGGACAAGCTAGACAATTCCCCCACTGAGCTATGTCCAGAGGACTAGATTCCTAGTTTCTATGTTGCTACGTCATTATGAACCCATAGTCAAAGTTGAATTTGAAATATATGAAGTTCTTGCATCCAGCTTCCCTCTTGTTATCTGAACTATATGGTATCCATTCATTGTTGAAGCAACCTTCTCATTGACACCTGCCAGTTGGCAAAATGGGTCAAGGTATAACTATATTAAGAAACAAGACAGTTATAAATACAGTGAGAAACTGTCCAAAACAACAACACAAAACTTGGACAGTGAAAGCATAAATAGCCAAATGTAGTCAATTTAAAATAATTACCGATAACTGCTGAGTTGATCATTTACAGTAGAAATAGTTTGCTGCAGAATAGTTTTTACTAGGTGTATTTTCTTCTTCCCAGTGGCCTGTTTAAACTTAGGAGATACACACACACACACACACACACACACACACACACACACACACACGGGTGTAAAAGGAACACTATCATTTGAGTGCCCTCAATTACTTAGCCTAGAAAAGAATATTGTAATCTGAATAGAGTTGTTGGATTTAAAGTATTATCAGTATAAATAGCTTATTTAAGAGGCTAGATTCTTTATAAATATAAAAGCAGAAAATAGAAATCTCAGTATACAGATCTGACAGGAGCACCAGTCAGTCTCTGTCTGTCTGTCTGTCTGTCTGTCTGTCTGTCTGTCTGTCTGTCTCTCTCTCTCTCTCTCTCTCTCTCTCTCTCTCTGTGTGTGTGTGTGTGTGTGTGTGTGTGAGATCTTTAGATAAGTCTTACTGCGTTAGCTCTTGCTGATCTCAATTGCCCACATCATTACAGCCATGTCAAACCTGACTCCATCTGATGTATTATCAATTCTTACCGGAATACTAACGACACTTGATTCTGCTGTCCTCTAGACTGCTTCCTGGGGGAGAGATGGACGAGGGATGGCTACAACTAAAAGTATCCATCCTAGTAGCTGTCAACTTTTTAGGAATTTAGGTTTGGAAATTATTCCATGTGGGTCAGATCCCATCACAGATGTTAAAGCAGAAGTATGATCACATTGAGACCACTAGCTCTGAGAATATGCATGGTAATGTCACACGCTGCTTAGCAGGTTACCATGTACACAGTCACTATGTAAATGAAACTTAGTAAAAATCATATGTGGATTTTCCTAGGAAAATTTCAGCATGATCACTTTAAGGTGCTTATTAGACATCCTAATGGCAGCTTCAGCATATCATTTGTCCCTATGTTCCTAAGTATGTGGCTTCTGCATTGTTTATAAAGGTTTTCTTTTTTGAAAGTGAAAAGTTTAGGACAACTTTGTCATGCTTCATGTATCAAGGGTTCAAAATAATACTTGAATGTTTTTGTTTGGAATTCTTTCACTATATACTTTTAATCATTTGTCCCTTTTAAACATTTTATTCAATATATGTCTTATAAGACAACCTCTAAATGGATTAAAACCTCTAAATGTCTAAATATATGTATAGCCCAAATACTTTCTACTCAGGCCATATCACAAATATATGCTGTTTCTGGGGCTGGAGAGATTGCTCAGCTCCTCTTCCAGAAAACCCAGTTCTATCCCCAATACCTACAATATACTCAGGCAAAATTGCTATATTTATAAAAAATAACAGTAGATAAATCTTTAATACATGGACAGTTTCTTAAAGCAAAAATGCTCAAGCAATAGGTTAAACAACTGAGCAGTGCCTGAATTGATCCTTTCTAGTGTAGGTGGGGTTTTTTTTTGTAGACATTAGACCCATATAAAATACTAGAATAAAGAGTAGGACAGTTTAATCATCCAGTAATGCTATTACAGCACTCTGTGATTCTGAGTGTAGATGTTTAGTAATTCTTGTGTCTTAAATGGATCCTGCTCTTGATAATATATGCAGTATCTTTCTCTCCCATTACAGAGACTGCTGTTCCAAAAAGCTTTCAACTCTCAACAGTTAGTTCATGTCACTGTCATTAACCTGTTTCAACTTCATCATCTTCGTGACTTTAGCAATGAAACAGAGCAGCACAGTTACAGCCAAGATGAACAGTTGTGTTGGACACAGTTGCTGGCCCTCTTTAGTGAGTATTAAATCATTCAACTTTGACAGGTGTAATCTACATGTATTTTTGTATATTTGTGTATTTTTGTAAATGTAGCCAAATGCAATGATATATAAAATAAGCCCTATATTCCTTAATATTGGATCAGAGAGATTTAAACATCAAATTCTGCCCTTTTATCTGCTTTATACCACTTATGTACTTTATATAACATTTTAACACAGAAAGTGTTTTCTCTCTTTCTGTTTTTTGATAGTCTTACTGTGTATTCCCAGGCTGACCTTGAACTTCATGGTCCTCATGTTCCAGCCTCTTGGATACTGGAATTATAGCCATGGAGTGCCATGCCTGGCTGAAAATATCTATTTAGAAGGAAACTAAGATATGTGAATGTTTAGTGCAGCAGAAGACTCATAGCAATATTGTAAACTGGTATGCTGTTTGAAATGCTTTATACATTCTGCATCTTTCTCTCCATCCCACCCCCAAGTGTCTTTTCTTGGCATCCTGTGCAAATGTCCTCTCCAGAATGATTCTCAGGAGTCCTACAATGCCTATCCCCTTCCTGCAGTCAAGGTCTCCATGGACTGGCTAAGACTCAGACCTCGAGTCTTTCAAGAAGCAGTGGTGGATGAAAGACAGTAGTAAGTGTTGTAAAATTTTAAGGTGCTTGGGTGGTTTGTTTGATATTCAGAAACACAGGAAAACTGCCTTCTAAAAGAATATTGAACAATTGAAGACTGCTGCCCGCTCTGTGAAAATTGAAATGAAAGCATCTATGCATATTTTCATTTGTTTTGAATTCGTTGTTAGGCACATGATCTTGGATAGAAATTTGTGACTCCTATATTCCCCTGTTCCCAGTTGCCATATCATGAAGAGATAGTCTTCACATTTCAAAATGAACTTGACATTAAAAATCAAGTTGGTCTCTGTAAGCTATCTCTGGGCCACCCTTTTCTGTTTTGTTTAAATAATAAACTTTGATTTTCTATACACAAATTGATTCTTCCTTGTAATTTTTATTATAATTTTTAATTTTATTTTAATTTTACTTAATTTTTATTTTGTTTAACCATAAGTGACTGAAAATAATTCTTACCTTCCTCAAGACAGTAGAAACAGTTCTTAAGAACCTTTGATTTTAGTGATGAATGACATTTTCAGTGTACTTTTGATTGTAGAAATGTTTCAAAGAGACTGCAGTGGCAAAGTTTCTCCCCTGCATATGTTAGTATTTTTGACTCTGAAGTTTCTGCTATACCTGGGATGTACACACCAACAAGGGATTATCTAACTATTAAATAATGGGACCTCATTAGAATTCTCCTCATCCCTAAACACAGATACCTTCATTTTTGACATAGTTATGCATGTGATTTAGGAGTGTAGCATAGGATAGTGTCTGTCTGCTTTTAATATTAATATGGGCAATGCTAGTACAGGGTTTTAGGTACTGCTTTTTTTTTTTTTAAATAAATTATTTTGCTTATGTGTACTCTTAAAAGTCAAACTTGTGTTTTATTTAATAAATTGTCAGGAACTCTAAACTATGGACTCTTTGTTTTCCATTGGCTTACAGGGGTTTAGTGTTTGGGGGCAAGACTTATCTGCTGCTTTTGTTTCTACGGGGATTTTTTCTGTTGCACATGTAGTAGACAAGGAGATTGTAGCTATGTGTACTTGGACCCTAAAAAAAGAATCACTTTGAACAGAGATTTGAATTTAGTTTAGCCATTCTTTGTCACTGGCTGAAGAACATTTCCACTGTTCTGGAAATGTATATATTCAATCTTTGACAAATTATTTTCCACCCATTAAACGAGCATTGGGAAATAGTATAGAGTAGTGCGTCTCTCACATGTGTTTTTGCCTATGTAGTTTTGAAAATGTCTATTGCGATTTTACATAGCCTTTAAGATGTCAAGTAGTGGGACAATGAGTAAAGAGTGGAGTCCTTAGAGATGCCATTTTTGTAATTTATCAGTATTCTAAGTTTTCTTGTATAGAATAAAATCTGAAATTTTCTTTAATTTACAGCATTTGGCCCTGGCTAATTTCTCTTCTAAATAGTTTCCATCCCCATGAAGATGATCTCTCAAGTACTAATGGTAAGAGATGCCTAAAGTGTGTATTGTCTCTCTGATTTTCTATCAGTAATGGGAGGTTGAAAACCAGGGAAATTGGGCTTTTGATGAGGCTTGTTTGTTTTACTTTAAGTTTGGTGTTTCAGAGAGGCTCTGACTTCTGGTATTGATGAAGTGACTGCATGTGGGTAACTCTCCTAAAGTCCCCTGAAACTCGTTAGAGTAGATATTCATGACCTTTAAACTCTCCACTTTCTTCCCTGTCTCGTCATCATTACTAGCTGTTTGGGATCTTTGTTTGGATTTAGGTTTATATATTTTACATGTTTGAATATTTTGCCTGTGTGTGCATATTCATACCATGTATTTGCCTAGTGTCCACCATGACAGAACAGGGGCTTGGATTCCTTGGAACTAGAATTACAGACAGTTGGGAGTGGGTGCTAGAAACCAAATTTGGGTTCATCCAGTACTCTTAACTGCTGAGCTCTCTCCCCAGCCCCACTAGTGATCTTGTTTGGTTTGGTTTGGTTTGGTTTTAAGGAAATGATGTGAACACCAGTCTGCCAGATAGCTACACATCACACAGAATTTAGCACATAAGGCATAAAAGACACACATTACCAATAGATATCCCATAGTATTATAGTTTATATTGTCCACATGATAGTGCATAATCTTAGGACATTCTCCTGTGTACAGACATAATAGTCATGTACTACCTTAAACATGCTTTTAAATTTAGCAGTGTAATATTAACATTTTTATTTGCTCCTAACCAGTTTTTACTGACTGCATAATTTTTTACTTCATATATGTGTCACAGTCTATTATCCTATCTTTGACATTTTCCTTATCAAGGGCCAGAAAACATAACTCAGGTCAGTAAAATGCTCACTTCTCAATCATGAGGACCTAAATTCAATACCTAGAATCCATGTAAATAATTTCCTTCATACCTGGAATCCCTATACTGGCAAGCCAGAAACAAGATGATTCCAGGGCTCTCTTGCCCACCAATCTAGCCTAATCTAGTTTTATTGGCCTAGTTCCAGGCCAGTAAAAGACCCTTTTTTTCAGAGGACGTGGACTACATTCCTAAGGATGACACCTGAGGCTGTCCTGGCACACAAACATAACGTGTACATGTATACACTTTCATAATTTAAATTTTCTTCCTAAATAGTGCTGTACCAAGCAGCATGGGGCTTCTCCCTTCTTCTATCATTAGTAATTTGCAACAAGTCACTGGATCGGACTTGGAATGTTTGGAATAATACCCAAGATTATTTCTCGTACGCTCTCATTGATATTAGTGTTGTCACTGGATAACTTACGGTCACATGTAACCTAAACATTGGGCTTACTAGATTTGATAATGAAGCTCTGGATTCTGTTTTTGATTGGTTTGTTTGTTTTTTCTTTAGATTTTTCATGATAGGGTTTCTTTGTATAGACATAGCTATCCTGAAACCAGCCTATAGACCAGGCTGGCCTTGAATTTAGAATCCACCTGCCTCTGCCTCCTGAGTGCTGGGATTAAAGGTATTGCCACACCTAACTAAAGTTGTAAATTCTTGAGAGAGTAGATGAGGAAGTTCTTTGTGCCCAGCAACTTGAGTGTTTAGTATTGAATGTTAGGGATATCTAGGGCTGAGAGGTGACAGGCAGGGTTTCCTTGGATGACTTACCGAAGAGCAGAAAATGGACATGAAACAGTCTTCCCATACCTTTAATTTATTCACTTTTTCTTATATCTACAAAATAATAAGATTTTAATTGAAATGTTTACAAATTTTGGCGTCTTCCTTTCTTTAGCCACACCACTTCCAGAAGAGTTTGAATTACAAGGATTCTTGGCTTTAAGACCTTCTTTCAGGTAAGTAGCTTTGAAGTGTTTCCAGTGTTAAAATTTGTAGAAATCTGGCCTACTGGTAGAGGAGTCTTTGATTTGTCCAACTGTTTCATCTTTTCTTTAACATTGGTTGGTTGGTTGGTTGGTTGGTTGGTTGGTTGGTTGGAATGGGGGCCAAGGGAGTGGGATATGGGCATAGTTTGCGTGTGTGCATAGGTGGTGAGATCAATGTGAAATGTTTCAAAGAAATACAGAATAAAGAGATGAAAAATAAAAATGTTCTCCCAGGTGATGCTTCACAAATTCTACTTTTTTACTTCCCTTAAAATTAAGGGCTGTCTTAAAAGGGAACCTTTCAGCCATGCATATTCATTCTTACATTTTGAGTCAGGGTCTCACTCTGTTGCCCTGACTATCGTAGAACTAACTTTGTAGACCTGGCTGGCCTCAGACTCAAAATCCCACCTGCCTCTGTCTCCTGAATGCTGGAATTAAAAGGTTTGAGCCACCTTACCAGGCTATTTTATTTTTTGAGACACCGTCTCCATAGTCATTGGTGAACTGAAGCTTGTTGCATAGACTGTATTAGTGTCAAACATGCAGCAATCCTACTGCCCCTGGCTCTCGAGTGCTAATATTATAGGCATGCGCTGCACCACACCGATACTCAGCAAATACTAAATTTTAAGTAAAGTTGACTTTGTTTTTGCATACCAGTTGTAGTGACAGGGCAGTGAACATGGCTCAGTGTGTTAGAATGCTTGTACAAGCATAAGTGTGGATCCCATCATCCATATAAAAGCCAAGCATACTTTCCAGTGTATAGCTGGAAAGAATGAATGAATGAATGAATGAATGAGAAACAGGTTCAGTGAGAGACCTTGTCTCAAGGGAATAAGGCGAAGAGTGATAAAGACATCCATAGTTCTTTTCATGTGAGCATGTGCGTGTTACGACTAAGTCATACACACCAATTTTACAAGAAATTTTTTAAAAAATCAGCAAAGAGGCAAAGTAATCCCCTTCTGCAGTTCCCCCCACTCCCACTTGGTCTCTTCCTGCCCTGCCTCTTGATCTACCTTCTGTCTTGTTCTTTCCTCTCACTTTGCTATCCCCCACCTTTTACTCTGCTTCACAGTGTAGCTCCCACTGGGTTTTTTGGTTTTTTTTTTTTTTTTCCTCCTGTTTCTTCCCAAATAGCTGTCTTCCTTTAGCCTACAAACATGTTTTTTGGTTTTTTTTTTTTTTTTTTTTTAATTCTGTAAAATAAAACTCAGTCAGTCTCTGTCTTTCTCTGTTGCTGTGCATTTCTCAGTACCACAGATTTTCTTAGGAGCAGTTTACTCCTCATTTCTCAACCTGCTGATACTTAAAACTAACCTTGTCATCTTAGTCACCAAATTCTAATGGCTCTGTTCTTACAAAAGCTATGAATTTATTTTTTTTAGCTTCTTTAAACTGCTACACAAATAGTCTATGAAGGATTAATACTGAAAACATAATCATAAGCTTTAACTTCTAAAAAATTAAAGCAAAGACAAAAAGTTTAGTCACAAATACTGTTTAGCATCTTTGTAACAGTTTATCATTCTTGCTTTATTCATTTTTAAGCTGTTTGTTTGTTTGTTTGTTTGTTTGTTTGTTTTTCGAGACAGGGTTTCTCTGTGTAGCCCTGGCTGTCCTGGAACTCACTCTGTAGACCAGGCTGGCCTCGAACTCAGAAATCCGCCTGCCTCTGCCTCCCAAGTTCTGGGATTAAAGGCCTGCACCACCACTACCCGGCATTTTTAAGCATTTTTAAAAATAATTTTACCTTTTTAAATTCTTGTAGCATAAGGTCCATTGACGTACTTTATTTACCAGTCCAGAAATTAGAAAAGCCTTTTTTTTCTCATCAAGGATTATAATTCTATTACCAAAATGCCTTTAATATTTAGCGCTCTCAAGTGACTACTGACAGTGTCTCCTGACTCAAGTTTACGTATTGATCATTATTCTTGGATCTTCTTTAGCTTGATGTCCAAGTTTGAGAACTGTCCACCTCTCATTGCTCCTCACACCATCAGCTCTCACTTGCTCACACCTTCCAGCTTTTAGCCCCTTGGCCCTATTTTCTGTCTCTTTTTCTGCCTACCTCCATTGTGTATATTCACCCTGCACCCACTGTGTCCTTCTGGGTGGCTCTGTTTTTTCTCTGTATACTTGGTTCACGCCACACTAGAGCATCGCCATCTGCTTCTTGGCCTTTTCCCTACTGTCTTGGTCAGTACCTGTTCTGCCTGACAAACTCCAGTTCAGGTGTCACTCAGAAACCTTCCCACAGTTTTTTAGAAGGAATTCAATTCTTTCACTTTTTTATTCTTTATGTGGTTTTATTATAAGGTTATCAGGTTTAATTTTAACTACTTTTTTTCTGAAGATGGGAACTGTTTTTCACTTATCTTTATGTTCCTAAGCCTAACTTGTTCAATGACATTTTGGATTAGAGATATGCATGATTTCATTATGAAAAGCCCAGGGTGTCCTGAAACCTGCTGCCCTGCCTCCAACTCTGAAATGCCAGAATTACAGGCATACACCATCACCCCTGACTCTCTTTTTCTTTTAAAATTAATGACAGGAGATCTCAGGAACCCCTTTGCAAATTTGGTTTATTCTCTGTCCATATACTATATAACAGTTGTACACTTCTGATTTAGAGAACAAAAAGTACAGTGATAGTTTTTGTAATAGGTACCTCAGAAGCTAGAGAGATGGTTAGCTAACACTTTTTTGCTTTTGCAAAGGGCCTAGGTTTGATTCCTAGTACCCACATGGCAACTCAAAAGCACTTGAAACTCTAGTTCAAGGGAATCCAATGCCTTATTCTGGCCTCATGGGTTTCAGCCATACATATGGTGCATATACACACATATAGTAAAACACTTCATGCACATAAAAAAATAACAAATTAAGAAATGTGCACCAGAGACCCTTAGCACTATGTTGTTTGAGACAGAGTTTATTTTTATAGCCTTGGCTGTCCTAGAACTAACTTAGTAGACCAGACTGAAACTGATCTCAAATTCACAGATACCCACCTGCCTCTGCCTCCCAATTGCTGGTATGAAAGGCATGCATCACCACTGCCTGCGTATAATGATTATATTTTTAATTAGTCAAAGTATTTAGAAAATGG
This sequence comes from Arvicanthis niloticus, assembly GCF_011762505.2. Classification (NCBI taxonomy): domain Eukaryota; kingdom Metazoa; phylum Chordata; class Mammalia; order Rodentia; family Muridae; genus Arvicanthis; species Arvicanthis niloticus. Next base: position 40,066,643 of record NC_047667.1, on the reverse strand, counting down.
GTATTTGGGGTTTCATACAATAATAGAGCTTTTTCCTGGCATGGACAAAGATATGGGTTCAATCTTAGGACCCCAAACAAGCAGAATCTTTAATAACAAAACCTATGGATTATTTGATTTATTACCTAGAAAGTAAAAATATTATATTAATATAATGAACCTTGATTTTATTTCCTGCTTTGTTTCTTGTATTTGGAAATATAAATTCAAGAAAATACAGTTGATCACATGTAGTCTATAATCTGTGTGGGAAACATCTTGATGTGTTTACATTTGCTTTCCTGGAAATTTTTTCCAGTATTTAATCTGCTATAATGTGCTGTGTTATTTTTAGGAACTTGGATTTTTCCAAAGGCCATCAGGGTATCACAGGAGACAAAGAGGGTCAGCAACGACGAATACGGCAGCAACGTTTGATTTCCATAGGGAAATGGATTGCTGATAACCAGCCACGGTACGCCCATGGCCTACTTTTGCACTCCTTTCTGATCCCTTTATTGTCACACACATGTGTACCTCGTGTATGTTTTAGACTTTGGGATAAAACTATGATGAACTAAGAAAGCATTGGTGGCATATCTTGTTAGGAGCCAAGTGATCATAAATGTATTTAGTCTCTCTTTTCTTATTTATGATAAGAAGAATTAATCTTGCCTTTCTTAATTATCATGAGCTGCTCCAGTTTGTAAACATCTGTATTATTTGAATTGCATTGGACATTGTTGTGTCCAGTGAGTGATTTGTGTGGCAAGGATGTGCAGGTCAGTTTCAGTCAGGACAGGGCAAGACCATACTTCTAGCACTAGTTAAAGACAAAGCAGATGAAGTTGCTGGTGTAGTGAGAAGAACACAAGTTTTGGAGTCGGTTAGGTTCGTGTCGTTTCTAGCTTGGATCTTTTCTGCGAACCTGCCATCTTTCTGATGGGACGTATCCTGTTCAGAGTCAGTCACCTACTGTTATTTCTTAGTGTTTGTATTTAAACTCCTGCCATGCTCTGTGCACTTGAATGCTTGCATGTTTAAACAAACTTATACCATTTCTGGGCTTCACTTTTATCTATAAGATAAATATATATAGCTCCCTTATAGGCTATGTCAAGGACAGACTAGTGTCTTAAATCATGCTCAGTAAGTGTGACCACAGTTATTAGAAGAGGAAAGACGGGAGAGTGAATGTGATGTGGTGATGTGAAATAACACAAGAGTCTCAGTTACTGAGTAATACTGTTCATGCTAAGTGAATCTATTACGTTATTCTTTCCCTTTTTTTTGTCTAAAAATAATCATTGAAGCTACACACAAGTCACACAATTGAGTTACTGGTTTTTGTAGTTTATGTTTTTTATATATGAACTTATTCTTGCTTTTTTAGGCTGATTCAGTGTGAAAATGAGGTAGGGAAATTGTTATTTATCACAGAAATCCCAGAATTAATACTAGAAGACCCCAGTGAAGCCAAAGAGAACCTCATCCTACAAGAAACATCTGTGATAGAGTCACTAGCTACAGATGGGAGCCCAGGACTGAAATCAGTGCTGTCTACAGGCCGAAATCCAAGCAACAGCTGTGACTCAGGGGAGAAACCAGTGGTCACCTTCAAAGAGAACATTAAGCCACGAGAAGTGAACAGAGACCAAGGAAGAAGCTTTCCTCCCAAAGAGGTGAGAAGGGACTGTAGCAAAGGAGTAACTGTAACTCAGGATGACGGACAGAAGGACAGCAGCAAGAGGAGAGCTGAGACCAAGAGATGCACCTTAGGAAAGTTGCAGGAAACAGGAAAGCAGAGTGTGGCAGTGCAGGTAAGCTGTATTTGAACTATAAAGCAGGGAGAGGAAGGCTCACACCAACGGCAAGGTTTCTCGTTTTGTTCATAAAGACCAGTACATTAGCCAGCCATTCTGAAGTTTCAGTGCATTCTTTTACCTATAGGAAAGTATGTGTAGACAAAGCCATGGTAGATGGTGACTTTATCAATTTGAAGGAGTTCCTGTGTCAGTGACGTTCTCTTTAACTAAGTGTTCCGCATGGGGTTGTATTTTTCTTTGGAAAGTATAATTACTGATTAATATTACAGAAGAGTTTTGGGTTTTCATAGCATCTAGTAGAATTAAAAGTGTATCGAAGCTTTCTGTCCCCCGTCCCCCCCCTCGAGTTATTGCAGGCTGGGTGTGGTAATAATATACACCTTTAAACCCAGCACTCAAGAGGCAGAGGCATGTGGGTCTTTGAAGTAAGAGACCAGCCTGGTTTTACATACTAAGTTCTAGGCTACATAATGACCCTATCTCAAAAACAAACAAGGTTCACCGTACAAAGTAAAACTTTTTTTTTTTTTTTTTTTTTTTGAGAAAAATGAAGCTCCTTTTCTTGACATAATACCTGTTTGAGCCAGCGGTATTGAACAGTAGAATCCTGGTTCAAAAATTGGTAAAGCAAGACCTTAAATCTTGTTTGAGAAAAGCACTTCCCAGCTACTGTAACCCTTTTTATACCTTCCCAAAAGGGATACTGTTAATTTCATATAATACAAAGGATCTTGATTTTTATTAATGCTATTAATGTTCTGATGACTGTAAGGAGCTGTGTGATTAGTTAGCTCACTGTGGCAAGCGTACATGTGTGCCTTGTGGGCCTCCATTGCAGTAGGCTGCTTATCAGCAAAAATGCCTTGCTTGATGGAATAGGGGCAGGGGTGGCAACAGAATGTGGTTCCCCTCTTCTTTAATTTGATGCGTGTTTTGCTGGTACACTCGTGTACTTATATGAAGGTGAAAGGACAACCTTAGGTGTCATCCTCAGGAAGACCATCTGCTTCCTCTGAGACAGGGCCTCTCACTGGCGTCGAGCTCAGCAGTTAAGCTAGACTGGCCAGCCATCGGGCCTTCTTCCTGGCTCCTCACCAGCACTGGGACTATAAGTATTGCAGCTGGTATCTTTGCTGGGTTTGGAGATTGAATTCTCATTCTCCTCATGTGTACAGGCATTTTACTAACTGAGCCATCCTCTAAACTACACACAAATAGGAAATGGCCTGAAGAGAAGAAAAGGCAAAGAAAACAAAAAAACAAAACCCCACCAAATAACTAGACCCATGTTTGAGGACTAAGTCTAGCACCTTCTGTCTGTCCTCTGTCATGGCCTCCCAGGAAGGCCCACACTGATAGTAAAAATCTCCTTTTCTGTCCTCAGTCCTTCTCAGATCTACTGGTAGATAACAAAAGTAAATCTGACATACAGGTGTGACAGTACATTCCTGTAATTCCAGCATTTAGAAGACAGGCAGGAGGATTGCAACACATTTGAGGCCTGCCTAGGCTACATAGCAGTTTCTAAACTAGCCAAGACTACATAGCAGAACCTTGTCTCAACAATACAGAACAACAGTTTGCAGACATGATTATCATGCTCTTTTTCTGTACCTATTTTCTTGCCTTTTGCTCAGCCTTGAGGACTGCCCGTGGGACCTCCTTGTTAACTTGATATTTAGAACTTTGGGCCTGATTGTTGCTGCTGAAAGTATTCTTACATTTGTTTAAAGAGCCTTAAGAAGTGCTACCTAGTTAAAATTAAACCAGGAGCCATGGTATGTCACCTGTGAGATAAGTTTTCATTAAATCAGAATTCAGCATGAAGAGCCCTAGCTGAGTTGGCGAGTCTTTTAGCCTGTGGGTATGAGATATCTCACTTGTACAACAAATGATTTCTACATTCCTTTTCCTTATTTTTCTGTGCTTATAAGAAAGCAAAATAATTGTGTTAGTAAATGAAAGTCTTTCTTTTACTAGTAGTTTATTTTAATTTTCTTATATTAACTTAGATGGATATAGTAAGGTTTTACATATTTTTCTTAGAGGAAGTGCTTTTTTTTGGTTTTTCGAGACAGGGTTTCTCTGTAAGGAAGTGCTTTTTTCTAATACATGAGTACCAGGTTTTTATGGTTAGTTTTGGTTCTGTTGATTGTAGGTAAAATCCCAGACAGAGCTAAGAAAGACTCCAGTGTCTGAAGCCAGGAAAACTCCTGTCACTCAAACTCCAAGTCAAACGAATAATTCTCAGTTCATCCCCATCCATCACCCTGGAGCCTTCCCTCCTCTTCCCAGCAGACCAGGTAAATACACATTCTTCTGCTTGATTCCTTTAGTGTGGGACTTTCTGTTCAGTCACTGGATAGTTTGTATTCTTAGGGCAGTGTTACTAAGCTGAACTATAAAGGGAAAAGAAGTCCAGCTTCCCAAATGGTTATGGGACTGTGGTTGAGTCATTTCTATATAGTTAACACATTTGTGCTGGTCAGTTACTATGAATATTCCTCCATGCTGTCATTAAAACATGAAAGTATCTTTAGGAGAGTGATTCCTTTATGTTAGAGGAAAAGAAACCAATAGTCTGTATTTCTTAATGTCATGTTAAAGACCTGCATTGCTGCTTTTATAATATGTAAGAAACATCCTCTTCTCAAATTTTACAGCTTTCTTTTGTCAAGTTTCTTTAGAACTAAAGCTATGTTCTTCTGTTTTGAAGGGTTCCCGCCCCCGACATATGTTATTCCCCCTCCTGTGGCATTTTCTATGGGCTCAGGTTACACCTTCCCAGCTGGTGTTTCTGTCCCAGGAACCTTTCTTCAGTCTACAGCTCACTCTCCAGCAGGAAACCAGGTGCAAGCTGGGAAACAGTCCCACATTCCTTACAGCCAGCAACGGCCCTCTGGACCAGGGCCAATGAACCAGGGACCTCAACAGTCACAGCCACCTTCCCAGCCACCCCTTACATCTTTACCAGCTCAGCCAACAGCACAGTCTACAAGCCAATTGCAGGTTCAAGCTCTAGCTCAGCAACAACAATCCCCTACAAAAGTCATACCAGCTTTGGGGAAAAGCCCGCCTCACCACTCTGGATTCCAGCAGGTAGGCAACAATGTGTACTGTCAACTAAAATGGCAAGAAATGCTGAGATAATTCCATGTTTGAACATTCAATAAATACTACTTAAGTTTGTATTGTTGGGAAGGTTAAATGTTTGCCCTGTTGCTTTATTTGCAAAGGGTGATAAGGTAGATCCTTTGTAGATCCTTTTCCCATGCTGCTTAATTGCTAGCTCTATTAAAGATTTTCTGTAAATCTTACTTTCTTAATGTGGGTGTGTACATGTATAGGTGTGTGGGTAAGTGTATGTGTGTTTTGTGCTTTAATGTGAAAGCTGGAAGACAAGTATAGCATCATCCTTACAAATGCCTCCATCTCCTTTCAGACAGGGTCTCACTGGCTGTAGCTCACCAGTTAGGCTAGGCTACTTGGCCCTAGATCCTCCTGTCTCCACTGAGTTTATAAGCATGTGCCATCATGACCAGCACTTTTGCATGGGTTCTGGGGACAGAACTCAGTTGCTATACCAGCTTTATCATCCTTCTCACCCCTGCACCATAAGAGTTCTTCCCTTAACATAGACCTTAGAATAGAAGTAGAATTAAAATCTTAAGGTGTTACGATGAATGTGATTTATATCATGTTCTTATGGCACATGAAACAGAAGGGGGAACACATTCTGTCTCATGTGCACATTCATTAAACTTCTTAAATTATATAATTGAAAAAAGTTGGTAGTTCAAAGTCTTTGTCTTCTCAAAATCTCTGAAGAAGTAAGGAAGCAACGTTTTTGCCTAGAATGTTAACTATCCCTGAGATTGCAGTTTATCTTCATCTTGTTGACAGGCACTTCTTTTTTAGTACCAACAGGCAGATGCCTCCAAACAGCTGTGGAATCCCCCTCAGGTTCAAAGCCCACTAGGGAAAATTATGCCTGTGAAACAGCCCTACTACCTTCAGACCCAAGACCCTATAAAACTGTTTGAGCCGTCATTGCAACCTCCTGTAATACAGCAGCAGCCTCTAGAGAAAAAGATGAAGCCTTTCCCCATGGAGCCATATAACCATAATCCCTCAGAAGTCAAGGTCCCAGAGTTCTACTGGGACTCTTCCTACAGCATGGCTGATAACAGAGCAGTAATGGCTCAGCAACCAAATATGGACCGCAGGAGCAAACGGTCACCTGGAGTCTTCCGTCCAGAACAGGATCCTGTGCCCAGGATGCCATTTGAGGTATGTGTGTGTTTCCATCACCAGGTTCTGTGGAGATCGGTCTGGGGTTGCATAACTTGAGACTATCTCAGATACACACAGCTTTTTAAGTTGATACATATTTATGAGAAGTAAACATTATAAGGACTACTCATGATATAGGACTTGGCCTCTTCAAAACCATTTGCTTAGTTTGGAGTAGAGTTTTGTAGCTGAACTGTACTACTGAACTGTACTGGTCTGGCAGAAAAATTACCTAATGGCATTGTGATAGAGAATTCTGAGAAGAGCTCCTTAGTTGGGTTGAGTCAGAGTCAGTTGCCTTCTTTCTCTCTCCTCACGAGAAGTAGGTGTATAGCCCTGGAAGCGCTGCTGTCTCTGTCAATTACTCACTAGCTGCACTAACGGCTGTGTCCTGCTCTGTTGGTAGTCTAACTCCTTCGTGTCTCTGTCTTCTTCACTATTGGCCTCACCACCTTTCATTTGTATTTTTGCCTTTTCCTCTGTGTGCTACATCACAATTACGTTTCTACCCTTGCCTTTAGTCATGTTATCTGACTAACCAATCACACTACTATTCTTACAAGCTTTTGTCCCTAATTGCATCTCACAGTGATCCTTTCTGTCACTAGGACCCCAAGAGCTCCCCTCTGCTTCCTCCGGACCTGTTAAAGAGTCTGGCTGCCTTGGAGGAAGAGGAAGAGCTGATCTTTTCTAACCCTCCTGATCTTTACCCAGCTCTGCTGGGTCCTCTCGCCTCTCTTCCTGGACGAAGCCTCTTTGTATGTATTTGACATAATTCTGCTTCTTGCTCTAACCACAGCTTCTTTTCTGAGGTTTTTATAATACTTGTATAGGTGAGCTTTTCTTTCTGGGGCTTTCCTCTGTATAGGAATATGAAGTATATTTCCATATTGCCTAAAACTAATCTGATAATGTAGAGCACAGCCAGTTAGTACTAGCTCTAGTTCCCTCAAATTACAGAGTCATCGCCTAGATATGTGTCAGTCAGAAAATGTCTTGTACTGGTCTGCCCATACTCTATGTGATGCTGGCAAATTCACTTCCTTTTTAGGCAGTATGTACACCTTGACTCAAATTTCAGATGTTGTATAATGCATTATTTAAGGATTTAGAGGTTTTTTTAAATTCTTAAATGTACATAAAATATTAAAGGAAATACATTCTAAGTTTTAGAATTGATTAATTGAATTGTTTGGCTTACTGAAGCATAAAAGAGCCCTGGTCTAAATTCAGAGTTGGAATTGTAAAACAAAATGGATAAAAATGGAGAAACTGTCTAGAAAAAGGGATAAAGGAGTGGCTATGAATATATATAGTCAGTATAATATTGAATAAAATGAAAGAATTGGTTACTGATACCTGTTTGAAAACAGTCTTCTAGAACCCAGGCTGTAGAATATCATTCTTTATACTCAGTAGTATTTACATCATTTTAACTAAGGGTTTGGGATATAAACATAATGAAGCCTCTCCTCCCCCACCCCCATGTCCCACCCTCACACACGCACACATCTTAAAACAACTTGAAAAGATTTTTGAGTTTTTCTTTCCTATAAATACAGGGCAATAATCCATTCATCGTAGAGTCAGAAGAAATAGCTGCCATTCCTAGTACTTGAGTGTGCCTGGGCAAGTTGGCAGGAGAGGCTTCCCTGAGGGCGGGAGGTAGACAGGAGCTGCAGCAGCTCCGCGGGATGGCTTGCTACTGCAGGTGTGCCTTCGCGTCCTTGGCGTTTAACTCTACTTACTCCTGCTCATTTGCCTGGAACTGGTGCTGGTGGAATAAATGGGACCTTTTCTCATGTTTCTTTGGTTTTTGTTTGCTTTAAAAAAAAAAAAAAACAACAACAAAAAAAAAACAGTTAAAAAAAGAAATAGCCTTTCTTGTACTTAACATAGTTGACAATGTAATGTGTGTGAAAATGCCTTACATATGGTGGATGTTCAGCAAATTACTAAACTGCTGTCTATTAACAGCAAGCATTAGATCCAGCTTTCTCTCCCCTGACTCCACCCCCAATAACTTTCTTAGGGCCATTAAATAGAAACTCAACTTAGTATATCACAAAGGCAGCTGCTTTAGAAAACATGAAAACAAAACCAGCTATCAAAATGGATTTGAAAAGCTTTTTATGGTCAATAATGTTTTAACATTTTAGAGAGTAAAACCTGCCAGGATAATTCATCTTTTATAAAGGGAATTCCTGAGGGTCATATCCAAAAAACAATCCTGGTTTCTGTCAGAATCTCTGCACTGGACCAGATAAACCCAGAAAAGAAGGTTCTGATTCACCTGTGACAACTGGCACTTAGCTGGTGTCATGGTATTGACAGAGTGAACTTATTATTAAGTTTTCCTAAGTCCTCTACCGTGAGACACAGACACATGCTTAAGCATTCCTCTTTAACTTGAAAATAGAAGAAATCACCTTTTTTTTTTTTTTTCCTCCCTCTACCTGGGACTGAAGAAATCCTTACTGGAGAAGCCTTCCGAGCTCATGTCCCATTCGTCCTCTTTCCTGTCTCTTACCGGGTTCTCTGTCAACCAGGTAAGCAAGCTTAAGGATTTCGTTTTATGTTTGTACTGTAGACTGATTTGTCTCTGATTACTGGTAGACTAGAAACCTGTATACAAGTTTGAGCCTTTTAATTTCTCATCAATACTGGATTTTTTAGAGCCTGGTTGGCTTTTTATGGCCTTTAGATAAGATAGTTTACATAGAGCAAAATACAGAGTGAAAGGCTAGAAAACAAAAGTGAAAGAAGTTAAAGTCATTGCGAGTTTGTCTTGCTAAGAACTTTATAGGTCTGCTGAGCATCCGTGAACATGACTTTCTTAGATCTCTTTTTCTGGGTTGTTAACTTAATCTTTTCAGGAAAGATATCCAAACAGCAGTATGTTTAATGAAGTGTATGGGAAAAACCTGACAACCAGCTCCAAGGCAGAACTGAACTCCTCCGTCGCCTCCCAGGAAACATCACTGTACTCCCTCTTTGAAGGGACCCCGTGGTCTCCATCCCTTCCTGCCAGTTCAGGTATCAGCTTAGTCCTTAGATTATAAAATTTGCCTTTCCTATACATCCATGTTAACTAAACATTAGTCAGATTCTATAGTTAGGGGGTTTTATATGTTGCTTCTCGTTTTAAAAATGTTTTGGGTATTCTTTATGTGTATGACTGTGTGCCACATGTGTGCAATGCCCGTGGGGGCCAGAAAGAGGGTGTTGGATCCCCTGGATTTAAAGTTATAGATGGTTTTGAGTTGCCATGTGGGTGCTGGGAATCAAGCCCAGGTCCTATGGAAGAGTATCCAGTACTCTTAACTGCAAAGCCATCTCTCCAGCCCCCTTTTATTTCAGTTTTATAAAGTCTTAATTTATAATAATTCTTAGGATCTAAGATACAGTCAGATACAACAATGATTTAACATGAACGGTGTTTCATGGCCTTTATTTGGCCTTTTCTCTGAAACCTTATTATAATGCTTTCACTCAAATTTTGACTACCACATCTGAAGAAAATGTTAGTTCTTGGTTTGGTGTGAGAAACCCCTGTTTATGTTCTTACGTTGCTATTGTTCAACAGATCATTCAACACCAGCCAGCCAGTCTCCTCACTCCTCTAACCCAAGCAGCCTGCCCAGCTCTCCTCCAACACATAACCATAATTCTGCTCCATTCTCTAACTTTGGACCCATTGGGACTCCAGATAACAGGGATAGGCGGCCTGCAGATAGGTGGAAAACTGATAAACCAGGTGAGATGCACATTTCTTTATCTGCCAGGTGAAGGGGAATGACTTGCTCTGGTTTTGGCTGAAGTTTGATATTTGCCACTTAGAAAACATTTTGTATTCTTGCCTGTTGTTCTCCCTCAGCCATGGGTGGTTTTGGCGTTGATTATCTCTCAGCAGCGTCGTCATCTGAGAGCAGTTGGCGTCAGGCTAGCACTCCAAGTGGCACCTGGACAGGCCATGGCCCCTCCATGGAGGATTCCTCTGCTGTCCTCATGGAGAGCCTAAAGGTGAGTGGGCATCACAAGGCTCCTGCTGCAGCAGTGTCTCTGCTTTCATCCACGGGGTGGAGAGGCATCTTGAGTACGCTATCAGGGTGTCTGAAATGCTAGAGGGTTTCATTTCACCCTAATGTTAAATTCTGATAAGTTTGAGTTTAGCCTTATTTGACTTACTAATTAAAGAGTGGTCAAGGGCGGTGGTGGCGCACGCCTTTAATCCCAGCACTTGGGAGGCAGAGGCAGGCGGATTTCTGAGTTTGAGGACAGCCTGGTCTACAGAGTGAGTTCCAGGATAGCCAGGGCTATACAGAGAAACCCTGTCTCGAGAGTGGTCAAAGTAGGAGGAATGACCCTGGCTTGGGGTTAAATACTGTAATTTCACTGTTCACAGTGGTAAAATTATCTTAGTTAAGAACTAACTAGCCTTGAGAATTTCGTGACTTTTGTAGAGCTGAGTTGATTGGCATTTAGGATGGATTTAAAGGATATACTTGTCTCTATGGGTGCCTGAGACTTAAATCCCTTTCAGAAAGCCAAAGCATTTGCCCTCTGCTGACAAGTTTTGGGGCTGTTTTTCAGTCTATCTGGTCCAGTTCCATGATGCATCCTGGACCCTCCGCTCTCGAGCAATTGTTAATGCAGCAGAAGCAGAAACAGCAGCGGGGACAAGGTGCCATGAACCCTCCACACTGAGGCCACAGTAGCGACCCAGGGAATGAAGGCTCCATAAACCATGGCATGTTGGGTTTGCAGGACTGGCCCACACAGTCCCTGCAGGTGGCAGCCCTCTTGTCTGTTTCTTGCTGTCGAGAGGGTGTAAGTGTTCCACCAGCCCGCTGAGTGTGCACGAAATGTTCGCAGTGCAACAAAAAGAAAAAACCATCAGGAACTCTCGTTCCCCCGGGGCTTTCCGGAGGGAGAGAGGAGCTGCTGTTTGTCCCACTCGGTTACTGATAGCACGCCTCTCACCTTCTCCACCGCGCATGTCCCCATCACGTGGGAAGTGGAAGCTGAGAAGGGAAGGCAGATGGGAGAAGCCAATAGGAACTTCTCAGTCCTTTTTTCCTCTTTGGGGAATAAAATAGGAATCCATTATGAGTGCTTTGCTGACTGAGAATGTAGTTGAAATTATTCTTAAACATCTTTTATTATTACTCTCAGTAGCAAAATATCACACTGAATTCTTCCATACACAGGCGAATTTCTAGTCAGTGTGGAGCAAAGACAGTCCCGTTTGCTGCTCCTGTGAGAGGTCGGTGGTGACAGGACAGGGAACTGACCTCTTAAGCCAGTGGGAGTGTTCCATAAGGGAGAGCACAAGGCCTCTTAGAAGGTTCTGGTAGAGGCCTTCCTCCAGCCTGGAAACTCCAGCAGGAAATGCCCTTCACTCTGTAGGTGCTCGAGCCCCAATCGAGGATGCAGTGTGGGTGGTGCTGCTGGGCTAGACCAGCAGATGGCTGCTGTACGATTTCAAATTAATGTTGTTGATTCCTACACTTTGCAGTAGCGTAGCAAGCAGTCTCAGAAAAGCAGGCTAGTCCATTCATGGCCTGGAACCCATTTTAATAGGTGGATGCTTTCAGTGTGGTTCTTTTTGTTGAGTTGGTTTTTGTGTCCCCATCCTGCTTCCCAGCCTCTTGCACCAGTCTCCACCCCTTTAGCCATATGCTGTACTGTAGTCATTGTTTTTTTCCCTACTGTGTACAACATCTCGCCAAGAAACAGCAGCATGGGGCCAGCACTTGGGGCCCAAAAGCCGGTCTGAAGAGGAAGGAAGCAGTAGTGTGAGCATCGCTGCAGAGGAGCCAGGTTCTGCCCAGTCAAAGGCTCCTGGCCTTCACCTCAAGGATGAAGTTGAAGGCCACAGGGACAGGTGCACACTGTGCATAGAAGAAAATACAACAGACGCCACTTTGGAGAGGGCAAGAGAAAGGAATAAACTCTATTTGATATTTATTAGCAGGAAAGAGGACTGAACATGTTCTGTGTAGGAACAGAAGGATGGACAGCATTTCTGTTAGTCATTTCCTGGAAAAGTAATATTTTAATGGGAAATTATGGAAACAATCTAAATGTCCAATTGCTGTGCTAGGGTAGGGATTATTTTCTGGGAGGTGTGTGCGTGTGCGTGTGTGTGTGTGTGTCCCCACACATGGCTGTCTACTCTCCCAGAGGGCAAGGGCTAAGTGTGGGAATTAGTGTGGAGCTTAGCTGAAAGACAGCTGTAGAGCAAAGCACATCCAGGAGCCCCAAGTGTCACTGGGGTCTGGGCGTCCCCGCAGTGAGATAGATGGGGTAAGGCATTGCTTGTGGCTCTTCAGAGAGAGTGCTTGAAGCCCCAGGCTCTTAGTTTGATGTGGTATTATTTTATTTTTTTGGTTTTGTTCTGTTCTGTTTTTGAAAGGTCTGAAAGTGAAACCCTTCACTCAATAGCAAAAGAAACTGTCTGTGCTGCTCCAGTCCCTCCCTGTGTCCATCTTTGTCCTCTTCCTGTCCCTTCCCTGCTACCTTCACCCAGTTTGTGTATGTAAGCTCTGCATTCAGACAGCTGCAACATTCCGATGTTGGAAATGTCACTGATTCTTGCACCTTAGACCAGCCAACAGGTTTACCAGCTCCCTCCCTGTAGTGCCCACTTCCCATCCATAGCCCCAGTCTGCATGAGAATTTGGTGTTTGGAATGTTTATGACTCTCGGTGGGGTTCTTCGCCTTGCCATCCTCACTGTGGGGTAACGAAGAAGGGGAGGAGAATCTTCATCAACTGGTTTTGTGTAATAAACTTTCGTGTTTTGTTTTGATTTAATTTGATTTGATTTGGGGTTGTTTTTTTTTTCCCTGTCTGTCTGTGCAAGATCTGCAGCTGCTGAAATCAGCTTTGCCTTTAATTAAACCGTGTTCTCTCCAACCAGATCTCTGTGTAGAGTATTTATTCTACCTTAAAGGATACAGAAGTAAAAATACAGCTTAGAACTTCAACTGCTCACTCATCAGGAAGAAACAAAGATGGTCGGTCACAACTGGGTAGACAGACTTAAAGATGAGTTTTGCTCAGCATCCAGTGGCTTGTTGTAGAAATGCTGGTTTAAAATGGCTGCCATAGGGACTTCTGTAAAGGCTAGAACGGTTCATTTTGTAGCTCATCAGGAGGCAATTCAGAGATAGTTGTCTTCTGGCCTATAGAATTCACTGAATCTAATTAAAAAGCCAAATGTTATCCTTGGGGTGGTTGTTTCTCTTCCTGTTTGTCCAGAGTTTCCAAAGACAATTTCAACAGTGCTGAAGACCAGGGCCTCACACTGGCTTGCAAGCTTCTCATCTAGATTTTGATTCCATGTAACAGTCACATCCCATCTGCTTTTCACTTGCACTTACACAAATTTGAAAAAGAGCAAAGCCATACATGTGCTGCTAGGAAAGACAGGACAGAGTGAGGTCCCTGGCTCCAGTGCTCAGGGAACCTTGTCCCCAGTTAACCTGAAGTGTCACCAAAATGACATGGGTCCTGTCGTGCGCATTAGTCTTGAATAACACTTGTAAAGCCCCAGAATGTCTCTGAAGAGCTGCCTCTGAATGCAGCCTTTCATCGATCCAATTGTTAGTGGTTTATGTTTACTATTGAACTCTAAATAATAAATGTCCATCTGAGAAGGCATAAAGGGCTATCAGTCTAAGAGTTTCCATGGGACTGGGTGTTGTGCTTAATGAGGCCCTGATTCAGTCTGCCTTTTTTAATGACTTGTCTGTGTATGCCTTCAGGATTACACATTAATTTCCTTTGAGCTTCTGGAACCCAAGCTATTAATAAAGGAAGAATATTTTTTTCCACTTAGCTGTTGGGCTTGGACACTGGGTGTCCTATTTTCATAACAGAAAGGTGTGCCCATTGGTGTGCAGCGCCGGTGGAAATCTGAAGTACATTCACTTAGCCAGCACAGCACCCACCCACCCCACCCCACCCCCAAAAAAAAAAAACACTTCATTTCCTTCCAGAAAATTCATCCCCCCATCTCCATCTGTAAGGTAATCTGAGTTGTCATATTACCATGTGACAGGTTCAACTTTAATAGGGAAATGTTAGTCTACATTTCCAAACTGGTGTGTCTGTATAGCGCACAGCAGAGATGGGTAAGTCTTGCAAAAAAAAAAAAAAAAAACAAACAAACAACCCTTTTCTTCAGCTCCGGTAGATTGTAACGCATCCTAAGCTTCTCCAGGACTGCCTTCCAAATTCTTGGCTGCACAGCCTTCAACAAATGCTTTAGGGAAAATGCCAACTCTCCCTTTGCACTCCCCTTCCAGCCATTCTTCATTCACTGATAAAAAGCAAAATAGACACTGATTACTAAAAACAGGGAAGATTGTACCATCATGAGTGGTCCACAGACCTTGTTAGTCATCCCTTGTTCCTGTTTGTGGTAACAAAATAACTGGAAAGTAATTTGAGGTTAAAGTGAACATTAGCATTTACCACCTTAACAGTGTTCTGTTGTAGATGTGATAAATACATAATAAAATGTAGGGTGAATTACCATAAATAAGACTGAACATGAATCAAGTCAGATTTTGTGTGTGTGTGTGTGTGTGTGTGTGTGTATGGTTTTTCAAGACAGGGTTTCTGTGTAGCCCTGGCTGTCCTGAACTCACTCTGTAGACCAGGCAGGCCTTGAACTCAGAACTCTGCCTGCTTCTGCCTCTCAAGTGCTGGGATTAAAGGTGTGCACCACCACTGCCCAGCATCAGATTTTTTTTATTTTATTTTATTTTTTTTTTTGAGAAACAATTTTATCTGAGCTTTTCTGGAATTCATTTTGGTAACATGAAAGGGCATGTTGGTGAGTGCCCTAATAAGATTCAAGACCTTAAAAATTGGAACCAGTGATGGGTTTAGTACGTCTGTAAAAATAAGCATTATAATAGCCCTTTATTTTAGACTTTTAATAAAATACAGGCACTGTGACTAAATACACACTTGGGCCTCACAGTAACTCAGTTACAGCTATTGTCTCCATTTTTACTAAGGACAGGGATATACAGAGAGTTTAATCATTCATCAAATTGAAATATAAGTTCATTATATTATCTAGACAGATCACAGGCACTCAGAAGTTATCTTTGGGTATTAGAACCGTCTTGCCTTCAGAAGTTATGTAATTGGGCAGGGCATAGTGATATACACCTTTAATCACAGCACTTGGAAAATAGAAACAGGGAGATTTCTTGAGTTCCAGGTCAGCCAGGGCGACATAATGAGACCCTGTCTTAAAAATATAAAGACATAATAATGAGACCCTATCTTAAAAAATAAAAACAAAGCTGGATAGTGTGGGAGTGTGACTAGGCATTAGTTTTCCCCAGCTTCTCTCTGGAGACTGAAATGTAAACCATGACCATCGTCCTTCCTATTTATGTATGAGTATGGGTTGGAAGCATCATCTTGGCCTGGGTTTTAAGAACATATCTTAGCCAATGTCCACCTGCAGAGAATCCCAGCAAGTCACAAGCACATTGAAGTTTAGGAAATACTTTATAAATGAAACAAACCATCCGTGACTGGGAGCAGTTGAACTCACTCCCAGCTCCATGTATGCTGAATTCCGTTTCCCATTGTTATCTTGAGTTCAACACAGGGCCCACTTCCCAGCTTAAACCAGAGACTTCCATGAGTCATAGGATACAGTGTCTACGAAAGGTTTTTCTTGTGCGATCTCTGTTATTTTGCCTGACACCACTACCACACTCACCAAAGTTGGATGTTAAACAGAGTGGTGCTGCGTTCTTAAGCCCAGTCCTTACTGATTTTCCAATGTCCTTTGACAGAAAACTTTTCTTCTTTATATGCTCTATCCAGGTAAGCTTCAGATCTCTTGGTCTGTTAGATTTACTGTTTTAATTGGCTGTATGCTACCATGTATCACTGATGCTCAGCATTCGTGAACAGAGGAATGGCTCAACTGAATCACAGCAGTGCTTCCTGATAGTAATTAGACCAGTGTCCCCTGGGAACTGCTGAGAAGTGCATCTGACCCAGACTCTGCAAGATGGGCCAAGAAACTTAACCCTTCAAAGGCTGCTTAGGCATAATGATTCTTCATAATGAGAATCACTGAAGACTTCTTCAGTTACTGCTTCACTTTTGTGTGAGGAAGTGTGTGTGTGTGTGTGTGTGTATGTGTGTGTGTTGTGTTGCCTAAGCTTCTGCACACACAAGGGTCAGAAAAAGTTGAGTGTCCCACTCTATCCGTTGTTCCTTTAAAATGGACTCTCACTAAATCTGGAACTGAGGTCAGGCAAGTCCCACCAAGCCGCCTGTCTCTGCTCCCATAGCACTGGAGTTAGAGGTGTGAATGTGGCCAGATTTTCACATGGATGCTAGCACCACCACGCTACCCTTCCTGCCCATGTCACTGTGTAATCCCTAGGTTCCTAATCAGGTAAGTCACTGGCAATTGTCTGCCTCTACAGCAGAATTGGCCTCCCCTTTTCTCTGGAAAGTACTTGATGGTTTCTAGCAGAGGCAGACTAATTCCAGCCAGTTACATTCTGGAACAGTCAGTATGTTGTCATTTTGTGCCTAATAAAGTAACAGACAGTAATAAAAATAATAAATAAAAAATAAAGTAATACACTTTGAATTCCTAGAAAGATAGGAATTCAGCTGAAACTATTGGCTAAGAGTTGTTTTCCTTTGTCTGCCCTTGACGTTGGTTTTGCTGATACATGCATGAGTCTGGTTCTGTGGCTTTGGAGTAGCACTTACCATGGGATAGTACCAGGATTATATCTCCTTCCATAAACTCCAGGTCTTCTGGCTGGGCAGCCTCATAACTGAAGATTGCTACCACCTGGGTCCCCTCCTTAGGCTGAGGCTCTGTTGTCTGCTTATTGGCATCAGAGTTTTTCCTTTCCTTGGGTTCATCTACAAGACCTTGATCACCCTGAAACGGTAAGGGGCCTATTAAATTTGCTAATTCGTAGCCAGCAAATATTGAAAACCACTAATGGAAGCAGTAGATGCTCAGTACCTCCTCACAGTGCTAACACATTCGATGAATACTGAATGGGTAAATGAAACCGAAATGTGTGCAGAACCCTATGTGGCCCTAAATTGCCTTACATAATAAACCTTACAACAGTCCCAGGGTAGAGTAGGCATTGTTATTTTCAGATTGGAAAATAATTTGAGCCACAAGTAAATAGCAATCTGTGGTATAAATTCAGCTAGTTTTTATCATATTTTGGGGGGCTGAGGGGATGAGAGGACAACTTGGGCAAATCACTTCTCTTCTCCTGTGTGGGCTCCAGGCTCAAGTCATCAGGCCAGCCAGCAAATGGCTTTTCCTGCTGGTAATTCTGCTGTCCTTAACTAAGCTTAGCATTGAATTCACCCCTTTTCCCTAGCACAAACATTAAGGATCTATCTAAAACCTACTAAGATAGCATTCCTTCGAGCCAGCTCTAGGTAGTTCTGATAACTCTCTAAAGCTTCAGAATGATGACTTTTAAAAATATTTTGAGACAGGAGTCTTGCTTTGGTAGCTCAGGGTTGCCTGAAAGACATATTTCTTGTTTTAGCCTCTAAGTTATGAGATTGCTGATGGGTGGTACCATGCCTAGCTGTTCTTTAAGGTGGTCCAATGTGGTGGAAATAGCCCCACCAAGTCTACACTGGTTTGATTTGGCTTGACCTAGTTTGGGTTTTGTTTTCTATTTTATGTGTTTTGTTTTCGTATATGTCTGTGCACCACCTGTGTGCCATTTGGTTCCTCTGGAAGAGCAACCAGTCGATTAACTGCTGAGCCATCTCTATAGCCCAGTCCTAGGATCCTAGGTTTTCATACCTGCTCCCATTTACAAGCTGTGGGTTCCTGTGTAACTGTATAGCGTCTCTGAACCTGTTTCCATACCTGATGTTGAAACTAAAGAATGAAATGAGGGGCCATGGCATCATGACAGTTGGCCCACTGAATCCTACTCTTGTAGCAAGTCTGTCCAGGGAACCTGGACGTACTGGAATCTGGCTGCTGGTGTCTACATGTTGCTACGCTAGGTGTGCACACAGCAAATGGCAATTTGCTTTGCTTCTCCTAATCAGTGGGTGAGAACAACGGAACAGCCTCTGTGGGCAACAGTGGCAGAGAGCATCAGCAGTGATGAGCCTGGATGGCGTTCTAAAGGCATGCTGGGAGTTTGGGGGTGGGGGAGATCAGTATATAGAGATGAATACAGATAGACTGGCCTCACTGAAGGGATAATTCACAGAACATTTTGAGTGAAAGCATTTACATTTAGAGTAGAATCCTCCCTAGACAAATGTTCCCCGACAGAGGAAATTGAAGTTACCCACACAGCGTACACCATTTAACAGTCAAAAGGAATGGGATCAAAATCCACTTTATAGGCTGACAGAAAGCAAATGGAATCACCATAGGGGGACAGATTGAGAAATGGGAACTTCTCTCTGGAAACTAAGGGACAAAGTTCAACTGTCCGCTCACCACTGTCACCGCCATTGTCCCTTCTAGCCTCTAACTTTTCTCCTGATTCCTATGAATCCAGTGAGACCTGTCTAGACTTCACAGCTAGTAAGACAGCTTGGCCTTGTCACTACAGCATGGTGATAGAGCCAGGCTCTCCACCCCTGAGCAGCTCTGGTGGCTAGGTCAGGTCATGTGACCTTTCCCTTATTTCCTAAGTTACACCATGTAATATACCAGCATGTGTAGGAGCACTGGGAACTTTAAGAATTCCTTCACAGAATGCACTTGGCTCAGGGTCGAACCATGATCAGTTCTCAATAGATGCCGACTCTGCGGGAGAGGCTAATACTTCTTCCTTTGTGAAAGAAATGCTTGCTGTCTCCATTCATCCTCAAGTGTTCCTCACAGGAACCCAAGGTGAAGAACAGCTATGAGCTCCGCTTAGCTGTAGCTTCAGGCCTGTCCTTGTTGCAAGTGATGGCCATGATCCTTGACCCAGTCAATCTGGTGGAGACAGCTTGAGGCTTGCTATGCACTTCTGGGCCCCACTCATCTGAAGCCTTCTCCCTGCAATAACTGGATGAGCCCGTAAGCCACTGTCCCCATCACTGAGCCAGTGTGTGACATGCGGGAGATGTTGGAAATGGCCTTCAGTGCCCAACTCCCTCCACTCACCACTGTATGCTCACACCAAAGAGTCAGGCAGTAGTTTTTCACTTGGCTCCAAGCATCCTTCATACTTTCTTCTGACAGGAGCAGAAGCTCGGTGCTGTCCCGACGCTGATAGCTGGTAGGGATGATGGGTAAGGACCAAGGCAGAAAGTATCAACACAGAAAACATCCCATGGCCAGTCCTCTGCATCAGACAAGACCCACCCTACCCCACCCTACCCTATCATCCACCCCTGCTGCATCCCCAGATGCCAGCTTCATGGGATTTACCTCAGTTTAGTATGTTCTGGCAAGAGCTCCAGCTTCTTAGACACCATGTTCCGGAGCTGACTGTAGGGGAGGCCAGGCTGAGTCTCCATGACGACTGTGTATTTGTAATGCACCTTGAGTGTGTAAGGCATGGGCACACTGAGCTTCACTTCCTGAGGGAGGACGAAGAAAGAACACCTTAGAGTCTGAAGCTGTTGGCAACATCCTGGACCACCACAGTCTTCTACTACCACTTTGTGTATAGGCACTAGGAGTGCTCCAGGGAAAAGGGGGGTGTTTAATAAACAAACAACTGCTTTTTACCAGTTAATAATAATTTACCAGTTAATAATAAATGTTATAAAAAACCAAACAACTGTATATAAATAAATAAATAAATAAATAAATAAATAAATAAATAGTAAATAGCCAGTTTCTGCATTCCCTGAGAGGCCTTCAAAGGGCTCCAGTCTAACACACTGAGCCAGAAGGTTCTACTGACCCATGTGCTCAGCTAGGGGCTAGGATGACCTGTGTAGGGGTCCCTAGTCTGTTGATGGAGTGTCAGGTGACAGCCTGTTCAACCCCTTTCATTGATTTTCCACAATCTAAGAGATATCCCACGTTAGACAAGCCACGGTCACCCATCTTCACTTGGAAATAGAAGGAAGAACCTACCTTGGGCCCTTCTTTTTGCTTGTGACCTAAATGGAAAGGAAGATGGTAAACAAACACTCACAGTGGCCCTGCCACCCACAGTGCCCATCTCCCTACCCTTGAACATCCAGGGTGGACCTGGAAGAGCATAGAAAGCACAGATATGTGAGCAGAGCTGGTGTCTGCTTCCAGGGAGCTGCAGGTAGGTCACCATGGGGACTGGTCCAAAGGGCGGTTACGCCAGGAGGATTCATGCCGGAGAGAAGGCAGACGTGTGATGACCCCAGGGCAGAAGCACCAGAACAATTACCATTTCAAGGTCATGTTGTTTTGTGTATGTTTGTAGTCTAAAATGCACAGTATGTTACCACAGTAGTGCATCTGTAAGAGCAGTCCGAGGCTGTTTACTACTTAGGATGTAAGAAGCTCTGCACAGCTGATTATTAGAACCCCTTAGGGACTTTTACTAACATCAATCAAAGGCCTAGGAACGTGGTATTCCAACCTTTCCGGTGTGTGTTCCTTTGTGAACCTCCAGACAGAAAAGGTAAGAAGAAAAAAACTGTGTGGGACACTGAATGGGGCCACTAAGGCATTTGCATGTGGAATAGGTGATATTATTCATGGTAGATGTTCTGGATGGGAAGTACACTCCTTAGGCAGAAGCCATGCTCGTTCACAGGGGACTTAGATCCAGGTAGGCTTGATCGTTGATCTCTAACGTGGAGTAGGGGTAGAGAACAAGGCAAATACATGATGTAAAAATGTGTGCGCGTGAACAAGGGCACACGCCCTGACATGGGTAGAGGCCAGAGGACAACTTCTTTGTGGTGTGGATTCTCCAGTTCCTGCTTTACGTAGGTTCTGTTGATTGCACTTGGGCAATCTCAGAATTGTGCAGCAAGTGTCTTTGGCTATGGAGGCACCTGGCTGGCCCATAGCTGCTGTATTTAAGGGAAAAGTGTTGTTGTGTTCAGTATACCCCACTTTGCACTTTTCTGTAGGCTTGCAACTTTCCAAAGAAGAATGCAGGGGAGGGCCACCAAAGCCGTTTTGGCAATCAGGTGGTGGTGAGCAGGATGTCTCTGTCATCTACATGGCAGTCTGCTGAAGCTCACCAGGAACAAAGGGTCGTCATTTTCCCACCCCAGATTATGAGGAAGCCTCCTGGAAAGATCTCCTATCCATACCTTCCAGTGGTCCTTCGTTCAAGCCCCAGGGCTCTGCTCTACAGACATGCGCACCTCAGTGGTTTGACAAGAGCTGAGGTGAGACAATGCACTTGCTGCAGCCTTTCTTCTCCCAGCTGCTTTAGGTAGTTAACAAGGATCATCTGGTGACTGCTCTGATGGTGGCCACTTACTACCCCTTCATCTGCACTCATTTCTAAGCAGGTGAGGGCAGGGCACTGGCCTCATTTCAGTGGGGGTGATGGATGGTGCAGGCAAGACCAGGCTCTGGGAAAAATGTAGTCATAAAGCAAGGTGCAAGCTGGATAAAGCAAGGGGCATAGTGGGTAAAACAAGGTGCATGCTGGGTAAAGCAAGGGGCATGCTATGCAGAGAAACCAGAGTTTCCTAAATGTCTCTGAAAACAGCTGTCTGTTTTCATGAAGCATCTGAGAGAGAGCTCTTTCCCCACGGACACCAACCTGGTGACAACTGGAGTCTTCCTGGGGGACTAGAATTAGGAGGTGGTGGAATATTGGTTTCCAGGGAGGTGTCTTCCTGGAGGTGACAAGAGGAAACAAAAAGATCAGACAAAAACATGAGAGAGCTTCCTTGGAAAGAAGCTGGATGCAAATGGCTTCCTGAAAGTGTAATGATATGACCCAGGGAGGTGACTAAGGAAAGGGGGACTAATTCTCAGCAGCAGTAAGAACCCTAGCACCTACATACAAAGCCCTTTGCCATCTTTTCAGCCATGTTGAAAACCCACCAATGTCAGGTGACACGACATGCTTCTGTCTCAGCAGCAGAGCGTACTGAGAAAGGGAAAATCCCATTTCCCATTGGCAGGGAATTTGAAACTTCAAAACACCTCAATTTTATGACTCAGCAGGGGGGCTCAGCACACGTGTGTCTCATCAGTGTGGAGAGAGAATCCTGGCTGTCATCGGAGCACTCTGTGTAGCTAAGGATGACCAACTTCTGATCCTCCTGCCTCCACGTCCCACGTGTCAGGAGCATATGGCATCATGTCTGATTTGTTCAGTGCTGAAGATTGACCCAGGGCTTCTTTTTTTTTTTTTTTGGTTTTTCGAGACAGGGTTTCTCTGTGTAGCCCTGGCTGTCCTGGATCTCACTCTGTAGACCAGGCTGGCCTCGAGCTCAGAAATCTGCTTGCCTCTGCCTCCCAAGTGCTGGGATTAAAGATGTGCACCACCACCGCCCGGCGACCCCAGGGCTTCATGCATGCCACGCAAATGCTCTGCTCTGCCAACGGAGTACATCCCCAATCTTTGGTTTCCTTTTCAGTGGCATTGTACCAAACATGTTGACTGTTCTCCCTAGGAATACCGAGCCCTAACTGTTAGGCTTTGCTGCCTAAGTCTCCCTGACCAGGAGGACTCACAGATGTGGGCCAGACCAGTAGAATAACTTAGCTCTGGGCATCTGATACCAGTCTGAGTGGCCCAGAACTACTGAGTTGTGTTTTTTTTTTTTTTCCCCATGACAGGGAGGCTGTCCCTTTCATGACCCTTTCAACCCTAGAGAGTTGTGTGAAGCGTGAGAGAAACAGGATAGGCCTCAGCACAACAGTACCTGGGGCTGCGACTGAGGGTGAATCCGAAGCTCAACTGGCTCCAGGTAGTTGCAAGGGACAAGCCCCTTCTGCAGCGACACATCCCAGAATCCAGAAGGGAAAACAAAGACTCATTAGTCCCCAGAACACAGAACAACCTGCAGCCATGGGTAGGGACAGCACACAGGTGATAACCCTTGGGAGTTCTGCAAATAACGCAGCAGATGCTGTCCCTATGTCCTTAGCACCTCCCCGACCCCTCTCCAATACCTGTCCATTGAACATGACTGTGGCCCAGTTATCACTGCCCTTCTTCAAGACAAAGACGATGTTCCCAGGCATGACCTGTAGTTCTTCTGGTGTCTCTGGCACAAAGCCAAACAACACACGGTGTGCCTCACCTTCCAGAGCCCTGGGGGGTACACAGAAGACAGAGCCCATCATTCAGCTTGGACCACATCTCCGTACTGGAGAAGCTTGGTGCTCACTCTTAAACGCTACATCTTACTGCCTACAAGACCAGTGCAGGGTGCTGCCTAGGACCCCCGAGAAAACAAGGTGAGAATCTGTACGTGAGTGAGTTCCATAACCACACAGGAATTCCCCTTGTCCTCGGGGAATGTGAGGTGATCCAAGAACCCGAGATGGGCACAGCCTTGTGTGCCCGTGCACACAGTAATGTGATGATGCTCACGGAAGAACTGGACACACTGCATAACATGCTTGTAACTCTTGTAGCCTGTGGTGCGCCACCAGATCCAGACTACATTCCTTTCCGCTAGCACTTAATGAACAGAACACTCTGTGTACCACACCAGTCCCCATTACTCATCCATTTTATTTTGTCTTTGTTTCTTGAGACAAGCTGGCCTGAGCTTTCAGCAATCCTCCTGCCTCTTCCTCTCAAAGGCGGGGATTAGAAATGTGAGCCTCTGTACCTTGTTCATTTCCCTAGTAAGTCAACTTTCACGTTTTAACATAAGAGCCAACTTTACAGCTTTGGCATGAACACATGACCGCTCTCAGGGTTACCCTTGCGTTTTGGGTCCATTGTTAGTGAACACAGAAGGTGTTTGAACAAGCACCATGACACTGTGCCAATCCTTCCCCCAAAGATAATATTTTTGCTTTATTTTATTGAGCTTGCTTCTTTTCTATTTTTCAAAGCTTTAGCTATTGTGTCGAGGGGTGGGGAGGGTGGGCATGTGTGCCGCAGTGCACAAGCAGAGAGGTTAGGGGACAGTTCTGTGCAGTCATTCCTCTCCTTCCACCTGTATGTGAGTTTGAGGATCCAGCTCAGGTCAGCAGGCTTGCACAGGCAACGCCTCTCCCCTCTGAGCACCCCACGATCACGGTTTTGTTTTTGTTTCGTTTTGCTTTAACTAACATACACAGTATTAGTTTGTTTGGGTTTTTTTTTGTTGTTGTTGTTTTTGGTTTTGGTTTTTTGAGACATGTCTCTCTGTGTAGCCCTGGCTGTCCTGAAACTCACTCTGTAGACCAGGCTGGCCTTGAACTCAGAAATCTGCCTGCCTCTGCCTCCCAAGTGCTGGGATCAAAGGCGTGCTCCACCACTGCCCAGCACGTATTAGGTTTCATGCTGGCATTTTTTCAAATGAAGTTTGATTTTGTTGATCTTTCCTCCCTCTCTTTCTCTCAAACCCCACTCCCCCTTCCCCAGGACCTTTTACACACACACACACACACACACACACACACACACACACACACACACACACACCCCAACCTCCTCCTGCTTTCATGTCACAGGTGTCCCATCACCCTCTCCCTCCCTTTCTTTCCTTTTGTACTCTCCTGGCCTGACAGATGATCCTGTGTGGACAGATAGCTACTGAGTGGCTAGCAGGCAGGTGGCACACCTCCAGGATATATGTCCCTGAGGGGATGAATCTCAGGCCGTGGGATTGCCTCATGCTGCTTAGAACGAAAAGCAATTTAAAACTTCCTGTGGTTGTTTCTTTGCTTGTTTTTCAGACAAGGAGAGGGATTATTTGGCTCTAGCTGAGGCCGGCCTCACTCCTTATCCTCTTTCCCCTCTAAGGAGGAAGTTAGTTCCCAGGTCTTGTCTGTGGTAGACAGGAAGTATGGGGAAGGCAGTGAACAGGCCAGCCTTGTGGGAAGGGATGGAGAGCCAGAGGAAAGCCAGGCAATGAAAGGCACAGTGGAGAAACTGCAGCTTCTTTGCTTTGTGTTAGCCATGTCCCTCCCCTTCACTGACCCCTCAAGGTCCCAGTTACTCCTCCACACACCTGGAGAGTCTCATTCATGCCACCTCAGTGTGTGAGGAAGGCGGCCCAGGAAACCGCCCGTGCATGGATGTTCGTTCTGCTCAGCCCTGCCCTTGTTGGTGAAGTCCTTGCCCGGTGTGGGGAATGTAGCCTCTTCAGCCTAGAGAACTTGGGAATGAGCTCCTTCAAGCCCTTCACTTTGGCATCACCTGTAGCACCCCCGTACCCCGCCACACACACTTTTCCTGACCCCCCTTTATTAGAGGGGGAAGAAGGCTTGCTTTGTTCTTTAGAAGGATTTTTTTTTTTAGCTGAGGTTAGGCCGCTTTGCTTCTCAGTTTACTGAATGACTTCCTTTTCTTGAATCTTTCCCCTTCTTCAGAAAACGTGTATCAATGGTGAGTGACAACGCCCACACAGGAAGGAGACTCTGATGGCTTCTGGGATCTAGAGAGCTTCTGAGGGGCCTGTAGTCAGTACAAAACTGAACTAACCTCTCTCACCTCTGACCTGGGCTTCACATCAATGGCTTCCCATTCTAGGGTAGCCATGTCCACTGGGACACCAGGTTGCTGCAGCTAGGCCCTCAGTGGTCACCTTACCCTAAGACTCCCATTCCAACGACATCACTTGGTTCTAGCCTTAGACAGAAGTCTACCATCCTTCAGATCCTCACTGTCATCAAGTCAGACATAGAGTGTGGGCATTCTGCATGCAGACTTAAATCTAGCTTACCTGAAGATCTCTGGGGTTTTGGGTCTGGGCGGAGGCTCTGCTGACTGTGGAACATTCAGGAAAAATGAAGGGGAGGATGTCCAGAGAAAGAGTGAGGGGGAGGGAGAGAACAGACTGTTAATGGTAATTTGGAACGTTGCTCCAGATCCAAAAACAAAGACTTCTTTTCTGGGTGGTCTCTTGGGGGAAAAGGCACAATTCGGGAAACTGAAAGTCTGCCACCCACCTAGGCGTGGGTGTCACCACCAGTGCAGCAGCTACAGGACCCGGAGCTGGTGCCCAGAGAAGGTTTTGTTGACCTGGAGCCTCAACTGGACTCTTTCCCAGTATTTTTCAAAAGCTCTGTTCTACAATTAATGTTTGCCACAGTATGTGACATTTCTGGGTATTTAAACTCAGCATCTACCAGCCAGACACGAGTCTCCCTTTAATGTATACTCCCTGTTCTGCACTGAAGGTCATAGAGCATGCCATCTGGGACTTTCCTTCCTTGTCCTCTAGCTGGGCTGGAACTCTTGGGACTGCAGCCAGCCTTTCTCCAAATTTACCATGCCAAAAGGAGTCAAGGAATCTAGATACTGGCCCTCTTTCTGCCCCTGTGCTCATCCTGTCCCCACGGCCCAAGCACAGGTCACATTATGGTCAGGCAGCAATCATCTTGCCCCATATTTGGAGTGGGGATCAGTGCTACCCTAGAGAGTATATATAAATGGCAGGAAGGTGATCAGGTCCTTTCCTCTGCTATTGCTGATGACCCTTCTTACCCATCACCAAGCCTGAGGTTTCCTTAATCTGCTCCACTGTCTTCCTGTTACAAGCTTTGTCTGTCTCTGCCACATGCTATCAGGGACCATCTCTCTGGACCCAGCTTGGGCTGGCACCCTGCCTTGTATCTCTTGTACAGGAGCGATGGCTAGAGAGCCAAGAGAGTCAGGGTCCCCAGGCTCCAAGCCTTGGTATTCCATCCCCCGCAACCCACACTCCTGAATGCATGGAGACGCTTTATTACAAAGTGCAGGAGATGCTCGAAGTCTCATGAGGGGATCAGTGGGTCTCTTAGGACTTGAAAGAGTGGATTGGGATTTGGAAGAGCCCAGTGATATAGCGGGAGAGCAGGAGACAGAGCTGACAGGGCGGGCTCCCGACCAGCCATGTAAACTGGGACTGAGAGTAGGGGTCAGGGTGTGATCACTTTGTCAGTTCCTCTTACAGGGGCTATTTCCCAGAGAGATCTGGCCTCACCTGTGGCTGCAGAGGGGCGAAGCCAGAAAAGTTGTCTTGGTGAACCACAGATGCTACAACCTGAAACAGACAAGAGAGGGTGAGCACGCTGCTGCCAGCTCCTTTTGCCCATTGTCTGTGTTCTTCCACAGAGCCATTCTCACTCGTGTAAGTTCTGGAGGGAGATGGGAAGTAAGGCATCTCTTCTGAATTAGAACTTTCACTCTCTATTTTAGTAAAAAAAGAAAAGCTGCTGACATTCATATAACAGCAAATTAATGACCATTTTAAGTGAAAATTCACTGTCATTTCATACACCTGTCTGGTGCCAAAACATCTTAATCATCCCCTAAAGAAAATGTTGGAGCTACTAAGAAGATTACAGTCAGGGCTGGAGAGAAGGCTCAGCAGTTAAGAATACTGGCTGCTCTTCCAGAGGTCCTGAGTTCAATTC
Source organism: Arvicanthis niloticus (assembly GCF_011762505.2). Classification (NCBI taxonomy): domain Eukaryota; kingdom Metazoa; phylum Chordata; class Mammalia; order Rodentia; family Muridae; genus Arvicanthis; species Arvicanthis niloticus. The sequence continues at coordinate 40,039,071 of NC_047667.1, read as the reverse complement.
CCAGCAACCACATGGTGGCTCACAACCATCTGTAATGGGATCTGATGCCCTCTTCTGGTGTGTCTGAAGACAGCTACAGTGTACTCATATAAATAAGATAAATAAATCTTTAAAAAAATAAAATACATTAAAAAAAAGATTATAGTCTCCTCTCCTAGCCTGGCAACATAAGTTGGTAAAGACTTTATATAAATAGAATTATATAGCATGTGCCTTTTCTCCTCGTTTTTCGTGTGTGTGTGTGTGTGTGTGTGTGTATCACATCTGGGAGCACATTCGTGTGTATCTGAACATGCAAGTAGAGGTTACAGGTTAATATAAGGACCATCCTCAATTTCTCTTCCACCTAATTCAGTGAGGCAGGGTCTCTCAGTCAAACTCCGAGCTAACTACGATGGGTAGTCTCACTCACTTGAGGATCCTGTCTTTACCTTCCGACTCTGGAATCGCCATGGCTACCTGCCGACTAGGCAGGTCCAAGGGATCTGGAATCCAGTCCTCATGTTTACACAGCCAGCACCTTAACATCTGAGCTCTCTCCCCAGCCCTCGACCATGGCGTTTGTGTTTCTTCTAGACAACATACATCTCCACCCGTGCGGTAGCATGCATCAGTACTTTATCCTTCTTGTGGGTGTGTAGTCCGCCCTATGGACATGTCACACTGAACATATCCATTCGTGTATTGATGGCTCTTTGGGGAGTGTCTCTATTAGTCTCTGTGATTCTGCCAGGTCCAGCCATCCAGACTGGGCAACTCACATGCCCAAGCTGTCAAAAGTCAAATGCAGATTGGATAAGGTCCTACTGCCTCACCTCAAGTCATGTCTGAAAGAATTTAAAACCTGTGTTCAGAAGAAATGCAGCTAAAGAAGGATTCTGGGCATAGGACTGAGAAAACGGGAGGGATTACCCAGAATTCTGAGCAGTATATTGCAAAAGCATCGAGCCAAGGGCATCATCTCCTGCTGGCCTTCTCCCATAGCACTCTCCAGACTCTCAGTGAGCCCCCACCATGTCATTTTTCCTTTGTCTCTGTCCCAAGATTCAGCATCCCAGGAGAAACCTTAGGAGTTGGTGAGGGTTGGGATGATGGAAGAAGCTGGAGGATCCTGAAGAGATTAAACTGGAAGTGTTTGTTCCTTACTGTCAACAAGATCCTCACTGCCATCCCTGAATGCCACAAGGCAGGGAGAGGGGGTGTGTCTTCTTGAAGTCTTTCTGCCAGGCCCCATGCAATCCAAGGCACAGGAGAAGTGGAGAGATGGACAGCCCACCTACCGTAGCCTTGCCCAGATAGTCCTTTTTGGCCAGCTGAGCCACCTGCCTCTCGTTTGGACGGAACAGCCTACCCACAGGGATCACCACGGGCTCAAACAGCTTCTGCTTCTGTAAACAGAATGTCAGTCACATGTCACTCAGCAGTATCCGGTTCATTCTGAGCAATACTCTGTTAGATGAGCTCGTGTGAGCATCATCATAGATTGTGCCTGGACAAACTTGGTGGTTCAGTTATTGTGGAATATGTGATTGGTTGGCCAAAACATCTTTGTATCTCTCAGGACTGTATCTCTTTGTCTGAGAATGGGAGTGATAAAACCATTCCTGCTTTCCTCATCAAATGGACCATGGGAAAACATCTCAAGAGAAGTGCTCTTTCAAACCATAGAGGCTTGTTATTTGAGAGGGCTATGCAGGAGCGGTTGGGTTTATTTATTATTAATTCTTTGAGAATTTCAATGCACTTTGATTGTGTGATGGTTTGTATGTGTTCAGCCCAGGGAGTGGCACTATTAGAAGGTGTGGCCTTGTTGGAATAGGTGTGTCACTGTGGGTGTGGGCTATAAGACCCTCATGCTAGCAGCCTTCAGATGAAGATGTAGAACTCTCAGCTTCTCCTGCACCACGACTGCCTGGATGCTACCATGTTCCCACCTTGATGATACTGGACTGGACCTCTAAATCTGTAAGCCAGCCCCAATTAAATGTCCTTTATAAGACTTGCCTTGGCCATGGTGTCTGTTCACAGTAGTAAAACCCTACCTAAGACAGATCGTATCCCGCTAACTCCTCCTCTTCACTCTCCTTAATCTCCATAGCATTGTGTCCTTTGTTTATTTGTTTGAAACAGGGTCTTGCTGTATAGCCTTAGCTGGTTTGGAACTCACTACATAGACCAGGCTGGCCTGGAATTCACAGAGATCTGTCTGTTACTGCCTCTGGAGCATTGGGATTAAAGGTGTGTGCCACACACACACACCCCCCCATATTCAGCTTCTTTCTCTTTTTAAAAATAATCCCTTAACTCCAGTTTGTGTTATTTATATTCTTCTGTATGTGGCTCTCCACTGGAGTATGGTAGACCTATCAGGAGACACACCCCTTTAAAAAGACTAGCTCTCCTTCCCTTAGAAGCCACCAACTGTCCGTAGCTCTTCAATTAGGGGCTCATGAACCCCTTTCTGCTCCATGCTAAAAGGTTGACTGGCTTGATCCTCTACAGGCAATCAGAGATGCTGGGAGTTAAGTGCAGTCAGTGGTCCTGTCATGTCTAAAAGATACTACTTTATTCTGGTCCTCCATACCTCTGGCTCTTACAATTTTTCTGTCCCTCTCATCTGTGATGGCCCTGAGCTTTGGCGATAGGATGTGACACAGATGTCTCCTTTGCATCTGAGCTCTACTCAGTCATTGATTCTCTGCCCTTAGACAAATTGTGGGTCTCTGTGTTAACCACCATCCACTGCTCCACTGCAAAAAGAAACTTGTCTGATGAGGGCAGAGGCGGTGGTAAACTATAGGTATAGGGGTACTGGTTTAGAGGGCAGTGTGATACTGTGCCCTTTTAGCCAAGTGATAGTAGTAGGTTCACCATTGGGGCCTGTGAGCTCGCCAGCAATGGATGGGTACACGGTCAATTTTGCAGTAGAGGCCTGTGTCTCCTCCTATGCAGTACGTCCTAGATTCAATCATGAAGCAGTCCGTTACCCCGGAGCATTCAGACCACCATTGCACCCCTGGACAGATCTGACAACACTGATCATCACTTCAGTTCACCAGGCTCACAGCTGAGTAAGACTTTTCTCCCAGCAGCCTGCATAGAAACGTCTAGTACCATCAGAGCTAGCCAGCATGGAGGAAGCTTCTTGGTCACCACCAACTTGATCTCTCCACATCCTGTGACCAGTGTGTGTGCTGTCTTAAGCACTGGGGTCTCGTTGGAGCTACCCTACACAGAGGGTGATGTTCATCCCAGGAGCTCAGAGCCCGGGGTGGGATACTTCCCCTTGAACCATCAGACAGGAGTGTCCAAAAGACCACCCCCCCAAAAAAAAAAAAACAATTCAGGCTATTTTCAATGTTCTTGGTTGCCTACTGGAAGTGGTTGGCTTTAACATCACCTTATGTTGGTATTATTTACCCAACACTCTCTTTTTCTCAAGCACTGATCCTTTTCTACTCTGTGTAGTATCTTGAATTTCTGTCCCAGCATAGAGGACACCACTACAAGGATGGCTCAAGAGCCAAGCAAGGGCTCTGACAGTGCTCTCTCGGGAACAAGAATTGTTCATGTACACAGGCATACAAAAACTCGAGCCCTCTTCTGGGTGTTTAAATACAGCTTATTTAAAACTAATTTTAGGGGGGCTGGAAGATGACTCAGAAGTCAAGAGCGCTTTCTGCTCTTCCAGAGGACCCGAGTTTGGTTCTCAGCATGCACATCGGACAGCTCACGACTGCCTGTAACTCCAGCTCTGGAGGATCCAGCACTTTTCTGGATGCTATGGCCACCTACCCACACATGCACATTCTCACACATAGCCACATAATTTTAAAATAAAATAATCTCCAAATAAAGAAAGAACACTTTTGCTTCCCAATGTAATCAAACTCTCTATGAACAATCATCTTCACAATGGAACCTTGGCAGAACTGGAGCACTTCTCTGGGGACCACGTTGAACTCTGCATTGTGCTGGACAGCTAGGACTCAGGGCACAGGAACACGGCCCCTGTCTTCACGGTGTTTGGAGGTTGCACATCTCCAAGAAACCACAGATACTGCCCAGGGCTCTACTATAAGAGATCCAGGGGCTGTACTGTTCCGTTCTCTAGGGTGTAGCTTCTTAGCGCAAATACAGGATGGAAGATGTTGAAAAGAGTATTTGTTGGCCAGAACCAACGAAGAAAATGTTCCACCATCGTGGTATCCCAGGAAACAAATGGGACTCCAAGGAATCCCACCCGCCACCACACTCACCCAGATGCTCTCCATGGCCTTGTCGATTTTGGAGTGCCTGGGCTCAGACTTCATGTTTGTTGCCAATGCTAACTGCTCTTCTGCTTTTTTCCATTCCTCTTTCTTGGCATGCATGAGAGCAATATTATACAGCACCTAGAAGACCAGAGGCCACGAGAAACTTGAATCTGCTCCAAAAAACAACAGGCACCTGGGAAGGGTCCATATGTACACACAGGGAATGCTATCCTGTGACATAACTCCCTTCCCCAGGGAATAGGTAACAATGATTCTAGCTACTGAGTTATATCAGACATAAGTGGTGTTAAGAAAACACTTTATCATCCTAAAGCCAGTATCAACTGCATCCTCTGACAACCAGGTCAGGAGGCGACAAGGGCTAGTGTGTTGTTCTAATAAAGAAAAGCTTTTCCTAGGGCCCCCTGGGGAGGCAGAGACAGAGCTGAGAAGGAAAATGAAAGTGTGTGATCTCTAATCCCTGCTCTTGCCACTGAACCTGGACTGAGCCCTATGTCCAGCGAGGTGGGAAAAGGTTCCAGATGCATTGTTCTGAGCCAGCAGAACCTGGCTGAGATTCTATGAATAGCCCAACTGTAACACAGCAGCGTGCATGAGACAACTCCATGGTCAAAGTCTAAGGAAGGTGGAAAGAGAGTTGCCGTACACAGAGCCCAGGGAAACACATCAGCTGCAGTGGGGAAGGGAATGGCAGAACTTCCCAGGCCTTGAGCTGAATTGTAGGTTCCTTGGTGTCTGCTAAAGCAGACATTATTATAATGCCGCACAATGTACAGAAGAACCAGTTAAACTTTTGTACATATTAATAAGATAAAAGAACGTCAGGCAGGGCTGTCCCATAGTAAGAATGAAGGCCTCTTGCCCAACAAACAATTCTATCATGCTAGACACACCTGGGCGGAGGGACTGGCGTTTCCATGGAGTTAGCGGCTGGTGCTGATGCTGGGAGCCAGGATCAACCCCAGAAGCAAAGTTCTAGCTTCCCTTTCACACTCAGCCCTGAGGACCAATGAACTGGTACCTTCTATACAGGTCATCATTGGCTTAGAGTGGTTGAAATAAGGAGTTTTTTTTTCCACACGTATTTATTGCATGTGTGAGTCATAGCACATATGCAGAGGTCAGAAGACAACGTGTAAAAGTCAGTCCTTTCCTTCTACTGTGTGGGTCCAAAGGTTTGAACTAAGGTCATCGGCCTTAGCTGCAAGCAACTCCAACCCATTAAGCCATCTCCCCAGGCCCAAGGACTCAGGATTTGGACTCAAGATTTTTTTTTTTTAAAGTTAACTATAGTACAAAAGAGAAATACACTCAGTAGAAAGAGGACTTCAGAGTTTTAATTTTGATCTTTCCCCACACTATTGACATACCACAATACCCTCTTGCAATTCGGTTAGTGTCGTAGAGCCTTGCCTCCTACTCGACATGCAACCACAAAGGAAAGCAAGTGGACCACTGGGGGAGGCGAGAAGGTTGGTATGGCGTGTGGGGGGTAGGAGGTGTCTCTGCCACCACCACGACCAGCAGAATAAAAACCCACAGGAGACAGGAAGGCAGTTTAGCTCAGCACGACTAAGCAGCTAGTGTTGGTTCAAACGCTGACAGTCTGACCCCAAGTGATTTATTTTAGGCGTATTTAAGCACAGCAGTTTGGTGGAAACTCAGTCCTGTGTGCACAATAAAGCACAAAGTAAACCAATTAAAGATTGGAGATAGGAACATAAAAACTCTCTAAAGGACATGTGACATCTTCCATAAAGATGGGTTCTGAGCGAACTGGGTGGCAGTACATGCCTTAATCCAGCACTTGAGAGGCAGGGGCAGTGAATTTCTGAGTTCAAGGCCAGCCTGATCTACAAGGTGAGTTCCAGTACAACCAAGGCTACACAGAAAAACTCTGTCACAAAACAAAGAAAAACAGAAGATTGGTTCTATAAACTGAGAAAAACAAGCTTATGGTAGGGGCTGGGGAAATTAAGTGTGGATTTGGCTACACGCGAAGGTCACCAGCTATTGACCACATCTGCCCCAGGCTTCTGAGTTGACAGTGGGATATACATCCCTTCCTTTGAAGGAACGATACCATGTGATTAGCATCCCAGGTCCCCTAGTGCCCATCTGTGAGCATAAGAGGCTCCATGCCTGGTACAACACAGTGGTGTGCTGTGTCATTAAACAATGATGCACGTGGAGTAGGAGTGCCAAATGCATTTTTGACTTAAAATAACGTCCACCTTAACCTGGACTGAGGCTCTAGCTCAATTAGCAGAGTGCTTGTGTAGCATGTGCTACTCCCTGCGTTCCGTCCCCAGCACTACGCAAACCCTACTGGTGGGGCTTGCCTGTGATCTAAGTACTCTTGAGGGGGAGGGAGGAAGACTTGGTTACACAGCAAGTTTAAGGCTAGCCTGGGCTACAAGAGTCCCTCTCAAAAAGAAGGAGAGAGGGAAGAGGAGAATGAAAGAGAGAAAGAGAGAGACAGAGAGAGGAAGAAAAGCACAAGAGACAGGCAGAGAAACAGTCAGAGGCAGAGACACACAGAGAGAAAGACATGAGAGAGATAGAGACAGACAGACAGACAGACACACAAACACACAGAGAGATGGGTTTTTTAATCTGGACAGAACCTGTCATCATAAGTCGAGAAGCATGTGGCACAAACTTAGCTGACCTAACCTATTTACAATACGTGACAGAAAAGAGATGACATCAAGCTTTAAAATTTTCTTATTTTTTTCTCAGTTGCCTTCTCTTTTTTTTTTTCTTTTTTTTTTTTTGGTTTTTCGAGACAGGGTTTCTCTGTGTAGCCCTGGCTGTCCTGGAACTCACTTTGTAGACCAGGCTGGTCTCGAACTCAGAAATCCGCCTGTCTCTGCCTCCCAAGTGCTGGGATTAAAGGCGTGCGCCACCACTGCCCGGCAGTTGCCTTCTCTTTAGGCTTTCCCCCATAACCAGTTTTCACGACTAAAAGGACCTTGGGACTCCTCCACAAGAATGGCTTAGGTAGGGAAAACCACAGGGAGGGCTCCCTCCCATGAAGGAGTTGCTTGGTACCACAAGGACCACTTCTTTTTCTGGAGTTGCCTGCTCACCCCCTTCATACCTGCAAGTGACAAGGGACCCTGGGCAGGATAAATGGCAATGTTTGGAGACCATTTTGATCATCGAAAGGTGAGGTGGGATGCTTCTGGTGTCTAGTGGGGAGAGGCCAGAGATAGAGCCAAAAATCCCACAAGGCACACGGCAGACCTTATAACAAAGTGTTCTACAATTTACAGAGAACAATAATCCCTGCCCTTGGGGAACCAGCCTGATGCCAGCCAATCCCAAAGCAAAGGCACATCTTCCCTTGTGAGCAGTGGCATAGCTGTGTGCCTGCTACAGAGCATGTCACCAGGGACTTGGGCAGAGAGAGAATCTATTTTTATTTGCAGCTCCAAGCAACCCTGGGAACGCTTCACTTCTTGTGCCTGAGAAACCGAAGCAAAAGAAGACGTCTGTTCTGCAATGCTTCTAAATAAAAGTCAATGACATTTCCAGGGGTTTTTGTTTTTAAAGCTGGTGGTATATATTTGGAAGTTTGATAGGAAAGATTATTTGTGGAAGAAAAGTTCATAAACTCACAACTCAAAGCCAGCCATGCCTGTCCTTTTTAGTAACACAGGGAAGAAGTTGTCCTTGTTTGGAGAACTTCACCTCACTGTGTACTTAGTACTTCTCTTCAACAGACCCGTACCAAATGGCTCACGGTCTGTCTTCCAGTATTAGCCAAGTACTCAGATGGGTTACAACGGGCTCCTCACAGACAGAGAACCCATGATTTTGAACATGGTAGGATAATGGTGAGCAAAAAGCTTGTCAGCTTGAATTGCTGAGTAAAATATGCAAATTGCTGTGAATGCTCTCCCGGGCCAGCACACACTCCTGTCTGGTCTCCCTTCAAAGCACACAGTGAGCTCATTTTTGCATTGGCTTTTGAGTCAGAAACTAAGAAAATAAAGTTCCCTCTCAGGTATCTAATGACTCTATAAGGAACCGGAAGTCATCCAATCTCCCCTCCCTTCCTCATTCCTTTCCTCCGCCGCAACCCCCTCTCCCTTTCTTTCCTCTCTTTGTCAATGCTGGGGTCAGATCCTGGGTCTCACACATGCCAGGAAAACACTTTTTCACCTCTAAGCTACACGTATCTCAGTATTTTCTTAACAAGACAACCTGAGTCTCAAGGCACAGAAGTCACGTGACTTCAGCAAGCCTCTGGCAGAACTAGCAGACCACTGTGCTTCCCAACTGTCCTCTCCAGGCCATCCCTGCCCTCCTTACCTCACAGGCAAACAGCTTGAACTGCAGCCCCAGGATCTTGTAGTCTATCAGCTGGTTCCCTCGAAGCTGCGTCAAGGCCTCTTTAAGGTCTTTGATAGCAAGGTCATATCTGCAGGACAGGGGCAGAAGGAAGCTGGTTTCGCACAGGTCATGGAGAAAGGCAGAACCCACATCTCTGTGTTTTTTTAGTCTCCATCCATCTCACTAAAAGAACCCCTCCTGTTCTGATTGACCTTCTACCTTTTCACCAACCCTGAGCTCAAAGGCTCTACAGACTAGGTATGATTTTTGCACACTGGGGCTAACCAGCAAAGCTTGTGGGGACCTTCGGTCTATGACAGCAATGAAGATTCTTCTTCTCTGGGTGTTGTAGACATACATCTTTCTGATGACCCGAGTGACCTTCAAACACAGCTCTCTGTCTCACTGGAGAGCTCCAAGCAGGACCACCCTGCTTCTCTCTGGTAGAGTCTCAGGACAGAGTCAAAGCAGTCCTCACCATCCTCACTCAAGGACAAATCTGCCTGGCATGGCTGCCAGGGGTTCCCTGTTACAGCTATAGTTGTGGGCACCACCCTCCGGCCCACAGCCTTCTGTATTTCCTGTTGAGTTCAGTTTAGCGTTTGGTTTTGTGGTCTCTTGCCTCCTCCACACATTCTGGGAAAGAGGGAGAAGTTACTCTCACACACATCTCAGGCTCTCTTGTAAGGAATGAGAAGATAGGCTTCCTGGACCCCTCTCTGTAAGCACAGGCTGTGTGTGGCTGGCTGTTTCCCTGTAGTAAGGAGAGGGCAGGTGGAGGTGCAAGTGTCCTGTTCTCTGAGCAGATGCAATTCCCACTGTGTTCCACAGCCTGTTTGGGAGCAGGGAAAAATCTCAGAGGGGACACTTTAAGTGTCATCAGCACTGACTTACAACCGTGCCTGCCTCGCTCCCTGCTGAGTTGGCTGAGCAGGTGGTTTTCAGCTGTGGAGATGCCCTGAGTCTACCTGGCACTGTAGGGACTCAGCAAAGTTCTCCGTGTAATTCTCTGTCTCATCAAGATGTCCACAGTGTTTAAAAAAAAAAAAAAAAAAAAAAAGGCAAGTTACCCAGAGTGATTGTTTTGTGTGAAGAAGCTGGTGCCCTGCTAACGTCCATTTGTCGGCGTTATTTTGAAGTAGGGTTTGATGTGTCCAAGACTAGTGTTAAACTCAGTGTGTAACCTGGGATGACCTTGAACTTCTGAATCTTCTGCTTCTACCTCTCGAATGCTGAATTGCACTCAGTGGATGCTGGGGATCACGTGACCTAAGGCTTCTGACAAGCTAGACAAGTGCTCTACCCATTGAGCTACACTTCCAGTCCTGATGTCCGTTTTTAAACTTGCCTTTGCGCAAATCATTTGCCTGGCAGCCCCTCCCACTTGGCTGCGGCTTCTCTTCCTCACCCCTGCGCTTGTGACTTCAGCGGCACCCACAGCAGGAGCTCAGTTTTACCACACGGCTCTGGATCCCGCTGCACAGGTCTGAGTAGGATCCGTTCTGAAAGAGGTCCAACCCTACTGGCCCACTTCCAAGTGCCCTCTGGTGCCATCTGGAGGCTCCCGGAGACATCTGCCACACCCTCAGAGCAAGCAGGCTCTCGGCTCCAGAGGTCTTTTCCTTGGCGTTTCTGCCGTAGACCCCACAAGGATTCCTTAGTAACTGCTGAAGCTGCTCTTTGCCTTGTGCTACCAATACACACAGCCTAGTCCCAGAGCTCATCCTCTGAAGTAAGAGCGTCTCGGTGAGAGGGAGGAGTCAAAACGGGCAATACCCCCAGCATGGTGCCTGTGCAACACCAACAGGTAGACAGGGCCAATCCTCCCAGCCCAGCAGGAAGAAGGCCTTGCCTTCTCCCCTTTCTCGGTCAGCTCCGCCTTATTCTGAAAAGTTTCACCTGCTTGTATTTCCACAGTCTGAATATCTGGGAGGCTCAGGGTATGAAGGTAACTTACAGTGCCCTTCCCCACCCCCTTTCTTTGGAATGACAAAGGTGGGGACAGGGATGTTTGTTGAGAGGGAGAGAGTCACCCTGAGCTACCATCTGCTGCTTGGGAGATGCCTCTGACTTTGTTCTGTTAGAATTTAAGACAAGCAACACTGAAGCCAAGTGAATGAGTGGTCAAGGGAACAGACTGTCCTTGTTGGGAATGACCCTGTTAAGACAAGCCCCACTGCAGTGGGAAGGAATGCCTAACCCACCTCTCTAGGTCGCTAGGTCACTGTGCACTTCCAGTCTGTTCACACACTAGCCCAACTTTGCTTTGCACCACAGTCACAGGCCCTGATGACTTGGTTCCCCTCCTTTTAATCTACGCCTTCCTTGAAGTAGACAAATGTCTACCTCATTTAATATTCATGTAATGAACTCAACTTATATAAAGAGTATCACTATTAGAAGGTGTGGGCGGGGCTTGAGGTCTCATATGCTCAAGACATGCCCAGTGGCTCAGTCACCTCCTGCTGTCTGTGGATCAAGATGTAGAACTCTCAGCTCCTTCTCCCGAATCATATCTGCCTGGACTCTGCCATGCTTCCCACCATGACAATAATGGACTGAACCTCTGAAACTGTAAGCTAGCCCCAATTACATGTTTGCCTTTGTAAGAGGTGCCTTGAAGACGAGAGGTGGCTTAACAGTTAAGAGCACTGGCTGCTCTTCCAAAGGTCCTGACTTCAATTCCCAGCAACACATGGTGGCTGTAATGGGATCTGATGCCCTCTTCTGGTGCGTCTGAAGACAGCTACAAGTGTACTTACTCATAAAATAAAGAGTTGCTTTGGTCATAGTGTCTCTTCACAACAATGAAACCCTATGCAAGACAATGGGTCCGTAAAGATTTCATTGTTTAAAAAATTCCAAAGGAGCCGGGCGGTGGTGGCGCACGCCTTTATTCCCAGCACTTGGGAGGCAGAGGCAGGCGGATTTCTGAGTTCGAGGCCAGCCTGGTCTACAGAGTGAGTTCCAGGACAGCCAAGGCTACACAGAGAAACCCTGTCTCGAAAAATACAACAAACAAACAAACAAAATTCCAAAGGAGCCAGGCATATCGTACGCCTGTGATCCCGGACCTTGGGAGGTAAAGGCTAAAGGACCAAGAAATCAAGGCCAGCCTCAGCTTCAGAAAAGATGTCGCAAACAAACAAATGATTTAATGAGAAGAAAAGGAAAGGAAAGAGAGGGAAAGAGGAGCTGGGAAGGCAGCTTAAGTGTAAAGCATTTACCCCTCAAGCCTGAGGACCTGAGTTCAGATCTCAAGGACACAGTGGCTGGAGAGTGGCTTGGTGGTTAAGAGTCGTGTCTGCTCTTGATGAAGCACACACATGGTGGCTCATAACCATGCATAACTTCAGTTCCAGGGGATCTGATACAAGCTCTGGACTCCATGGGTATCAGGCACACATGATACTCATCTATACCTTACATACTTGGACACATGGAGGACATGGTGCAGATGGGTTTTGACTTTTGCCTTTCTCCCCTTGCTAAAAACCCTTAGATTGCATTCCTAAAGCTAGCCCCAGGGTCTATTTCCTTATTTGGCCACTTCTTCCTCCGGAGGAGGCAGACTGCCAACATCCAGCTATCCGAGGCCCCCTTTGGCTAATTAACAAGCCCAATCAAAACAAACCAACCTATCCTAACTCAGTCACCTTTTACCTATATAAAGTGTCATTTGCCTATGGGCCACATCCGCCTCCTCTCTATCCAGAGGCAGTCCTTTGTCCCTCTGGGGCACCCCTTCCCCCTTTCCTTTGTTTCTTTTTTTCTTGTTCCTTATTCTCTGTCTCCAGTCTTTGTCTTTTATTACATGCCCTTTGACCCTCTGGGGCAAATAAATCTCCTTTGTGTTGAGAACTTGGTCTTGATGTGTCCTGGGCTGACTCTGGTTCTTTCACACACAAAAAAATACTCTCAAAAGAAAAAAAAAAAAAAAAGCCAAGCATGATAGTATATGCAGAGACAAGTGGATCCTGGGATCTATTAGCCAGTCAAATGAACAAAGTGGCCAACTCTGTATTCAGTGAGTGAGCTCTGGCCCTAAGGGCCACTTTGGAAGGCTTTGATCTGAGGGTGTGGTCAGCCTGGAAAGTGGAGAGCTCAGCTGTTGCTAAGAGCAACCACTAGTGCTTATAGACCTTCAAAGGCTCTCTGTAGATGCGGTCAGTTTCCGGAGTGAGAATAAAATGCAAGTCTTATTGGAAGAAAAGCCACGGACACTGGTGTGATGGTTTGTGTATGCTGAGCCCAGGGAGTGGCACTACTAGAAGATGTGGCCCTGCTGGAGTAGGCGTGTCAGTGTGGGTGTGGGTTTTAATAGCCTCATCCTAACTCCCTGGAGGCGAGTCTTCCACTAGCAGCGTTCAGATAAAGATGTAGAATTCTCAGCTCTTCCTGCACCATGCCTGTCCAGATGCTGCCATGCTCCCACCTTGATGGTAATGAACTGAACCTCTGAACCTGTAAGCCAGCCCCAATTAAATGTTGTCCTTATAAGACTTGCCTTGGTCATGGCGTCTGCTTACAGCAGTAAAACCCTAATTAAAACACACAAAGAGCATCTGGAGAGGGGGCCTGGGCTTGGGGAAAGGTGGAGATGTCTGCTTCTACAGACAATGTGGCCGCTCACCTCACAACATTCTCTTCTCATCTCTGCTTCCTGAATCCAGAACCTTCTCCAGAGGTGTAGAATGTCTACAGAGGCCAGCCACATCCCACCCTACCCCACCCCACCCCAGCCTGTTCAATCTCAAAAGAGAAACTCCAAGGTCTTCCTTTAATTATCTCCTATAACCTATGACAAAGAGACAACAGAAAAAGAAAACAGGCTTCCAGAAGGAATTTCTACATGAAAATATCAGTAAGTTCCAGAGTCTGGAAGGCTAAGATTTTGAATAACTTATGGGAAAAATAGGGGTAGAGGGGGTGGGGGTGGGGGGCTCAGACATGCTAGCTTATGCCTGTAGTCCCAGCACTTGGGAACTGGAGGTAGGAGGATTAGGAATTCAAGGTTATCTTCAACTAACAGCCTTTATTACATAAAACCCTATCTCAAAAGCAGAGGAGAGGTTGAGGAGAAGAAAGGAAGGAAGGAAGGAAGGAAGGAAGGAAGGAAGGAAGGAAGGAATGAATAAGATGGGGGAGGTTGAGAGATCCAGAAACAAAATGCAGAACTCCATCTGAATGATAATGGTTAAATCTGAGAAAAATAATCTGCCAAATTTGATCTTTAAGTCTGCAGTTCTCTAATGAGAAAATAATAGCAAGTCTAGCATATTCTTAGCTCTAACTATCTCACCAAGAGATTCCGAGGAAGTGTTTTCCCTGACACACACCTGGTCTCAGCAGGGCTTGCATTTGGAAGCCCATTTGTGATCCTTTTTTTTTTCTTTCTTTCTTTTTAAGGTTTATTTATTATGTATACAGCATTCTGCATGCAAGTATGCCTGCAGACCAGAAGAGGGCGCCAGATCTCATTATAGATGGTTGTGAGCCACCATGTGGTTGCTGGGAATTGAACTCAGGACCTCTGGACGAGCAGACAGTGCTCTTATCTTTTAAGCTATCTTCTCCAGCCCCCATTTGTGACCCTTAAGGAGCCACTGTCTATCAAAGCACTCAGCTCCATGTGAGTAGCCAGCTACTGCCTGTGTGACAGAGTCTACCCAGAATATGTCTGCCCTGTGCCTTGTCAGGGTAACCACCTCTGAAATGCACTTCTGGTCCTTGTACTGGTGCTGCCCTGATTCAGATCCTCATTGTTCATGAAGACAACTGTGTTCACTTCCAAGTTGAGTTCCCAGGGACCAGTCTTCTCCCTTTGTTCATAGTCTAGAGTGACTTAATCCCTCCGTGATCTGCTTGAGAACTTCCAGGAATTCATCGTCCATTCTTCTTCAGGGTATCTCAGTCCCCCTTGATGCCTATGCCCCAGCCTCAACATGCTTGCCCAGTTTCACTGTTGGAAAATTCTTCCTTCCATTCTTCAGCCATTTCCCTCTTCCCTAGAATGTGTGGACACACTTGGACACTTTCCTGAGTCAGTTTGCTGTCTGACTTTACCTAAAATATCTGAAATTCACATTTTGAATATTGTCCCTTTGATATGTGTGTGTACATGCATGTGTGTGTGTGTGTGCGCGTGCGTGCGTGCGTGCGTGCGTGTGTGTGTGTGTGTGTGTGTGTGTGTGTGTGTGTGTATGTTCTTTGGGCATTTGAGGGTAGAATAGGGAGTTGAAGTTAGCATTCATTTTGGATTTTTGTTTGTTTTGTCTTTTTACTTAAAACAGTAAATAGTCCAAAACATGCACAGGGTGATGGAGGGAAAGGGACTTCATTATCATCCCAACATTCAGAAACAACTAGAATGGTACACTGGCCAATGCCTTCCAGTCTGTGCAACAAATGGGTTTTATACAAACATAGTGTTTGGAAACCATTCTTTAAATTTTGGCATTAACTGTAAACTCTATATCTGTCTATCTATCTATCTATCTATCTATCTATCTATCTATCTATCTATCTATCTATCCACACACACACACACATATAACACACACATAATTTGTATGAAATAACTCATACATATGCTGCTAACAGTTTGTATTCTTATTTTTGTGATAGGATCATCCTCCCAACTCCCACTCTACAGTTTAAACTGGGTTTTGCAAACACATTCAGCATGAGTGAAGGCAGGATTGATTTGATTGTATGGTGAGCCTTGTCTTGGGACTGCTCAGTTCTGCACAGGGAGGCACAGTGAGTGTTATCTTTAGGGACATTGGCGGGAGGGCCAGGTAGCCAAACAACCAGCCAGTGGTTGTTTCAGGCTCCTTGAGGCTGTGCCCTGATGACTTACAATGAGGTCAGGCTTGCCTCCCCTCCCCAGAAAAGCCTCTTGCATGCTATTTTTTGCATAACTGCCCAGAAAAAGTAAGCCAACCTTCCTACCCACAGAAGCTGGAGGGTACTTATTGAATGCAAAGTCTACAGAACAGAGAGTGATCAGGTTGCTGTCACACTCGCACAGTGTGAGTACCCCTGGACCACTTACTTCTCCATGCTGTGGTAGAGCATTCCTCGCTGGAAGTAGGCCACTGCCGAGTGCTTGTCTCTATTGATGCTTTTGGTGAAGGCCTGCAGGAGGAAGGGTCCATACATGGTCAGAGAGCCAGGCAGAGAGGAAGTGTCAGAGTATTGCCAGGGAGAGGCAAGACGTGTGTCATAATGATTCAGCAATTCAAGGTGACAAAATTGGCCCAGGGTATAGAGATCTTGGGTCAAAATGCTCTGGGGTGTTATTTCCTCTTTGCATAGCCTGTGGTAAGTTACCTAATCTTTCTGAACGTCCCTGTTTTCCTCCGTAAAATAAGTGATGGGGACAGAGAGGTGGCTCAGCAGATAAGAGTGCTTGCTGCTCTTCCAGAAGACCTACATACAATTTCCAGCACCCACAGAGTGGCTTACAATTATCTGCAATTCTAGTTCTAGGGGCTCTGATAGCCACTCTGGCCTCCTTGAGAATCAGGTACACATGGTGCCAAAACATACATGCCATCAAAACACCTGCTTGCATAATAATGATGATGATGATATACTTAGAACATATATTGATTGTTATTGCTTGATATAATTTTTTGTGCAATCATTTATACTGCTCAAATAATCACAAATAAGAATACAATATACTATTATTCATATTGGATTAAACAGGAAGACAAGGGGGGGGGGATGAGAGTCCTGGCAACAGAAAAATGGAAAGAAAGATCTTGACCAATAGAGGTAGAAGCCAGTGATCTGAGAGTGTGAGGTGGCCTTTGGCACAGCATAGCCAAGAGTCCCAGGTCCAGGCCAGGGTATAAGCACCCAGGGGCTATGGCAGAGCTTTGTCTAGGAGTGCTGCCTCCACAGCTGAGGGGCTCTGCCCCCAGCCGGCCCTCTGAGGGGAGGAGGTGGAGGAGGCAATCCACCCTCCAGGCAGAGGCTGGATGGGCGGTGCTCAGTGCCATCTGCTTGCTTGTGGAGTCTGAGCCTACCAAGTCACTTCCTCTCCTCCTGTCAGGATGTGGGCAGTGTTTGTTCACCTGCTGACCAGAGGATGACCAGTGTGGACTGGTTCTTTAGCGGTGGTTTAGGCTGGGGAGATGGTTCTGTAGGTAAAATGCTGGCCTCATAAGCTTGACAGCCTACAGGTGTGGGATCAACTCACATCCTTTCTGATCTCAGTGCTGGGGAGACAGAGACAGGCTCTCAAGCCAGCGGAGCCTAAGTTCTGAGCCAATAAGAAACCCTACCTAAAAAAACCAAAACAACAACAACAAAAACTAGGGTGGACAGCTCCTGAGGAACTATGAGATGGTTGAGCTGGCAAAGACACTTGCTGTGCAATCCTGGAGATTTGGGGTTGATCACTGGAACCCAGGTAAAAACGGAAAGAGGGAACTCCACAAAGTTGCCATGTGTGCCATGACATATGCAGCCACCCCACCCCACCCCCACCTACCTCTCTCTCTCTCTCTCTCTCTCTCTCTCTCTCTCTCTCTTCTCTCTCTCTCTCTCTCTCTCTCTCTCTCTCTCTCTCTCTCTCTCTCTCTCACACACACACACACACACACACACTAAATCAAGAGGTCTGGTGGTCATGTTGAACACCCTTGATCCCAGCACTTGGGAGGTAGAGGCAGGCGGATTTCTGAGTTCGAGGCCAGCCTGGTCTACAGAGTGAGTTCCAGGACAGCCAGGGCTACACAGAGAAACCCTGTCTTGAAAACAACAACAACAACAAAAAACCAAAAAAAAAAAAAAAAAAAACAAAAACAAAAAACAAAAAAAAAAACCAAAACCAAAAACAAAAACAAAACAAAATAACAACAACAACAAAAAAGATGCTAAAATGCCCTACCCATACCCTGGTGAACTTCATGACTTAATCACAGTGTGGTTTTCCTCAGCTAGACTCAGAATCCTTAGAAAAGTACCCTGAGTTGTTGATCAGAATTATTCTTTGAGCAGACCAGAGAATGGTAAGTTCCTGGAAACCATAAGAGGCATTTTACCACTGGATGCAAGGGTAAGACAGAGAAAGCTTATCCAGGAGGCATTGGAAAAGAAAACACAACTGAAGAGGTCTTCACAAAGGGTTAAAAGATGATCCTGGATCATGTAGAGATCTTGCAAAAAGCAGAGCCCCACCCAGAAAGCCTGCTCGGGCTTTTAAAACTGCCTGCCAGGCCAGGGGCACTTAGTTGAGGCCTCTGAGGTAGTTCTGGAGGGCTTTTGTTCCTTTCAGGCTTTGGGAGATGAGGTTTCCAGAGTGCAGAAAGGCTATAATTACAGGAGCCCCTCAACTTACTTGCTCAGCTGCCTGCATGTTTTCCAGGATGGTGTGCATGCAGCCTATGTTGAAGCAAATCCTCGAGTGGGGGTCCTGCACCTCGCTGAAGGCCTCCAGGGCACCCTTCCAGTCCTTCTTGTCAGCTGCAAGCACCCCTTCATTCCAGAGTCTGATGGCCTCAGCTAGGGACATGGTTAGGTGTTTACCAGGAGACAGGGTGGTAGTTCAAGGTATCTCTCCTCAGAGCTGCGGGGCACTCCAGGCTTCAGGGTCGCAGCCTAGTACGCAGAATGGGGTCTAGCCTCCCTTTGGGCGGCTTCATATCATCAGGAAGTTTCCCCACTGTTCAGGAACTGACGTATAAGCTTGCATGAGAGAGAAAAGGAAAGAGAGAAGAGGGCTGGAGGAGGCTGGGAAAGGGGAAGTAATCAGAGCCGTCTGCAGTGGACCAGTCAGTTCCTCTAAGTGCTTCTGCTAAGTCCTGTCCTGGCCACCTCCTACCTGTCTCTGCCTTCCACTCCCTCTGTGGCAGCTTCAGGATAGGGGGACCTCAGCAGGTCTGGGCACACCCCTGTACTTGACTCTTTTCATCCTTGAAAGACTTCCTTGCTCTGGGCCTCAGGCTCTGGGTCTCAGGCTGTTGACACGCTTGCTTGTGATCTGTGTAACCCAGGCTTGACCGAACTCCAAATGCTCTGGCCTCAGACTTTCAATTTCTGGAGTTATAGGTTCGAAGCCTCAATACTAGCTGTTTTGTTTTTAAATCTGTGAGTGGGGAGGAAGCACGCTACATACTTCTGAGACAGGATGGGGCATCTTGAGTATCCATTCAGGTCTGAGATAACTTTAAGGGAATTCACAAGGGTCTAGTTTCTTGTAAATACCCAAATTAGGAGGCAGACATGACAGCAATTACCATCTCTCTGTCGGTCTGTGAGAAGCTGAAGACGGGACTCCTTGTGTTGATGACTAACGAGGTCACTGGTCTCTGTAAATACAGATTTACGAATCCTTTACTTACTGACCTGGTAAAGTCAAAGTTAATTTAAAAACAAACAAACAGACAGACAGACAATAACAACAACAAAACTTTTCTGAGGAAAACCGAGGTAGTGTGTCTAAATGATGAAATCTGCTGTAGTCTGGACTTCTTGGTAGGCGAAATACAGGGCCAGATACATGAACATAGCTTTCACTTCCCCAACTGGCCTCTATGACCCATGGCTGTGATCCCCCTGTTCTGTCACAGCACACAGTTCCCTCTGATAATCTGTGGGTCAGTTTGTAATTATGTCCCCAGAGCAGAGACAGTCATTTTAGTCAATACTTCCCACTGTTAGCCAATGGTCTTTCGGTCCCTCTTCCTCCCCAAGCATCCTTATGTCAGAACCCAAGTTCTGTTCAAGTACCTGTTTCCTGAGTCTGTGTGAGGGTTAAGTCATATCACATCTCCCACAATGCCCAGAGAGAGGGTTTGTCAAAGGCCAGCTCCAACAGTATGTCCTCAATCCAAGTTGGGGATGTAGGGTTGGTGACAACGTAAAGCTGGTGTACACACACACACACACACACACACACACACACACACACACACAGAGAGAGAGAGACAGAGAGAGAGAGAGACAGAGACAGAGAGAGAGAGACAGAGACAGAGACAGAGACAGACAGACAGAGAGAGAGACAGACAGAGAGAGAGAGAGAGACAGAGAGAGAGAGAGGATGAAGCAAGGATCCAACAAGCCCCAACAACTTTATATACATACATATATACATACATATACATACACATTTGGTGGATGGAGCAAAGCTCCAACAACTCTATTTTTCCTGCCACAGAAAAAATTTCTAAGCAATACAAAAATCACAATATACAGGTGAAAACCAAATTACTACCAAGAATCCACATACATTTGTAACTAAGCAATTTGTTATAGACTAACAAACTGTAAGCCGTCAAGGCAATTTTCTCAGCCAGTTTCTCTTGCTGGCAGGCTGCAATTTGCAGCCAAAAAGAAAGGATCAATTATTTTATTATTTATCTTAAAAAGAAATCTTATAAAACTCTTAAAAGAATCACAAATCTGAACTTTTATATAAAAAACAATCAGTCATTTCTACTTTAAATCCTCAGGGTGCCCACCCATTCACCAACAGTTTTTATTAAACCATACCAGGAAGATGAGGGCAAAAATGGGTACAAGAAATTAATTATCATCTGATTATCTTGACCCAGGTTTGACAAGGAAGGCACATTAGCTAATGTTAGCCTGCTGCCATTATTCTTGTTCCCTGACCTTAAAACATCCTTCTCTCAATAATCCAAAGTGTACCTTTCCAAGTTGTTCCCCAGGATTTTCTACATCAGAATCACTATCAAAAACATCTTAACAACTTAACTAACAACCTTCATCTCCAAATTCTTTCCAAGAGTGGTTGACGTTACTAACCATCTACATCTCTAAGTTCTTTCTGAGAGTGGAGGTTGAACCATTAATCTGCTCTGTCAGCAATGCCTGGAAAAGATCAATCACTATTCTTGTAAGTGCCAGTGACACTGCCCAGTGAGGAGCTGGAAAGACTTTAGAGTTTTTATACAACTCTTAGATCAGGAGGGACATGATGACCTCGAGGACAAGAAGCAGAGCCATGGTCCATAACAGCATGAAGTCCTTAGTCCTCGGGGTTTCTCTCGCAGGGACACACTAATTGGATTAACTGGTGGACCATACTCCATGAGCTCTAAAGTTATTTGCTGTTCCTTTCCACAGCCTGGCAAGTGTCCTGATTGGTTCAGGCACAAATGCTGAGTTTTGTTTGGTTTTGTGTCGGAAGCCATCTAGGAAAGCCCATGGCAAACAAATGAGTTTTCTGGAGATGGCCCACCATTCTGCATGGCTGTGATGGGTGTGCTATGTGATGCAGGGTCCTCAGAGACTTTGTTCCAGGATTGCTTCTTGCTGCTGATATGCCTTTCCTGTCACTGGTGCATGACCTAATGATCCCTGGGCATCCACCTACCCTATTGGGAAGCTCTCTTGCAGAATCAGTGTGAAGATGTATTTTCATGTAGTAATGCTGTGTAGATGAATTGATGATTTCATAATTCCTGATAATGATTTTATACTCCTAAATTAATACAAGTAATTTCAAGACCCCTATAGAATAAAAGCTGCAAAGTAGAGTTTTGTAAACCTTCATTTTCATGAGCTAATTGCTCTATGAAAATAACGCAGGCTTGGAACAAATTCACATTAAAGAAAAACATTCCTTCTAAGTTAGGAATGAGGCCACTCTCTGGTAACTAAAGGTTATAAACTGGAAATGGGCAATTTATTGTAGATGCAAGGACAGAAAATAAATGATGAGGTAGTTTATCTATACTAGACTTAAAAATAATAAGGCACAAAGCAGATAATTTGTCTCTTGACAAATGCTAACTTGGGACATAAGAACTATTGCTTTAAACTTATAATGAACTTGTGGAGCCATAAAATTCAAAATGAATGTTTAGTCAGGTGCTAGTCTTAATGGAAAGACACATAAACAACTCTACTGTAACTCCTGAAGTCTTATTGACCCATGACATGAGCTATTGCCTTAAACTTAACAACAAACTTATGGAATGTGAAAATGCTTTAAAAACCATGTGATCAATTATTCTGAGAAGGTATAAAAAACTAAACAATAAAGTGGTGGTGTAGCCCTTTTCTGCCTCTCTCTCTCTCTCTCTCTCTCTCTCTCTCTCTCTCTCTCTCTCTCTCTCTCTCTCTTCATTCTGGTTAAGGAATCTTGGGCCAGGTAGAGGCCTGAGTCAGAGTAAAGAGCCCTAGTAACTAAGTTTCTTTTCTTAATCCCCTGCTGCTGTCAGCAGGAGTTAATTGTCAGAAGTGGTCAGCTTTTTGCCAACCCCCTGCCCCCCCACCCCACCCCCCATAGCAAGAAAGAGTTAAAACTGCCAAAAGCCATCAGCTTTGGCCCCAGAACAGTAAGAGAGGGTTAAAGGCCAGAGGACATCAGGGTCTGGTCTCCATCTCAGTACCTGAATGTCGGGTTGGGACCCCCGCAGTTTTGTTCGGTTGCTTTTGTTTTTTGTTTTGTTTTGAGACAAAATTTTGCTATGAAGCTCTGGCTAGCCTGGGATTTGTAATGATCCTCCTGCCTCTGCCTCCCAAGTGCTAGGATTACAGATGTAAGCTACTAGTCCTGGATTTTTACATGTACTTATTTGTTGTATATGTATATGAACATTTATGTAAATGTGCGCGTGACACCACACACTCGTGGGGTTCCAATCACAGCTACAAGAGCTGTTGTTTATCCCTTTGTTGTCCCATCTAAACTTTATGCTTCAGCAGGGTACAGAATCCATTCTGGTTTCATCTGGTACTCCACTGTATCTCTCATGTCTATCATTTGATTATTAAATTGTGTGTTAAATATTGATGCCAGGCACAGTCCCTTTAAAATCATGACTGTTGATTTAGTTGGCTGGCTTATTACCCTAGTCACAATGATTTACTCTTTCAAAGAATCCTCATATTAAGCACGCAAGAGACTGGGGTCATTTTCAGCGCTGCATACTTTAAACAATGCCATGCGTCTCCCTAGGGGTTCTTAGTAAAAATCTGATGATTAACTGAATTAGTAATTAATTGAATAAACAATTGGGACCTTACATATGGATTCTCACCCTACATTTCTCTGAAGACTTTACCCTTATCTGTCCTGCCACCCTCCCCTCCCCCACCCCGCCGGTACTGCAGATCAAACCCAGAGCCTCTTACATGCTGGGAAAGTACTTTACCGTTGGACTCCATCTCCAGACTCTTCTCTGGCTTTTTAAAAAAATGACTTTAAGACAGGGTCTCATTAAGTTTCCAAGACTAGCCTTGAACTTGCTTTGCAGCCTAGGTTTGGCTTGAATTTGTCACCCCGCTGCCACCTCCTAAGTAGCTAGAATTCCAGGCCTGTACAACCAGAGCCCACCTGCCTGTCCTTGGAGAATCAGTTTTGACTCATATCCTACATGAAATCCTCCCAAGATGGCCACAGAGATTTGTCTCTCTTCCTCTACATTTCTCTTCCTTCTACAACCCAGCACCCGAACACAAGGGCTCTGGTGTCTAATCTCTGCCTCAGCCACCCAGTCAGCTGTAAGTGCTCGAGGCAGGGGACATCCTTCCTGCTTTCCTTGTTTCCCACAGAACCTACCACCTAACATCCTGCATCAAAAGCTGAGTAAATATGGCGGATCTAAAATATTTTAATAAAATAGCATATCTGGCTTGAGTCAAGTCCCACACACCTTAGCTCTCTTTTGGGGTACAGTCATCCTTTTTGGGTCTGTGTCTTTTCAGAATGCTGAACCACCACACGTTTTCCCTTCACCGAGCTAGTGGGGGGTGGGGCTCTTTCAGGTAACTTTACTGTATTTTTTATACATGATTGCGCAGAGATTGCCTATGCAGTTTCTTCTGCATGCTTCCTTAGGCCTATCGCTAGAAGCTACTGAAGATGAAGTGGCAACTGATATCACAGAACCTGTTGTAATCACTTTTCTTCTCACTGTGATAAAACACCCAGACAAAATCGACGTAATGAAGGCAGGGTTTATTTGGGCTCATGGGTCCCCAGGGTTCAGTCCAACATGGTGGATGAATGAATCGTGGTGTCAGACCCTGAGGCAGCTGGTCACATGGCACCCACTGTCAAGAAGCAGGGGCCTGACTCATGCTCCCCTAGCCTTCTCCTCTTCATGCAGAGAGGGACACAAGCCCTGGTCACTTTTCATAGCAGATGCTCTACCTCAGTTAACCTAATGGGGACGATCCCTCAGAGGTGTGACCTGAGGCTCATCTTGGTCCTGTCAAGTTCTCAACAGGAAGCTTCGTACTGACTTTGTCATCATAGGAAAAGGAAGAGTGACATGAGTTAGAAACACACTCCGAATTAAAAAAAAAAAAAAAAGAAGAAGAAGAAGAAGAAAAGAAAAGAAAGAAGAAAGGGAAAGGAACATGACTGTTCCTAGGTATGGTGGAAGAGACCATTCATTATAGCTGTGTGGGAGAGCACAGCCAGAGGCAGAGACCTGTGGGAGAGTGCTGAGTGGATGTGAACAGACTGAGCTGTACTGTGTGGGAAGAGGGAGGGGGAGGAAGAAGGGAGGGAGGGAAACCAGGCACCGCAGCCAGGAGGCCCAAAGGCATAAAGGGAGCAGGTAACAGAAATGGCTGGATTATACAGGGAAGAGCAGCCCTTGAGGCTGCAGAGTTCAGGGGATGCCTGACAGGAAGCCCTGTGACAGATGGAGGATGAGGGATCAACCTGGTGGTGGCCAGGTCTGCTTTGATGTGTTAAACAGCCACCTTAGCCATTTGTCCCAAGTTCGAAACCTAACTAAGAAAGAAATCTCTAAGATTCTCTGTTGATTCCTCTAAAGTAGCAACTACAAGTGTGGGCCATTCTTCGTGTGTCTGCCGAACGGCAGTAAGTGAAGCACCCAAGTGTGCTCCCTCCCCTTTTCTGGGATCTGTTGTCTAGATCACAGCCATGGCCCATGGACACATTTGGATCGAAGCATTCCCAGTCAGAATACAATGGACACACAGCAAAGCCAGGCCTGTGAAGTTGTAGCTTTCTTTTTTTTTTTTTTGTTTTTGTTTTGTTTTGTTTTTTTCGAGACAGGGTTTCTCTGTGTAGTCCTGGCTGTCCTGGAACTCACTCTGTAGACCAGGCTGGGCTCGAACTCAGAAATCCACCTGCCTCTGCCTCCCAAGTGCTGGGATGAAAGGCGTGCGCCACCACCGCCCCGCTGTAGCTTTCAAGAATCAGAATTTAGGGTCAGGAGAGGGGAGCTGTAGTTTGGCCATGCTCTGCCCTCCCTGAGGTCATGGAAACCAGTCTAGATAGAGAACAAAGCAGGGGTCAGAGGTTGGGGGGGGAGGGAGGGAGAGAGGGAGGGAGGGAGAGAGAGAGAGAGAGAGAGAGAGAGAGAGAGAGAGAGAGAGAGAGACTGAGAAGCACCTAAATTCAGCCTTCCCCAGAGCTCATCTGAATTCCAGCCCAAGCCTATGCCTTTACAATGTATTTAGTGTGCCAGCAAGCTTGGTTTTAGTTTTGGATTTTCAATACACGGTTTCTCTTTGTTAGGCCTGTCAGTCCTGGGACTCCATCAGTAGGCCAGACTGGCCACCTGAGAGGCCAGACCTACTCCATCTTGGGACTGGCCTGCATGTTAAAGAAAAGGAAACAAGTCTGAAAACTTGACCTGCAGCTGAACCCAGGCTGCACCCACGTATCCAGAAGGACCCCACAGCTTGTCCTTGGCCAGAGTTACTCCCTAGCTACTCCTAGCAACAATTAATCAAAGATTAGCCTGATTGTTTCAGGTGTACTTTCAGACCATTTGTGATTGTATACGGTCTTGCTTCAGAGCACCCACCTGTGAGCTTACAGTCATTCTGTTAGATGCTTGCCAGACTGGACACCCCCTTCCTAACCCCTATTGCTCCTATTTTCCTATAAAAACTTGTCCTGCTGAGGGTTCAAGGCTGCTGTTTTCCCTCCCTGTCTTGCTGTTTCAGGGTTGGGTTGGAGGAGAACCCAGGCCCGAGCTTGTCATAAAGAGACCCTAATGCTATTACATTGGGAATGGCTCCTTGGTGGTCTTTTGGGATTCAAGGATACTTCCTGGCACAACACATCTGACTCACAGAGATCCGCCAGCCTCTGCATCCTGACTGCTGGAGTTAAAGGCCTGTGCTACCAGGCCAGGCAAATAAGTAACCATTTCCTTCTTTCCTTCCTTCCTTCCTTCTTAGTTTCTTCTTCTTTCTTTCTTCTTCTTCTTCTTCTTTTTTTTTTTTTTTTTTTTTTCTCCTCAGGATGGGGTTTTTCTGTGTAGCCCTGGGTGTCCTGGAACTCATTCTGTAGATCAGGCTGGCCTCAAATGTTAATCCTCCCGAGGGAATAATAGCATCACTACCACAATTTTGAGCTGAATTTAAAGCAAGCTTTATTAAATACTGGCCAGGATGATACACTCTGGTCAGGCCCATTCATGTGTTCTCAGAAAACAGCAAAGAGTCACATTTTGCAGAGGCTTAAAAAGGCAACCCCAGAAGGCCATTGTAGTTTGATCAGATCCAGTTAGGGGCAAGCATCCATCCTGACCCATTTCCTGCCTCTGCTGTACCTCCCGCCCACATGTGATCAAGCACTTTTGGTGTAGTTGGGTCAACCAAACTTGTTTAGGGGAAACTCTCGAACTCCAAGCAGGCCAGATGCCCGAATGATGGATGATACATGGCTTCTCACCATCCAACAACCAGATCAAAGTATGTGAAAGGCAAGACAAACTCCAGGGACGTCTGTACTTTCAAAAACATCACTAAAGACACGACATAAAGTCTTTCTTAGCACCGGAAGACGTGTGTGTGTGTGTGTGTGTGTGTGTGTGTGTGTGTGTGTGTGTGTGTGTGTGTGGGATTTCAGGGTTTTGCAAGTAGTTCAGTAGTTCAGGGAGTTGAAGATACAGAGTGGGTGTGGGTGGTAAGAAGGCTGCTTTAGGGCCCAGAACGCTGGCTCAGTGAGTAAAGACACGTTTCAAGCTGACGACTTGAGTTTGATCCCCCAGAACACACAGTGTGGAAGGAAACATCTGACTCCCTCAGGTCCTTTGTCCTCCATACTTGTAGCATCGTACACGTGTCTCGTGCCTTCTGCACATTCACAAACACACACCGTCTCTGACACAAACTAATACATGTTTTTAAAAAGGGGTATAAAAAGAAAGCGAGCTGCTCTGAAGACAACCCAGGTATCAAGCCCAGACCCCTTGAATTCTGGGAACTAACAACACCTGCGAGCAAGACCCTTAAAAACCTTGTCAGTAATGGAAGCACTGATTCTCGACTGATGAAATGGGCCAATTCAAGCTGGATTAGAGTATTAAAGGCAGGTTTAGCGGGAAGCAGCTCTCGGATGTGTTCACTGTTCCCAAGGACCAAGGCCAGGGAAGTTGCTATGGGGAAGGAGACAAGGAGTGGAAAAAGAAAGAGAAAGAGCTCATGCATACAGGGAGAGAGAAAATGCAGAAAAGGAGAGAAGGATAGAACCCAAAATAAGTAGGAAGAGCTTCTAGGGGAGGGGAAGCCCAGCCCCTGGGCTGGAAATTCATCATAGAGGGCGGGGTGTAAGAGGTAGGGACTGAGGGATGCTGGGAGAACCTGGAGGCCAGGTCTGCTTTGGTATGTTAAATATCCACCGTAGTCACGTGTCCGGGTCTGAATCCCAACAAGCGCTACGGAGGCTGCGCGCTGGAAGCTGAGACGCTGTAAAGTGGGCAAGTAATGGTTGGACAGGTGGGATTCTACTACTCTAAAACACCAACCATGTATCATTTGACTGCTGAGAGAGGGGAAGGCATAATTCACCCGGATCGTTTGTTTCTTACTGTAGACTAGTTGTGGAAAATAAGAGGTTTCAGCCAGGCACAAGCCTTTAACGCCTTTAATCCCAGCACATGGGAGAAAGAGGCCGGTAGATTTTTGAATTGGGAGATGGGGGAGGGAGAGGGAACAGGTCCAAACCCAGGAAGCGGATGGCTCCCACAACAGTTCATTGGAAGAAGCTCTGCTATATGAGCCAACTATTATTAGCCTTTCTGAGCATCAGATCATGTGTGCAGAGAGAGCAGCCTCAGGCTGTGTCAATAGCAATTCGAACAAGTATTGGATTCAGCGCCTGCTGACTCAACCATGCATGCAGAGGTTCAGAAATCTGTCTTTGGGCTAGCTCTGGAGACTGGCACTACGTTCCAACTCCCATAGCCTCTGCTGTCAGCAGCCGCTCTTCTCTGTCATCCAGGGCTCCCAGCCTGACCTGGCTGGCCTTGGCAACCCTTTCCCTGGAACCTGAATGCAGAGTCTAGTATCTGGAAAGTCCCTGATTCAGTCCTCTTCCTCATGCATACCTAGATGTAGTCTTCGCAAAGACAGCACCCTTCCCTCTGAGGCGTGGTGGCTTCTCAGCTTCACACAGAGGTCATCAGTAAGTGACTCGCAGGGAATCCTCCATTTCCTTCTCAGAGTTGGTATTGAATCTCTTGTCTGAGGACCTTGGCAGAGTTTGAGGGTGCATATGAAGACCATCACCCTGTTCCTGGGACCACCAGAGTGACATGTCCCCCAGTAGGGACATAAATGATTGTCAGTTTGCAAGATGATTTTAGTATATGGCTAGATATTTCTTCCATGGTTCTGGTAGTATTATTTTAATTCATTTAATTTTGGACAAAGTCAATATTTACATAGCTTAAAAATTAAATATGGAAGATTTTTCTCTCCTCCTTGCCAAATGTTTCTGGAACATGGAGAATCGTTTTGTTAACTACTGTGGCACTCTTCCAGTGGGTAGGTTATGTAAGCATGTGCCGTGGAGTTTGCCATCTCCTGCCCTTCTGCACACATACATTTGAAACATCATTCTGTACCTTAGTCTTTTCTTTTGGCATTCCTGCCTCACCAGAAGACAGCATCCCCACTTCTTGTATATGACCGTGTTGCTTTCCATTGTGTAGCCAATCCCGTGCAAGAAGAACAGCCAGGTTGGTTTTAATTGCACACCACCATACTAACTTGGCAACAAACATATATATGTCATTCAGTATCTGTGCACGTGATTATGGGATAAATTCACAAAAACTGAATCTCTGGGTCCAAGAGTCTATTTTAAGTGTGTTAGGGGAAAAATGTAGGTTGAGTGGTGGTATGTGCCTCTAGTCCTAGCACCCAGGAGGTAAAGCAGGAGGATTGCGGGTCTGAGGTCAGTCTGCACTTTAGAGTAAGACCCTGCCTCAAACCAGAAAGAAAAACATAAAGGCAATACAAACCAAACAAACAAAACCCAAATCCACAGTAGCACAATTAGCTTTGATTTTACTTTTCATAACAAGAATACGTTTTTCAAAGGTGAATCAATGAAAGAAAAAATACTAAGTGTGCTGGCTGTCAACCTGACACAGGCCAGAGAGAGTCATTTATTTGGGAGAGAGAAAACCTCAAAAGACAAAGTACCTCCATAAGACTGGCCTGTGGCTGGGTGATGCTGGTGCACGCCTGTAAGATCACAGCACTCGGAAGGCAGAGGCAGGTGGATCTCTAAGCTCTGAGTTCAAGGCCAGTCTGGTCTACAGAGAGTTCCAGGACAGCCAGGGTTACACAGAAATGCTGTCTCAAAAAAAGGGGGATGTGGGAAGGCCCAGACTACTGTGGATGGGGCCGCTCCTTTGCTGGTAGTCCTGCATGCTATAAGTAGGCAGGGCAGGCTGAGCAAGTCATGTTGAGTAAGCCAGTAAGCAGCACTCCTCCGTGGCCTCTGCATCAGCTCCTTCCTCAGGTTCTTCCCTGTTTAAGTTTCTGCCCTGACTTCCCTTAGCAAGGAAATGTGGGCTGAGACTTGTAAGTGGAAGCAAACCCTTTCTTCCCCGAGTTGTTTATGATCATGGTGTTTTATCACAGCAATAAAACCCTAACAAAGACACTAAGCAAACAGCAGTGGCATTGGAGGTCTGAGAATTTAGTTAAAATTAAAATATGGAGATTCCCCTAATGCTATTTTCCCACAGCATTTGAGTAAAGAGAGAGTCAGGTTCAAAGGCTTGGCTAGGGACTTGGGCTTTTCCCCGAGGCTTGTAGGGGCTTGCAGTGTGTTGTAGCCCTGCTTTTCTGGACAGCGATGTTCAAGTCTAGAAAATTCAGTGTACTTGATTGACTGTGGCACTTGTCATTCAGATGTTTCCAGTAAGCTGGGGAGAAGAGAGAAGTCAGAATCTATGCCTACCTTTCCCTTTAACCCAGTTGCTCTGTGAACACTGTCACAGCGGTTGGAGATTGAACCAGACTGGAGCCTATGTGACAGGGCAAGGCAATGAAGGCAAGAGCCCCTCTGTCTTGTAGTCTTTGCTGAGGCCATTTTAGGTTTAACCAGAATGTGGTGTTGATGGAGAATCCTGTGGAATATTACGCAGCCCTGTTCTAGGAACCAAAGGTCAGGATGTCCTAGTGAAGACCCCCAAACTCGGGAGACCCTTCCTCAAGTCTCAGGAAATCATGACCACCCAAAGATCACAAGAAACCATACCTGGATGCAATCAGCAGAGGTTTATTGGGGAGAGTTGGCTAGCCAAGGTCAAAACTGCTCGTCCACGAAGGAACAGAATTTTGACAAAAGGCCAGCAAGCTGAGGGGTTTCTTTTATAGGGAAAGGGAGGAATTTCCGCGCACGCGCGCGCGCAGTTACACATGATTGATTGTATTTTCTCGCGGTTACACATGATTGGTTGCTTTACAAAGTTTGAACACCAACAGGTTGTAACACTGGAAAGACCAAGGGGGAGGGGGGTTAACCCAGAACAGTGGAACATTTCAGAGGAACTTCCCCTAAATGATCATTACCAACTATTTCAGGTAAGCTATTTTTCACTTCTTCCGGCTATAGCCCCACCTAGATGGCTTGCATCTTTCTCTGTGGTCAGGACTGTGTCTTCCTGCTTTGAGAGTTTCCCACCCACAGGTGGGCCTACTGCCTGAGGCTTGAGGAATGTAATCCAGCAAGTGTCCTCTGATTCAGGGATAATGTCCTCCACCTGGAATGTGCCCCGGGGCAGTGAAGGCCTGAAATCTTATTTTCAGTTCCGAGTTCTGGAACCTGCACTTTTTCTGCTCAGGTCTAAGGCAAACAAAGTCTACACATATTTCATCAAATGGCCTTTATAATTTTTCACTCTACATTAGCTAATTCATCTCGGTGTCTGTTAAACTGCCTGTTAGTGCAGAAGCCCCTCCAGCTAACCTCTTACTTCAGCCGTGTGTTCAAACTGTTTACTTGCGGGCTGGAGAGATGGCTCAGTGGTTAAGAGCACTGACTGCTCTTCCAGAGGTCATGAGTTCAATTCCCAGTAACCACATGATGACTCACAACCATCTGTAATGGGATCTGATGCCCTCTTCTGGTGCATCTGAAGAGAACAATAGTGTACTCATATGCATAAAATAAATAAAACTTAAAAAAAAAACCGTTTACTTGCTTTGCAAAACCCTTCCACCCCCTTTTCAGCTACTGAAGACCCCCATACTCGGGAGACCCTTCTTCAAGTCTCAGGAAATCACAACCACCCAAAGATCACAAGAAACCATACCTGGATGCAATCAGCAGAGGTTTATTAGGGAAGAAACCTGGCAGCCAGCGGTCTCACCACGCACTTGTGCAGGAGTGGGGTTCGACCCCAACATCCAGTCCGTGGAGGGTTTTAAAGGGAAAAACCACAAACCAGAGGGAGTGGGAAGGGGGATGAGGGGTTGCCAAGGATACATAACATAAGAATAGTGAAACATTCCAGAGAAACCCACCCTGAATGGTTTACCATGTCACTGTGTCCCACCCTGTCATTTATCAACTATTTCAGATTAACTATCTTTACTTCTTCCTGCTATAGCTCCACCTAGGTGGCTTGCATCTTTTATCTGTGGGCAGGAATGCCTTCCTGCCTTGGGCCTTTTCCACCCATAGGCAGGCCTACTGCCTGAGCTTTGATTCAGGGAATAATGTCCTCCACCCGGAATGTGCCCCAGGGAAAGTGAAGGCCTGAAATCTTATTTTCAGTTCCTCATTCTGGAATCTGCACTTTTCTAAGGGCAAAGAATCTACACATATTTCATAAAATGGCCTTTATAATTTTTCACTCTACACTACCAAGTGAGATGCCACAACATGATTTCTGCCTTCAAAAACTCCATGTTCTGGACACTCAGGACCCTACCTAGGTCCTTGAACACTTGGGTGTGGTCCCAGCTATAAAATTGGCTATAAAATGTGTTTGGGTGGTCATCCTGGTGGGCTCCCTGTAACATATCATAGGTGTGTGGCCTGTGCAATCAGTCACACAGCTGCATGCTTAGGAGGCCCCAGACTTCCTTTGCCTTCATCAGCTTGCCATAGTTAGTGATTCTGAACACAGGCTGCAGTTTGAATCTGCAGGAGGCTGTTCCTTCCACCTTCCCTCACAGGCTGGCTCCTATGGCTCCTAGAGGATGGTGAATGGAATTCTGTCCTACAGTCTGCCCACCCAAACAGCCTAGAATTTAGTCCCTTATTGATCCCAAGGCTGACCCCATCTATCCTGTCAGAGCTTCCTTCCCCCACAGGTCATTCCAGTCACACACACCCCCCCCCCCAGTAGAGAGACTTTTGGAACCTCGTTTCCCAGTCTCCTGGGTTTTTCTGATCCTCAATTGGCTAGATCCTGGGTCTGGAAGCCCTGAGCTCTGTAGAAGCTTTTACACTATGACCTTTTCACCTTGAGTTTCATCAGAGAAAGCACTGCACTGGGAGCCAGAGATCCTGGATTTAACTCCCTAGGTCTGTCATGTACCACCTAGGTAAGCTTCCATTGGCTCCTTCTGTTCCTGGGTCTTAATCTCACCATCTGCTAAATGGTTATAAGAAGAATTTCTAACCTGCTGCTTTCTTGCCTGACTAGAATAATGCCTTTATGATGGAGGGAAAAAAAAAAAAAAAGGAACAAGCGATCTTTTGTCATGGAGCCTGATGCTCTGTCCTGACATTCCCTTCCTCCTACCCCATGCTGGTTCCAGCAAAGAGCTCACAGTGTACTGGCCACCACCCCCTCAGCTGGCCCCAGGAGCTCTCAATTGCACCTCTGTCCCAGCTACAAGCCCAGTTCTCTGAGGCACACTGGATCACACAGTCAGCTGTGTAACCATTTCCTCTTTGTCGTTCTTAGAAGACAGCACTCAGCAGGACAGTTACACACAGTCCAATGAAAGCCGTGGGTGACCACACCCCCTAGGATCCTTACACGCTGACCTTTTAAAAAACACAAAACACTGGAGTTCGTACTTGGAGATCAATTTTTCCTACATCCCCCTTTGCTTTGGATTGTACGCTTACAAAGCACTAGGTGAGGAAAAGCATCTTTTTTCTTCCACCTTGGCTGTCTTGATCTCCATTTATATCCCATACACATTCCCTGGGACATAAAATCCTGGAAGGAAGATGAAGGGAATAAAATACATATTTAAATTAAAAAGATTATTTATTTGGTGTGCAGGCAAAGAGGCCCACGGAGAAGTCAGAGGATGGTTTTAAGAGCACGAGGGTTCTGGGAGTTAAGCTCAGGTCATCAGATTTGGTAGCTCCTCTCTCTGCTGAGTTATCCTACCAGCCTGGCATGAAGTGCAAGGATTAGTGCAAGGATCCTAGCAGGGCAAGGATTCCTATTAAAAAGCCACTGTAGAGGCCTGGAGAGTTAGCTCAGCTGTTAAGAGCATTTGCACTTGCACAGGACCCAGGCTCAGTTCCCAGTGCCCACATAGTGCTTCACAAACATTCATCTCTCCAGATCCTGGAGACCCAACATCCTCTGACCTTCTCAGGCTGTGCACGTGGTGCATATACACGTGCAGGTAAAATACACACATAGAATGATGTAAATATATCTTGAGAAGTAAGCTGTTGTCCTGTCTCATGTAAGGAAGGATGCTGAACGTGGATCCGCATCAACAGAGCGAGGGGGATGCCCACCCCCAACTGCACTAGCAAGCGCCATGCTAATCCATAACCTTGCACTTTTACCTGCTAAAGTCATGCTTCTGGCTCTCCCAGAGCATAGAGCTGAGATTAGCTGCCGTGACCGTATTGTTGTTGTTGCTGCTGTTGGTATTTTGTCTGTGAGAAAATGTCACTGGGGTCTGAGAAGAATGAGGGCAACACAGTCAAGTCAGGACCATAACTCTTCAGAGAGGGAGGAGAGGAGATCAAAGGCTTGGGTGAGGTTACTGGCGGAGCTGGGCAATGAATGGGGGATGGGAGGGGAGAGGCAGCAGGTTGGAATGTGCTGAGGTGGTGGTGGGAGCTAAGGAGCCGTGGGCTGTTTTCCCAGTGACCTTTGCGGTGGAAGGAGCTTGACGTTCCAAACAGGTGGGACTGGCACATCACCCATAACCCCATGTCTCCCTCACTGTGGGCCCCAGGCAGATTGGCCTGTCTGTGGGAATTCCTGTCCATGTGATCTGCTCCTTCTTGTGTCAGCCCCAGCTGCCTTCCGCTTACAGAGAATGAAGCAGCTCCTTGAGGGCGGAAGGCAGTTCATATCATGGAGATCTCTATGCAAGCCCAGGAGAACTGCAGACTGTCAAGAGCGGGGACTCCCGGAAATTCTTTCGAGGGGTCATGTGGTATGCACTTCAGGCCCAGGGCACAATCTTTAAATGTGGGACATTCCTCAGAGGCAGTGAGGACAGATGTGAAGAGAGCAGTGACCACGTTAGCTGGCTAAGGGCTCCCGGAGTAGGTGTGCAGAAGAGGAAGGGGCCAGTTAAGGTTGTAATAGCCATAGGGCAGAGGTTTAGAATTCCTCCGGGGTACCAGGATGCTGGTAGGAACTCTAACAATACCAGTTCCTCTCCGAAGGCTTAACGTACTTCGTGGGCATCATTGACCTCATATATGACCAGTCGAAAGCAGACCTGTCAGTTTCCAAAGCTGATGCTCTGGAAAAGCAGAGGAGAGAAGACCACTCCCAAAGTGTTGCACCCAGTCATAATATGCTGTTGTCCTTCATAGAATTCAGTTTGTGAAAGGCAAGTCAGCTATAAACCGGTTTTATTTCCACTAATAAATAACAAACACTGTCACCTGGAGGGATGGCTTAGTGGTTAATGCCACTTGCTGT
The DNA here is from genome assembly GCF_011762505.2 of Arvicanthis niloticus. Lineage (NCBI taxonomy): Eukaryota > Metazoa > Chordata > Mammalia > Rodentia > Muridae > Arvicanthis > Arvicanthis niloticus. The sequence continues at coordinate 40,004,363 of NC_047667.1, read as the reverse complement.
TCTTGCAGAAGACCTGCCTTGTTTCCAGCACCAATATAGTAGCGCAGACATAGTCTGTAGCTCCAGTTCCAAGGGATCTAATGCCCTCTTCTGGTCTTCTTGGGCACTGCATGTATGCATTTTGCCACACAGGCGGGCGAAATGAAGTGTTCACGCATATACATTTGGAGAAATGTAAACAGAACAAAACAATAAGCACTGAGCCAGGGAGATCACTTAGTGTTTGAAGTGCTTTCCACACAAGGAAGAAGACGTGAGTCCAAATCCTCAGAAGCCACATAAAAAGCTGGATGAGGTAGCACTTGTCTGTAATCCCAGGAGAATGCCTGGAAGCTTGCAGGCTAGCTAGCCTGGCACTCAAAGCCATAAGCAAGAGACCCTGTCTCAAACAAGGTGAAAGGTTAGGATGGACATGCTAGGTTATCCCCTGATTTTCAGACCCCTTCTCCCTCTCTCTCTGTCTTTTTCTCTCTGTCTTTCTCTCTCTGTCTTTCTCTCTCTCTCTCACCAATTAAAACAACATCACCAAGCTACCAACCAACACATAACAACAAAAGACACAAATGAAGGGAATAAAGTGACTTATAGAGGTGTCCTGAAATTCTGACCCTTAATTCTGAACAGCTTAAGTTCTTCTGCTGACACCCACCGTGCAAGAGCTGTCCCCTCCTCTGCACAGCTGGGAGCCACCATGACCTCTGCAGCTGGAGTAGAGAAGGCTGGGAGCCCCTGAGGTCAGGAATTCAGCAGGGTTGGGTGTGGGTGGGTATGGGAGGGGAGAGGTAGGAAGGTAGGAGGGTGATAACACATACCTGATCCCCAAGATACCTCCTGCTTGATTCACAGCCATCTGATGGTTTAGTTTAGGTAAACTAGATATGTTTCTTAAGCCCATGATTTCAAGCAGGGTTCGACAAAGGCAAATGAATGTAAGAAGAGGCAAAAATAGCCAGATTGGGGGAAAATGCCTGGAGTGATTAGATTCCTGGTTTTCTGTTTAAGCTGTGGTTAGTTCAGCCTCCACAGGAGCTGACTCCTTTGGACTTACACTGCTTCTTGTTTCAGTTTTGATTATTTATCTTTATGTGCATTGATGTTTTACTTGTATGTATGTCTGTGGGAAGATGTCAGATGCCCTGAAACTGAAGTTACAGACAGTTGTGAGTGGCCATGTGGGTGCTGGGAATTGAACCAGGGTCCTCTGGAAGAGCAGCCAGTGCTCTTAACCACTAAGCCATCTCTCCAGTCCCTGGACTTACACTGTTTTAATTGAAGGAAACCGGGGCTGTAACTCCAGCTATCTGGTTAGGTCACTGAACCCAGGTGCCTTCTCCAGTTCCACAGGCCACTTGAAGGGTTTCAAAATCCTTCTTTAGTTTGGGCTGGGGCACTGTGGCAGACACATAGGTATTGGGACAGTTTATCCTTGCTGTAGGATTATAGTTAGGTTCTTCTCCCTCCCTTGATTATCTTGGAATCTGCAAAGCTCCACAGGGCTTAGAGGTCATTAGCCAAAGGCACTTGGAACAGATTGTTCTCAGATTCTGCTTCAGCAGAAAGCAGGTGACTCTTCGGTCCCTTTGGGACACATTTGTCCCATCTGCTGCTGCCCACTGTTCTCAGACAAGTGCTCACTCTGGCTTCTGATTCTTTGCACAAAAGCCTGGGTGCCAGTACTTGGAAAGCCAGGAACACAGCAGGGTCTGGACTCCTAGAGTCCAGGAATGGTCCTGCACCAGTCACCAACAGGAAATGCCATTTTTACAGAGGGTCCTGTTTGTTCCCAAGGTTAATAGCTCTGAGGAATGAATCTTGTGTAAGTGGCCATAAAGCAGCTTTAGCCAACAGAGGCTTTGAACCCGCTTCCAGGCAAATGACTAACAAAACTGCTCTCCGCTGTGGTTTTGGTTTGTTTTGTTTTTACATCTAATGCTCATGCTTTGATTTATGCAACTCAAGATCCAGCTTTCCCTTCCACTCAGGCAGAATGTCACAGTGAGGTGCCTCTAAACTAACTGTCTTCTGAAGCACACAGGAACCATGTTCCAACCAAGCCCGTCCTTGCTGTTGGCCTGTCTTGCTGTTGTTTTAACTGAGCAAAGGAACTGGGGAACAGACACTCAAGGTGGACACCCTCTTTCACTCCTACCTCCCCAACCCTGCCTCCCTGTCCCACCCCACCCCTCTCCACCCCACCCCACTTCTTTATTGTTACAGCCTTAAGCATAGTCGATTTACAAGCTTGAGTGGTCTTAGGAGAAAAAGTTAGGGAACAATCCTAGCCCTGAGGAAACTTAGTGACATGGCTTGCTAGGGTGAACAATGCCCTGCTGTGCCACTATTGTCACACGTGACTTGAAATGATCAGGTAAAGCCATCTGGGTCCAGGTTTGTGCTGGATCCCACTTCCAGAAGCTATGGATGGCTTATACTTAATTTTTAAAGATTGTGCAGAAGCACATTCAGAGTGGTTCTGCTTTCTGGCCAAATTCCAGCAGGGCAGACGACCTTCAGTGAATCAAAGGGATGGTCCCTTTTTACTGTCTCTCAGCACGTGGGCAGCTATCCGAGTTTCCTGTGCTCTTTGGAAGGTGGAAAACGATACAGTACATGGGAGTCAGAGCTTCATGTGGCTCCACTGGGCAGGCGTTAGAACCTCTGCAGCCTCATCTGATTGGTGCCTATGACTACTCTTGCTTTAAATGCTCTTTCTCAACCATTCTTGAGCATCCAAACTGGATTTCTACACTTCGGCTGGTTGCCCCATACTTCCTCCGCCCAGCAAAGGATCTTAGGTTCACTGGCTGTTTGTGAACTATAGTGGGCGGGGAATATATTTGCAGCTTGATAGATGGCCACTCAGTTCGTGGAACTGAACACACAGGCCTCACTAAGTAGGTGTGGGGTGGGAGAAGGGCTCCAGTAGGCCCTAGCATGGCAAATGTGGCTCTGAGAGGCCTTGCTCTTCCCCCAGTCCTTCTTCCTTGCTAAACTGTTAGATTACATTCCCCAAAGCTAGCCACCAAAGTCTACTTCCTTATTTGGCCACTTCCTCATCCTGAGGATGACAACCATGGTCCAGCTATCAAAGTATTGAAGTCCAACAATCAAAATTTTCCGTCGGTTCACTTAATTAACATGGCCAATCAAAACAAGCCTACTCTTCCTAACAGGGTTTTCCCTTTGGGCCAATGGCAGTTTATAGAGGGAAAACCTCTATCCAGAGGGCGTCATTTGTCCCCCAAGGCAAATAATCCTTTCCCCTCCTTCTTGTTTCCTTCCTCTTCTCCCTCATCCTGTCTCTAGCTTTGTCTCTTATTCCCTACCCTTTGTCCCTCTGGGGCAAATAGATCTCCTTTGTGCTGAGAACGAGGTCTTGTGTGTCTGGTGCCTGGTCCTTTCAGTGGGATGAAAGGGTAGTTGGGATTTGGGACTAGAAAATATCACCACTCCTGGGGAAGAAGACTGGGGGCCGAGGTGTCTGTGTTGGGTTCAGGGTTAGGGGAAGCCTTTCCAGCCCCTTCTGTTGTTCGAGACATTGCAGCCACCAGGTAGTGTCTACTAAGCAACTGGACAGCCACCCATGATCCTCCCATTCCTGGTTGTCCCATGTGTCCGATTCAGGGATGCAGAAGTAAAGACAGCGGTGGAGCAGACCTGTGGTCATGGAGTTTCCTAATGTAGTCTGGCCAGCATGGGCACAGGCTTGTGAAGCGTCCATTCTTGACTCAGGAGTACGACAACTCTACCTGAGACAAGATGGTCACCCGTCTCCTGAGAGCTGTGGCTGGGGTGCAGCTGGTAGCTTTTCCTTCCGCTTTGATTTTTAGGCCCCAAAATACATCTTCACATAAAACAAAAGCACATGCTTCAGAGGAGTGTACATGTATGTGTGTGTGTTTGTGTGTGTGTGTGTGCATGCCCCCCCCCCCCATGCCACAGAGCACATTGAGGTCAGAATAACTTTTGGGAGTCAGTTCTTTCCACCTTGTTGAGGTACTCTCTCTTGTTTCTGGTGTTGCATTGTGTACCCCAGGATAGCTGGTGCACAAGCGTTTGGGCAGGTCTGCTGTGTGTGCCTTCCACCTTTGCTGTAGCAGTGTTGGGATTACAGATGCCTGCCACTGCACCCAGGGTTGTTGGTTTTGTTTGTTTGTTTGTTTTGTTTTTTTCTTTTCTTTCTTTCTTTTTTTTTTTTTTTTTTTTGTTTTTCGAGACAACGTTTCTCTATGAAGCCCTGGCTGTCCTGGAACTCACTCTGTAGACCAGGCTGGCCTTGAACTCAGAAATCCGCCTGCCTCTGCCTCCCAAGTGCTGGGATTAAAGGCGTGCGCCACCACTGCCCGGCTTGTTTTTTTCTTAAATTTAGTCTTCAGACACACCAGAAGAGGGCATCAGATCTCATTACAGATGGTTGTGAGCCACCATGTGGTTGCTGGGAATTGAACTCAGGACCTCTGGAAGAGCAGTCAGTGCTCTTCACTGCTAAGCCATCTCTCCAGCCTGCACCCAGGTTTTTAAGAGGGTTCTGGGAATGGGAGTAGGGAGGTCAGACCCAACTTCAGTCTGGAATGTCTCAGGTGGGGGCGGGGCAGGGTGGGTGGGGCAAGAGTTGGGCTGGAAGAAGTGTTAACACTGGAGAATGAGGAAGACTCCAGAGACATTCCCTGTCCTCTCATACTGTGATGATTTGAATGAGAGGTCACCCCCTCCTCCAACAATGTATTTGAATTTTCAGGCTCCAGTTGGTGGCACTGTATGTGTAGGTTATGGAACCTTTAAGACGCGGAGCCTTGCTGGAGGAAATATGTCACTGGGGGCTGGCTTTTGAGAATTTATAGTCTTGCCTGCTTCCAGTTCACACTCTCTGTTTATTTTCAGTCAGAGTTCTGGCACAGCTAAAATGGGTCCCCTGGCTAAGCGATCCTCAAGGCCACAAACAAAGTGGCCTAATACAAATGTGTATTCACCTGTATTCATGCACAGGAATGCACACATGCATATACACATGCATATCACAACACACACACACACACACACACACACACACACACACACACACCAACCCAGAGTGTAGAGAGAGGGGCGGAGGTATCTTAAAACCTGTCCCTCAGTTATCTCAGTATTTCCGACCCTGTGAGCATTAAACAGCAGGCATGCAATTCCCAAGCACAACAGCTCATTTTACTGTCCTTTAAAATGATTGAGTTCCACAGACTTGGTTCCTGGCCTCTTAATCCACCTTCGATGGTGAAACTACATTCTTTGTCAAGAGGACTGCTAGGCTAAGTGGGAACATTACTACTATATGAACAAATTCTTTTTTTTGTTTGTTTTTGTTTTTTTTCGAGACAGGGTTTCTCTGTGTAGCTCTGGCTGTCCTGGAACTCATTCTGTAGACCAGGCTGGCCTCAAACTCAGAAATCCACCTGCCTCTGCCTCCCAAGTGCTGGGATTAAAGCCGTGCGCCACCACCGCCCGGCAGAACAAATTCTTTATTTGAGAACAAAGTGGGTAAAAAGGGACGTGGTAAGATAATTTGATACAAAAGACACTTGCCTTTATTTAACTCAGCATCAGTTGAAGAAACTGTTCAGGGTTGCTTCTGCAATCTCGATTTGATTTTGAGAGACACAGAATGGAGTATGTTAGTCAGCATCATTTGTACTACTGGGGTGGCACCTTTAGAAAAAAACAACTCTATCCAGGAAAGGTGAGCAGCTACTGGGACTTTAGAAGTATCACATGAGTCACTAGAAAGTTCAAAGGGCAGCCACCTCAGGGCATGAACCAAACAGAGCTGGAAGGCAAGGAACATCTTAGAAAGCTGGACAGGAGTGCCATGCCTATTTTCATGCTGTGTAGAACTTCAGGAATTCTTCTAGACAGAGGTGAGGTACGGAGAGAGAATTTGTGTTCATTATACTAAACTTGTGTGGAACACAAGGAAACAAGTAGGAAAGAGGCCAGTCCAGGAGCCTGTCCCTGGGTCAGCATTGGGAAGCAGCGCCACCTACAGGCAGAACACACTGGCCCTGGAGATTCCCCAGGCTGCCCCTGCTTGAGGAAGAGGAAGTACTTACCAGAATGCACAAGAGGAAGCTGACCTGGAGTCCTGCCTGGAATGCAGGGCTGAGGTGAAGAGGGGGACGGGAAGAGAGGCCCAAGAAGAGAACATCTTTGTAAGTGTTAAAAGGCACTGGTTTAACTTAGTGCTTAGTATATCTCTTCTTTATTATTTTGAGGCTTTTTTGTATTTTGCCTGTAAGAAGGGTAAAATTATCAAATTCTAGTTATGACCAGTGTGATGGTTTGTCTATGCTCTGGTCAGGGAGTAGCATTATTAGAAGGTGTGGCCTTTTTGGAGTAGGTGTGTCACTGTGGGTGTGGGCTTTGAGAGCCTCACACTAGCTGCCTGGAAGCTAATATTCTGCTAGCAGCCTTCAGATGATATAGAAATCTGTGCTGACTGCACGGTGCCTGCCTGGATGCTGCCATGCTCTTACCTAGACGATAGTGGACTGAAACTCTGAACCTGTAAGGCAGCCCCAATTAAATGTTGTCCTTATACTGTTTACAGCAGTAAAATCCTAACTAAGAGAACCAGCAATCTTTTGAGTTTGGCTAATGTAACGTAAGAGTGCTGCCCTGGTTCTTGCTAAATGGAATTGTCACAAAACTGAATGGCAGTTCATTAGTTAAAATACATCGTCTGTGCAAACAGACTACTGCGGGTAACTATCAACTGGGTTAGAGGAAGATGCCTGTAATGTAGCCCCACTAGGGAAAGTGGCTGGGTTTTGTGCTGCACATGGTTTTCTTTGGTATTTTTTTTGGGGGGGGATGGGGTGGGGGGGAACTATATGGCATACTTTTTCTAGAGACTTTAAAGTTGTGCTGCGGAGAACTTTCTCAAACTTTTCTTCTGACTTCTCACATGTCAGCTTTTGTTCATAAAAGGCTCCTGGCTTGATCTCACAAGTATCTAAGGCCCAGGGTTTGGGAATTGTAGAGAAAAGCCCAGTCCTCACTTCTCCTAAAACAGCTTTCTTGCCCACGCAGCCCACGCAGCTTGACATAACTGCAGTGATACAGGTCTAAGGTGCTCTGATGTTAGCCGACTGATAGTTTCTGAGCTTCCCGTCTGGAGGTGGGTTCCCAGAAGGGATGGGCTATCCTTTCCAACTCCTCTGTCACCAAGATTCTGTCTTTGAAAATTAAGTCACACTACCACAAACTAGGAATGTCTTCAGTGCCCTGCTGTATTTTACAGAGTTGGTATTATATTCACGTAAAATCAGTGTTAACTCAGGGATACACAGACGAGTGTTGGACTGCTAGCGTCTCAGTAACAAGGCACTAAAGGTCAACCGTAGGAGACAGAATTCACCATTTATAAAAATCAAGAATAAAGAGTAACCACCACCCAAATGTATTCACTTGTGTTTATATGTGCATGTCTCTGTGTAGCATATACACCTGTGCATGTGGGCAGCTGACTGCCCTGGAGCTGGAGCTGCGGGTGTTCTGGGGGCTCCAGGCTTGTTCCCAGATGCTTTGATCCAAACTCCAGGCCTCATGGTTGTGCAGGAAGCACCCAACCACTGAGCCCTCTCTCCAGCAGCTAGAATCAGCTATAACAAAGCTTTGTTGCTAATTTAAGATGCTTTCCTTACAAAACTTAATTTTCCCATTCTTTCTGATATAAAAGGCACGAGACTAAATGACCAAATAATTTATTTGGCTAAAACCAAGCCAAAAGCCAGCTTCTGTAATTTCCTTACCATCCTGAATCCCGAGGAGACTCCTTAGGCCACAGAGTTGTTTTCTTTTTTTCATTTCTTCTTTTGTTTTGTTTTTTCAAGACAGGGTTTCTCTGTGTAGACCAGGCTGTCCTGAAACTCACTCTGTAGACCAGGCTGGCCTCGAACTCAGAAACCCACCTGCCTCTGCCTCCCAAGTGCTGGGATTAAAGGCTTGCGCCACCACCGCCCGGCCACAGAGTTGTCTTCTGTTCATTCTTCTATGTCATTTGGACCCCCTGTCCTTCCCTCCTAGTGAGACTTAGTGTGGACTGATCTGACTCACTGGCTTTGGACTCACCCTGTTTCTGCTGTTTACCCAACACTAACTGCATTCAGTCACCTGTTGAATTACAGACATCAATTTTCAGATACCCAAGGCTTACTTCTCATTATAGGTGAAAGCAACAAGACCCAAATCCCATTCTTCTGACACAGCCCTGCATGATTAATTTGTGCTACTTGCAGTTTTTATCTGTGCACCAGTGCTTTTCCTGAAGTCATCAGCATACTTACCACCATTTCCTAAATGGTGCTGCGACCTAGGAACCAAAAGACAAGTGCATTTGCTATGTGTTTCCATTTTTGGTGTGTGGAGCTTGAGATGAGGACCCTATACAGGCTAGCTCCTACCGCTGGACTAAACTGTCAGCCCTTGGTTTTCTAAGACAGGTTCTTGTTAGCTAGCACAGACAGGCTTATGATCTGCCTGCCTCAGTCTTAAATATCGGGATTTCCAACTGCTCCCCCTCCCCCTTTGAAAACAAGCCTGGTGTGGTACACATACCTATAATCTCACATGGAGGCTGAGGTAGGTCTAATGTTTGAGGCCAATCTGGATTAAAAATTGAGATACTTTCTCTATACAGAACAGGGTCAAACCAAACCAAACCTAGGCACTGAGATGAAAGTCGAAGAGAAACAGGTAGCGACCTGGAAGATGGTTAGAGGCAGAGGGTTTGCTGAGACAAGCACAAGGACCTGAGTCCAGACAGCTTACCCAAGTCAGACATGGTGGTGTCCGTAATCTCAGCACTAGGGAGGAGGCCACAGGGCCCCTAGTGATGTGCTGGCTGGTCAGGCAAGTCACTGGTAAGCTCCTGGTTCAGTAACTCTCAAAAATAAGGTGAAAGTGCGACTGAAAGACACTGGACACTGACCTCTGACCTCACATACACTAGCTCCCACCTGACACTGACCTCTGACCCCACATACACTAGCTCCCACCTGACACTGACCTCTGACCCCACATACACTAGCTCCCACCTGACACTGACCTCTGACCTCACATACACTAGCTCCCACCTGACACTGACCTCTGACCCCACATACACTAGCTCCCACCTGACACTGACCTCTGACCCCACATACACTAGCTCCCACCTGACACTGACCTCTGACCCCACATACACTAGCTCCCACCTGACACTGACCTCTGACCCCACATACACTAGCTCCCACCTGACACTGACCTCTGACCCCACATACACTAGCTCCCACCTGACACTGACCTCTGACCCCACATACACTAGCTCCCACATGGGCAATGAAGAACAACTTGTGTGCCAAAGTACCTGGGCTGTCTGTTAGTTGTAACGACCTAGACAGCTTGTTGAGCCTACTGTCTGCAGACGGCACCCACCCCGACTCGGTTCCTGTGCTGTACGGCCTGCACATTTTCACTCTCCACCTAGCAGAGCCAACAGGGTGATGGATTTACTACATCTATTCCTGTGAATGTAAGCTATGAATACAGCACTTGTCCCAGGACTTCAGGTCATGGAAACAGTGTAAGCACGCTCCCTCTTGTTTCTAAGGTGGTAGCTGTGCTATGCCTGCTTGACCACTTCCAATAGAAACTGCTTAGCTTCTCTTTAACCAAAGTCCTAACCTGAGTAAAGCAGGAATCAGGTGCAGTTGAAAAGCAAAGTCACTGCGCAGACAGGCGTTGAGAAACAGATCTGAGGTCTAACAAGGGAGAGTTTAGAAGCTGGGAGTGTCTCTGACAGCGACAAGAATTTGGTCCTCTAGGTCACTGATATGTCCTGCTGGATCAGAGAGTTACAGAGTCACACAAAGGCCCCAGCAGGGCGCTGACATCATTAGTGGCTTTTCTCTCCACCTGCCCCCAAGTGGCTTGATACATCCTACCATACAGACAGCAGCATTGGAACGCCTTTCTCCTTAACTGGAGATTTACAAGTACTCAATTAAGAAAAGGATTATTCAACACTGACATTTTATTTTCTGAAGTTTATCATAATTGTACAAAACAGAACAAAACAAAAAAGCAGGTATCAAAAACAGCAGTTTATAGAGTTTCTGCACTGGTTCTCACCTCAGTCAGCGACTCTGGAATTGGCATCTTAGGGAAAGACAACCAGGCTGATTCCCTCTCGGCCACGCGCATTCAGGTGGTTGGTTTCAGAACTACTTTGTAATAATAACTTTTTACAAGCACCGGTCATTTTTTGAGAACCGATTTGGTTTGTCCAACAAAGTAAACACTTTTTTCTTTTACTGTGTGGCATTTTTCTTTCTTAAAAAACACTGAGCTGAAATACAGACTATGTATGTATTTGGATCAGAACCAAATTTTCTGAGATCCCCATTTCCTGAAGAACACTGAAGACATCATAGGGCACATGAAATGTTACAGTGAATACTTGTGTAAATGTCTAAGGCAGCTACCTTATTTCTGATGAAAGTATTTCATTCAGAGGCTGCTGGTGTCCTTTCTCTGACTTAGGATAATTTCCCCAGGCAGCCTTATTATCAGAAGAATACGGGATGCTTGTGCCAAACAGGCGCTTATATTGTGTAAATACATTTACATAGATAGAGCAAGACTCCTTGCTCTGGACCCTGGGTCACCACAAAGAGATTGAGAGGCCATGATAACTGGATGCTAACAGGAAGTCGCACACTTACACTCATAACATCATCTGGAGGCAAGCAGAAAGAAAGCTGGAAACTGGTAGTGGGCTCACCCACTACTTGCTCTGGAAACACATTTTGCTTAAATAAGGGAAGTGTGGTCCAGTTTTGCAATGTTAATAGCTGCCAGTCTCTCATTTTTAAAAATAAAGATCACTTCCTGACCAGCAATGAGTTAGAAAACTGGCCCCAACTTTGATCACATCTCCCAGTATTGGTTAAAAATAAAATAAAACCCTCGAACCAGTCAACAGAGTTAAAAATTGCACAATCAAACTTGAATATAAATTACAGAATGGGATACATATTATTGACATGGTTATGAAAGGATCAAACACCCCCACTGAGACAAAATTTTCTCCACATTATTTCAATTTTCTTTAAAAGAAACTGATATGTAATTTTCTTCTTTATAGATATGAAAATGGAAGCAAGAAGGCCAAGCTGAGAGAAACAGATGCTACCCACAGGGCAGCGGTGCCATTTGGTTGTTTTGGTCTTTGTACCAGCAACTCCCACTCCTGTGAGTGATGTCCAGGTCCAGCTGGACTACACGGTTTTTCTTGCAGTCAAAACGCGAACGATAGACCCTACTCCTCCAGCAGCAAGTGCCTAAAAAGCCGAATACACAGAAACGGTGAAAAGGCAAGTCTAAGATCAGGCAAGACACTGAACTCACTAATGTGGTAAGTACTACCTGAGATCAGGCAAGACACTGAACTCACTAACGTGGTAAGTGCTACCTAAGCACCTATTATGCCCCAGGGAGGTCTCAGCATGAAACCAACGACTGTCTTATTACTAGGACTTAACAAAAAACAAAGACCAATCTCTCAGGGTTCTGCCCTTGTGAACTTACTTCCAAACAGACACTAGTCACTATTCTAGTATACTATATCTAAATAATGTTTAAGATGTCTGTAGAACAATGTTTCTGACTAAAACAGGTGTTCAAATATAAATTTAGTACATTCTCCATCTCCCATCCTCACTGAGGTTGGGACCCCAGTCTCAGTTACCCCAGCTTCCACTTAGTTTGCAGATTCCCCCCCTATGGTAAGAAGATACAACTTAAGAGCTAAGAGCTGCTCTCTGACTTGGAGTCTCTGACTTGAGTCTCTGCGAGTCGTGATTAAATCTTAGCAACTGGAAATTTTGGTGTACTTATTTGGTCAACTGTAAGACACTTAGGCAAGAAGAACATTTCAGTATTGTGCATGAAGTCCTGTGCCTTATCTTAAGGGAAGCTGCTAACCTGATACCAGAAAACAGAATGGAGGTGTGAGGGTGGGGTATATTCAGGGAAAGGCTGGTACTGAAGCCTAAGGAAAGAGTGAAATGGGTCATCAACAAATGACAGGATACCTCTGGATTTTAGATCTCATTCCAGTGATTAGGTAGAAAACAGAATGGCACAAACCAGTTAGGACACTACAGCCGCCGCCTTAAGATTCTGCGAAGGGTGCATCAGAGACCCACTGGCACGGATGCACTTGAGTACTCGGAATGTCAACCCCGGAGAGATGTGGAAAGACCAGACAACACATGTATTACTCTCCTCACCTACACGAGTTTTCCCTTCTAGTATTGAACCTGGGTGGTGGTGGCACACACCTTTAACCCCAGCACTCCAGGAGAAAGAGGCAGATGGCTCTGAGTTCGAGGCCAGCTTAGTCTACAGAGTGAACCCCAGGACAGTCAAGATACACAGAGAGCCCGTCTTGAAAAACCAACTTCTCCCTCCCCGAAAAAGACCTCATAGAGCTACGAAGAATAAATGAAATGTAAACAAGAGTAGAGCCTAGCAGTGTCCAAAGTAAGATGACCATACAAATTACTCCACAAGTTCCGCTCAGTGCAACAGGCCGCTTTACTTAGGATGGGTGCTAAACTGGACAATGCAAAGAATATTACTCATAAACACTAGCTCTGTGGTAGTGTATGTAAGATAAAGTGATTTAACTAAGGGTCAACAGCAAATTTTACTTTTAGTAAAATTTACTTATACAGTGCTTTCACTTAGACTCAAGAGAAGGCTTCAAAGAAGAACTGACTTTCAGGGGCTGGAGGAGATAGCTCAGCACATTAAAAGCGCTAACTCATAGAGTTCAGTTCCCACAATCTACACACAAAAAAATCATGCACAAATTTAATGGTTATTACCTGGAATCCCAACATTTCTATGGAGAGATGTGGCTATGCTATTGTTTATATTTTATCAGTACAAGAGCTAGGTATGAAAGGTTACTTTAAAAAAGTTACACTTGCTTTGTGTACACGTGTGCGGGTACAATGTATGTGAGTGTGTGAGTGTGTGAATGTGTGTGTGCGCGCGTGTGTGTGTGTGTGCAGTTAGTTCTTTCCGTCCACCAAATGGGCCCCAGAGACTGATTCAGGTTGTCAGGCTTGTTGGCAGGAGATTCTACTCAACTGAGTCACCTGGTTCACTTACCTACTAAATTCTTATACAGAAATAAAAATAATTTCCTTTTCTCTCCCTCCCTGAGACCCAGTCTCCCAATATAGCATATAATTCATTATGTAGACCAGGTTGGCCTGGGATACCTCTCTCTAGAGACGTACACTACCATACATGGTCAATGACAGTTTTTGAAATACAAAACAAAACTACAGTGTTGGGATCCATGGCTAAGAACGCTGGGCGAGCACTCCCTTCTCCGTGGTCTGTGGTGACTTCTAGTAACTTTCTACCCCTTTGAGCTTACTATTTCAGATTATTTCACGTAAGTAGAAGTATCAACACTTATTCTTTTATGTCTTGTTTATTTCTAAGTTCATCTATACTGTAGAATGTACAAAACCTCTGTTCCCTTTCATGGATGAGTAACATCCCACTGTCTGTAGGTACCACATTAGTCCTTCATCGTAGGTTATTTCTATCCTTTGATTAGTGTAAAAGAATTCGTATTTCAAGTATATCATCACTTAAGTACTAAATATATGGAAATAAATATGTAGTGCAAAAGGCAATCTCTTAAGATCAAGGCTGGTAAGCAAATATAAACTTTTCATTTTAATAAAGATATACAATCAAGTCATTGTTTTTCAGGCGACAGAGGTGTTTTTCTCCGCTTTAAAGGAGCAGCTCTAAGGCTCTGTAAGCTGTAACTTACCTTTTCATGCCACTGTAGCAGCACAGCACTGCTGTTGTCAGACGGGCTCTCAAAGCCTTTATAAATATACTTCATTAGAAGGTCCACACCATTCTTGTCCAGAGACTGAACAGCCTTCTCAATATCATTAGCTTTAAAAGAGATGAGCACCTTCAAGACGATGCTGCCTGCCCGGTCCTGCAGATAAATACATAACAAAGTATTTAGACATGTGTGCTCGAAACCAAGTTTTAGAAAGGCCACGCTAGAGCAACATTTGAAGAATGACATGGAGGATGTGAAAGAAGACGCCTTGGGAACATGGCCAGCGTTTAGATGAAGGAAGAACAAGTGCTGTTAGCGTGGGTTTCAGAGTGTTCAGAATGTTCCAAAGACTCTGGTGAGACAGAGCTGGGTGGTGGGAGAAGTGGGAGCTGAAGTGAGAAAAATAGGAGAGGACAGACCACGTGAGGAACAGCAGGCCACAGTAATGGCTCATGAGAGGACAGGCCACGTGAGGGCCAGCAGGTCACAGTAATGGCTCAGGCTTTTCCTGGGAAAGGAGACAGTGGAGAGCTTCAAGAGCAGTGACCCAATCTGTTTCTCCTTTTAAGACTGTCTGGTGTCTCTGTGGAGGACAACAGTGAGGCAGAGTAAGCCAAAAGCAGGACGCCCACTGGGGTGATTCTAAGAGCTAGTTCTGGTTGGCACGAGAGTTGTGGTGGTAAGAAGGGAACCCCTTCTCTTTGTTTGTTTAGAGACCGGGTTTCTCTTGTAACTATGGCCGTCCTGGACTTTTACTCTGTAGAACAGGATGGTCTGGAGCTCAGAGATCTGCCTGCTTCTGTCTCCTGAGTTGTGGGATTAAAGATGTGCGCCACCATGTCCAGCTCAGGGACATGGTGATAGAACTGAAGGTAGAACTGGGGATTTACTGATAGACTAATGGGAAAATTTAACAATTTATTATAACATTTAAATTCTACTTCTTGGTCAGAAAAAACTCCTAACCAAAGAAGAAAACTGAATTATCTAATTCTATCTTGTACTATCTTTCAAGAGTAGTTATTTTCTTAAAAGATTCCTTTTAAAACCATTAAAAAAAGAACTTTTTAAAGTTTCCTATCTATAGACTTTAGATTTACCTATCTTTATCTCTCAAGTTTTCCTCTGGTAGAGCCTGTTCTAGAAGCAAAGGTATCTCCTAACTCATCATCTAAACAGAGGGAACGTGTAACCGACCCTTTCAACTTCTCACTGCTCCTTCTGTTCAACACAGTCTGTCTTCGGCCTTCCTATGGGTGAGGTTTTACAGAACGTCTGTACCACCAATGTTCTCTTTAGTTTAAAGACTGACTGACATTTTCCTAGATATCTTTGTAACTAGAGCTATCACCTTCTACCCACAAGCTGTCAAAAAACAAAACAAAAAACCAAAATTGCTGGGCAGTGGTGGCCCACACCTTTAATCCCAGCACTTGGGAGGCAGAGGCAGGCAGATTTCTGAGTTCGAGGCCAGCCTGGTCTATTGAGTGAGTTCCAGGACAGCCAGGGCTACACAGAGAAACCCTGTTTCGAAAACCCCCCAAAACCAAACCAAACCAAACAAACAAACCCACCACTACCACCAACAAAAAAACCCCACCAAAATCAATAAATAAACAAATCTAATTTTATCTAATTTTATTGTAAATCTAATTTACAATAAAATGGATTGGTTTCATATAAGATGTTACATACCGGTGTATAACAGAATGCCACAGAAAGAATCTTATTGCTAAGGAAAGATCATATATATAAGTTGAAGTGTAAGATTCTATTTATTTTTTATTTTTTAAAAGAATACAGACCCTTGTAGAAACTCCTTAGGTACACAGCAATACCATATAAGGCAGTAACTGTGGCCCAAGGAAGTTGCACGGTAATCACCTTTTTAAGCTCTCATGCCTTTGTTTTCTATAATATTTAATATTTACATAATTAAGAAAAACTTAGGAAATCAAGAAGCAGCTGTGTGTGTTTTGGAAAAACTACTTATTTTTCAAGCCTGTTTAAATTCAACCTGAGTGGATTCCTCTAAAGCACACACAGAATTGATGTTTCCATTCTTTAAATTTACTGTGTTTCACATAGCATTAACCTAACTCTACATCTCAGTGCTATTTTTCATGATATTTTTACTTATCAAGAGCTTTTAAGTGGTGTCTCACGCCTTTAATCTCAGCACTTGGGAGGCAGAGGCAGGCGGATTTCTGAGTTCGAGGTCAAAGTGAGTTCCAGGACAGCCAGGACCACACAGAGAAACCCTGTCTCGAGAAAAAAAAAAGCTTTTAAGATGGATGTGGTGGCCTTTAATCCCAGTGGAGGCAGGAGACTTTTTGAGTTCCAGGCCAGGCCAGGTTATAGACTGAGGTTCAGTCTCAAAAAAAAAAAAAAAAAGTCGAATTGAAAACTCATGTCAAGGACAGTAAACAGGCAAAATGTTTGTTGACTGTGGGGTGTCAAAGGATTTTGATAATAGTAAAACAGAAGAGATTAATGCTGTAGTTTGCAACTCACCTTTACTGCCTGGCTCTTTGTGTTAATAGGGGGGTTTTTCAGAGCAGCCTGGAGAGCAGCTGTCATGTTTCCTGTAATGAAGGTTAAGGGCATAATAGAAAAGGATGTCCCCTGCTTTACAGGACTATTGGGTTTTAGACTTGACTTTCTCAATAGTAACAAAAATTACTATGGTCATTATGATATTGGAAACTGCATGGGTTTGTTTCCAATACGTCAACCAAAGGTTAAAATACTGAAATTAAAAGAATATAAGATTTATGTTTTTAAAAAGCAAAGATGGTTTTGACCTCGGTCCTATCAATCAAGTAGATTACGATTTCCAATAAACACACACACAATTATCTAGATGGGTATTCAAGAAATCTTAGAATATGCAAGAATTATTAAGTCACCAAACGATGCAGTTTATCAACAAAGTATACTATCTTGTCTGTGTGACTCTTACTGGAAAACAACCCTAAATTTTATACTAAAACTACACTGTGTATTAACTGAAATGCTGGCAGCTTACTCTGGCAATCAGAACGGAACAGGCAATAATAGCTTAATATGGATGAACAGGGCTCTGGATGATGTAGTAACCCACACGACCTGTAGGTGGCAGCTTACTTTATTTCCTACAGGTTATTCACACTGGGCTGGACCATCTATACCTACTCAGTCTCGGAAAGCACTAGTGAGTTAGCAAGCATGGGAAACAGAAGGCCAATCAGACTGTCAGAATAGACAGTCATTTCCCTAAAAGGAAAACCAGAGTCACTTGTGTCTCCATCTGTAGTACCCAACCAATCTGTCGTCTCTCCTGGTTAGAACGAGAGACAATATCTTTATATTTTAAGATGGACTGACGAAAAGGTAGACTGAATTGATAATGAACACAGCAGTAGGAATCACTAGAAATTACCTAAAATACCTTAGTTTAATAAAATATCATATATCCACCTCCATCAAATATACTCCTTATTCTTTGTTTTTTAAAACAAAGAATAAGCTCACCTCTTCTGTGGAAAAGGTCTAGTAAAAAATTATCTACAGTTGGTGATAAACTACTGTCAAGCCTGCATGGTCTTTTAAAGAACACTTTTTTTTTTAAAAAAAAGAAAAAAAGCCCCAAGTATTTTAATAAATAATCAAATTAGTAGCAACTGATGTGAAAGTTGTGGTATTTAAAGTTAAACCTATATGGCACATCTGTGAATGTTCGATGCTGTCTGTGGTTACCTCTAAATATTTTTGCTCACTTACTTCACTATGATCTTAGCAGAAAATTGATGAGGGAAGAGCCGTATGAACAGACTTAATGAATACGATTTTTCTAAAGCTCCAATTTGGATTTTTGTAACATTTCTAATTTTCTAAGGGATCCATGCAAATGAATTTCAAGGTTATGAATATTCAGATATGCAAACCAAGGAACCAGGAACTGACAGCCATGTTTTAACTAGAATGGAAACAATTTCAGAAAAACGATTTTGATTTATAGAACTGACTGACTCATTCTCTGCTTTATTCACTGGGGTTCATTTTAAATTATCCCCAGGGATTCTCTACATGCATTCCCTATCCTTTTTCTAGTGGCCTTTTCTTAGCAGGTCAAAGGTTCCAAACACGAACTGGGAATTTTGGAGAAGAAAACTCCCTTCGTCCTGTTCATGAATTACATGCAACCTTGCCCAAACCCTTGTCTCTTAATAAGTAATGCTGCCGATGAAAAAGCTCATGGGCTGAATGTACGAAGGGCCTCAATTTGCGAACCGCTCCATTTCTCCTGGCTAGGAATAAACTATCCCCGCTCCGCAAACCACACACACCCGACAGAAAAGCAAGACTCCAAGCGGGACGCCCGTGTCCCCACCGGGTAGGAATTTCTGGAGCTCAGAAAGCCCTCTAGGGCGCCGGCTGTGCCCCGGAGAAGGCGCGGCCGCTTAGGACAGCGCACCTGAGGAATCTGGGCGCCGGCAAGTTCGCGGGCGCGGCCGCGGGGTGCAGGCGGCCTGCTGGCCCCGGGAGCTCCTGCCCTCCGTCCCCGCTTACAGCTGGGCACAGCCGGCCGCGTGGCCCCGCGTCCCCACAGCCCCCCGCCGCCGCGAGCATAAGGATATTGCCGCAGGCATGAGTCCACCTCGCCCTCGTCGGGCCCGGCCTGGCCATCGCCGCCGTCCTCCTCATCCACGAACTTGTTCTCATCATATTCGTCCACGTCCACCTTCCGGAAGCGGGCCGACGACACCGTGTTCTTCGACATCCCGGATCGCGATGCTGGCCTCCCCTCCGCGGTGCCTCTTGCTCAGCGAGCCCAGCCCGGTCCGACTCACTTCCCTCTTCCGCTCTGGGGCGTCGCCGGCAGCCGCTGCTCGCTCGCTTCTGGGCCTGCGCGCAAGCCGGCGCGGCTTCCTCCTCAGCTTCCAGCCATCCTTCAGCCCCCGCTCCGCCCCCGCGTCCCCCGGGAGCGCGCGTCGGCAGGGGAGCGCGCGGGACGCACGGCGCACGCGCGGGCCCGCTGCAGGAAAGGGGCGGAGCTGGAGAAAGAGGCGGGGGCGGCGGGAGGCCAGAAAGCTGGCTGAGGCGGCACGGAGACGGGATTGGCCGCCGGGGAGCATCACGTGACACACGGGAGGTTCCCATAGAAACGCTTTTCTGCGGTCCAGCCTTGCGGGGGGTCTTGGGCTGGAGGCTATGGGCACCTCCGGCGCGTGGCCTGGAGTGCTGTCGCCGCCGCCGCCGCCGTCGGTGCCAGCTGCTTGTTGGGGTCCTGTGTGAAGTGTGGGTGACCGGACTCGCGCGTGGGGTGGGATGGACTGGCTGCAGAACCTAGTCCCCTGCAGTCAGCGGGAGTATGAGGCGGAGTGATGCCCAGCGTGGGACTAGTGATCGGAGCCCTCCATTCGAACCGAGCGCCACCGGGGGGCTGCCTTCCCGAGCTGAGAGCCCCTTCCCTGGCTTGGGATCTTGGCACGCTGTCGGTGGGAGTTCCCCAAGGACGGAATCGAAAGGTCACTTCTTACCTGTCAGTGCTGTGTGACAGCGTCGCGGCCGGACCTGCAGAATCTGAACTCGGTATTCTTTCCATCTGGAGGGAGGGAAAAAAGATGCTTGGGCCGGGGCTGGGGACTGGTTGCGAAATTGGGGGCAAACTTGTAGCATTTTCTAGAATCAGTCATCACATCTTAAAATAAGTAGTTATTTGGAGCAAGAATGCCAGAAGAGGGTGGGCGAGTTAGGCTTTTTAGTGCTGAGGGAAAATAGCGTGTGCAAAAATTAATAGAAACTGGACTTTCAAGGTTGTTATTTATTGTTTAAGGTTCCTGGGAGCACGTCAAATCAGCGTTTTGCTATATTCCACATTCCCGTTTCTGAGATCAGAGCTCCTATTGAGGAGGCAGAGGCACTAAGATTAAACAAATAATAGCCGTACTCTGTGTATTATACTGTAGTACAAGTATTTACAGAATAAAATCAATTCGGACACTTGACTGTGCCCTGCTTAGATGCAGATATACCTTGTTTCACAGATAGCAGAAAGCTGGATGTCATCCTGTTGAGTTACCTCGTTTGCTATGCCGTACTGAAAAAGAGCACTGGGCTTGGGATCAGAAAGCAGTGGCTGAGTCTCGACTTTTTTGCTCTCATAGTCTGCATGATTGAGGCACGTTGCTTAAAATTTGGAACCTCGGATTTCTTACTGCTAAAAATGGGGCTAATGTGCTTTTCACAAGAACGTTCCCAGGGTTCAGTACGCGGAAACGCTTCAAAAAGACTCTAAATTTCTGCATATGTGTGCAATGTATTATTGGTTTTGTAGCACGAGCTTCATAAATTACCCAATGATATGTTTTATCTTGCTGGCGAAAGAGATTCCAAGATTCTGAAGAGTTGAGTCTAATTTTTCTTATGTATCTTTTTTCATATAGAATAAAATTAAGTATTGAGAAGGTAGTTAGTCCATGCTTCATGAGTTAGTGGATATAAAAGAGTCACATTGGGAATAGAGAATCAGTCAAAAGGAGAAAAACCTCAGGGTCAAACATCTGTTGAATATAGACACACATATATGTGTATATATGTGAATGCGTTTATGAAGAGAGAGCACTGTATGTGAAGTGTATCCCCTTTCCTTGTGAAGAAGCAATGTAGCACCCCCTCCAGGTATATCATTCAGTTGATAGAAGTGACATTTCCTTGATTAACACATTATGAGCTAGTAAAAAAAACTCTCATGTCTTAGGACAGCAAAGGAGAAATTTCTACCTGCCAGCGGCACTTGTTTTGAAAGTTTCATAATGAAGTATAAGAGCACTGTTCTGGTGATGACATTATGTAACTTAGGATAAAGATTTGTTTAATTTTTTTTTTTTTTCTGTTTCAATCTTGTGTAACTCCCATAAAAGCTGCACGGCACACTCTTTTAGATGTTAAAACTAGCTGTACTTTTTGTTCTGTTAAATTGAGATTTTCTTTGAAGAGAAAATTAAACACTAGATGCACTGCTCAGTGCATCCGGAAAGGAGGAGTTAAGAGCTGACACAGCCCTTTCTCAAGCCCTAGTTTTTCCTATTGTCTTACTTGGATACATACACACACACACACACACACACACACACACACACACACACACACACACACACTTGTTCTCTTTAGAACTGGGAAAGAATCCTGGGGTAGAAAACAACTTAATGGAACAGTGAGGAAAACAAATTCAAGGATGTAATTATCTTGATTGCTCAGAATTTTGGTCTTCATGTGGATTGTGTTAAATTCGACAGTTTTTTTTGTTTTGTTTTGTTTTTTGTTTTTTAATAGTGCCTCACAGTGCTTAGGATGTAGTGGTCGTCACCACTGCTAAGTAATCAACTAATTATCTCATAAATTAATTCCAAGATAACATTTAAAATTTAGTATTTTAATGGATACCTTAATTACCTCCCTCCTATCCATTAGCCAATAGTTATTTTTTTTTTACAAGATTTAAAGGAAATGTTTGTCTCAGAAGAATCCTGTTCTTAATTATCTTCTAGTTAGAAAATGCACAGTATTCTACTTTCTTGTAAATTCTATATTTTTATTGTTACTTATGATACTTAATCAGCATCTTAGGTAATTTTATTTTCTTTGGATTTTTCAAATGAATGCTTTCCTCTTATATAAAGGATTTGCTTGGTGTAAGATGTACTTATGATGCAAATAGCTAGCTTAGCTGAATTTCCAGAGGGTTACAGCTGCATTTGCAGATTCTTGTTTCTATGATGTCTCCAAAAGCCAAGGATCAGGGCTGGTAAGCTGGTGCAGCTGGTGAAGACCCTTGCTGCCATGCCTGAGTTCAGTCACTGAGACCCACATGGTGAAAGGAGAGAACCAACTAAAAAAATGTTCCTTTAACCTCCACGTATGCACTGTGGCTTGAGTGTGTGTGTGTGTGTGTGTGTGTGTGTGTGTGTGTGTGTCCCTCTTCCCCATGTATGTTAAGAAGAAAAGGCCAAGGACCTAGTGAAGTTCTCTTATGAGGTTGGTTCTTAGACGTCTTAAGCTAAGTGCTTTACCTTCTCTGTGCTTTTTTTCTCTCACAAACTCTTGCCACTAAACAATTAAAGAAAAATTCATTGAGCCCCAGAGCATAGCACTGTTTTTGTTTGCTCTCTCTCTCTCTCTCTCACACACACACACACACACACACACATACACACACACACAGAGTTAAAATCTTTTAAGAAGCAGAATTTAAAAATTAAAAACAATATATGTGGATAGCCATTAGGGAGTGACACCTGAGAGTGACCTCTAGCCCCCACCTGCATTGTACACATGTGCGTGAGCAGTGGCTCCCTGATGTGTATTTGTACATGCAAGCATGCATGTGCACGCACACACACACACATACACACACACACACTCTGGCACACCTACATACATGCACACCTCACACACCACATACACTCACACACCTACATACATGCACACTTCTCTCTCTCTCTCTCTCTCTCTCACACACACAGGCACATCTACATACATGCATGCCACACACACACACACACACTGGCATACCTACATGCATGCATGCCTCACACACACACACACACACACACACACACACACACACACACACAGGCATACCTACATGCATGCATGCCTCACACACACACACACACACACACACACACACACACATTGGCATACCTACATGCATTCATGCCTCCCTCACACACACACACACACACACACACACACACACACACACACACACTGGCATACCTACATGCATGCATGCCTCACACACACACACACACACACACACACACACACACACACACACACTGGCATACCTACATGCATGCATGCCTCCCTCACACACACTCACAGTTTGCTGTCATAGCTCTTCTGCAATGTATAGGTATTTGGTCTTAAGCACATTCACATTGTTGTACAATCTTAACCACGATCCATCATTTTACAGAGCTGAACTTCTAGACCCATTAAACAGTAACTCTTTACTTTCTCCTCCCTCTAGCACCCAGCAATCACTTTATTTTATCAATGACTTACTGGGTACATCATATAAATGGACCCCTACAGTGTTTGTCTTTTTATGACCTGTTGCATTCACTTGGTATAGTGTCCTCAAGTTCATTCACTTGTGGCATCTATCAAAATTGCTTATTTTTTTTGAAAGGCTGAATAGCATTCCATTTCATTTTATTCTCATTTTAAATATTTGTTTTATTAATCATTTATTTGTGTATGTGTGTGTTTCGTATGTATATGCGTGTAAATACCAGCAGAAGCCAAAAGAGGGCATCCGATTCCCTGGAACTAGAGTTATAGGTGGTTGTGAGCTGCCATGTGGGTGCTGGGAATCTAACTTGGGTCCTTTGTAAGAAAAGCAAGTGTTCTTTATTACTGGGACATGTCTTCAGCCCATAACATTTCATTTTACATAACAAATGCCACATTTTGTTTACCTACTTGTGTGTCAAGGGATATTTGGTTTATTTTCTTATATCTTTGGGTAATTTGTTACTGTAAATATGTGTTCATAAATGCCTTAAGTCTTTACTTTCAGTTCTTAGAAATTTATACCAAGAAGTGAGTTTATATTTCTCTCTCTCTTTTTCTTTCTTTCCTTTCTCTTTTTTAAAAACAAGTGCTTTTAATTTTAACAAATTTTAAATAAAAATGAGTGCATGAGTCCACATTCCATTTCCTTTGATCCCCTATTTGGTACAGCACAGAGTGAAATAATCTTGGGAGCTTTGGTATGTGGTGCTGTGTGAGGGGAAGTGGGGTGAGTTAAAAGCCAGGGCTCTGGCATCTAGAACATCCTGGGAGTCCCCAGCCTAGATCGTGCAGGGTACTTGGCTTCCTGAGTCTAGAAGACGGCTCTTGGCTGTATACTTTGAGCAGAATTACAGAGAAGTCACAAGGAGGCACTGATGGGCACTGGGTTTCCCAGGGTATCATACCATTAGAGAAGTCCGAGGAATAGAACAGGGGATCTGGAATCAGACAGTGCTTTGACTATCAGCTCAGTCATCAGGTTCTGACTTACTGCTCAGGCCATTACAAGCTCTCTGTGGTACTGCCTTTTTATTTGTAAAACAGGTATCATAATAACACCTGCTTTATAGGATTATTGGAGAGATTGAATGAATTAATATGTAAGTGCTTAAAATACCTGATATACAACTGTCAGAAAATGTTGGCTAGTGATAGTATTAGTTAGTGTGAATTGAGTTGCCATGTGGCTTTCCTTAGAGCCTTGGCAATGAGGTAAACAGAGTTATAGTCTATGGACATTTTGCTGAACTATATGTATTACGAGTCAAAAAAGATGCATAGTAGAGGGCTGGCAAGGTAACTCAGTTATTAAAGGCTGATGCTCACATGCAAAGTCAAGTTACATAGCAGGAATGTAACTTTCAGGTCAGGGCATTAGGATTACACTGTGATTTGATGAAGTTATTGAATATCAAGAAGTCTGGGTGTGGTGCCTCACACCTGTAATCCCACATTCGGGGGCTGATGGAGGAAGCTTGCCTTGAGCTGGAGGCCAGCCTGGGCTACACAGTGACTACTAGATGGCCTGGGTTACAGAGTGAGAACTTGTCTCAAACATCATCAACAATGAATGTCAATAGAAAATCAATATTCTAGACATAACAAGAGTCAGTTATAGACTATGTTGTCTCTTACAGGCTGCATCTACCCAGACACTTCAGGAGACAGAAAGCCTTGCATACACTGTATTATTTTATCCCCGTGACAGATGCCTGTATCCATACAGGTACAGCATCAGACAGCACAGACATTTAACTCATAGAGTCAACTGCTTGAATCCTCATTCCAATCCAGCAAGCTTCTGATTCTGATTAATATGCTTGAGAAGACTGTGTAAGTGGGATGATTTAAATATTTGTATGTACATCCGGTGTATGTCCTACTGGAAATCAGTTTATTAGCTGTCTTTACATGTCAGTCTTGGGAGCTTTGTAAATCTGCCTGTCCCTAACCTAAATCCATTCTTCTTGTGTTGACCACATATGACATAATTGGGGCTACAAAGATGAGAGTCCAACTCTGAGCCAGACTGAAAGTCTCCTCCCTCCTTCCCTCCCTCTTTCCCTCCCTGGGTTTTTTCAGACCTGTGTCACTAACTGATTTAATTTGTTGGGTTCTATTTTATTTATTTGGAATTTCCTTTGGTGGGTTGGCAGTGGTTTTTTTTTTTTTTTTCCTCCTGAGACAAAGTTTCTCTATGTAGCCCTGGCTGTCCTGTAACTCTCCATGTAGACTAGGCTGACTTTGAACTCACAGAGATCCACTTGCCTCTCTGCTTCTTGAGTCCTGGGATCAAAGGTTAGGTGCCAACAAGCCTGATAGTATATTCTTAAACATTACCATTGCCATTTTGCTGAAGAAGAGTCGGAGCATCTAAACTTTTCCCTCCCTCCTTCCTTCCCTCCCTCTCTCCCTCCTTCCCTCCTTCCCTCCCTCCCTCCCTCCTTCCTTCCCTCCCTCCTTCCTTTCCTCCCTCCCTCCTTTCTTCCTTTTCTCCCTCTTTTCTTTCCTCCCTCCCTCCCTCCTTCCCTCCCTCCTTTCTTCCTTTTCTCCCTCCTTTCTTTCCTCCCTCCCTCCCTCCCTCCCTCCCTCCCTCCCTCCCTCCCCCCCCTCCCCCCCTCAATCTCTGGTCTAGCCATACAGGACCAGGAACCCTCTGTGCATTGAGTGAGTGAGACATCATTGTGTGTAAGAACTCACTCCTTGGAAACATTGCTTTGTTGTATATTTTCTTAAAGCAAGTAGCGTTCAAAAGTTCCTTAAAGATGAGTTACATCAGGAATGTAGCTGAATTGGGAGAATGCTTGCTTAGCATGCACAAGGCCCTGAGTTTAATATTGAGTATCCCAGAAAGGGGTGTGGTGGTGCATGTCTTAATCCCAATGCTTGGAAGGTGGAGGTGGGGATATCAGGAGTTCAAGATTATTCCTGCTCTTACTCCTGGTTTTACAGATGAATAGATTAAATTACTTTTTTTCTGCTTTAGAAAAGGTCTCCATGTGGTGGTGTCACAAGCTTGGGAGGGGAAGGGGGAGAGGCAGAGAGAGAGAGAGAGAGAGAGAGAGAGAGAGAGAGAGAGAGGAAGAAGGAGGAGGAGGAGGAAGAGGAGGAGGAGGAGGAGGAGGAGGAGGAGGAGGAGGAGGAGGAGGAGGAGGAGGAGAAGGAGGAGGAGGAGGAGGGGAGGGAGGCAGAGAGGCAGAGAGGCAGAGACAGATGGATCTCTGTGATTGAGGACAGCCTGGTCTCTACAGACTGAGTTCCAGGACAGCCAGGGATCCACAGAGAAACCCTGTCTCGAAAAACAAACAAATAAGCAATCAATGTAGCCCATGCGTGGCTAAGGCTGTATATTTTCTTCTTTATAGTATTGGCTTGAACTTGTAAGTTGTCATTCACCTTCCTTTTCTGAGTTGCAGGCCTATCTAATTAGTATAAAAATGTAGTGATCAAGGACACCTCTTTTTTCTATAGTGTCAACATTTCCTCTCTTGTTATATGCCTATGAAAATCAAATTCGTAGATTCAGGCTCTACACTTTGTAACCTGAGGGATGTCTACTTCACCACTGTGAAGACTGGTTTTGTGGCAATGATTTTATCTTTGTAATTTGGCAGGGGAAGTGCTAGCGACTCAGATCCAGGGCCTTGCTAATGCTAGGCACCTACTATGGAGTTAGATTCTCAGCCACTGGCTCTATTCATAATCAGAAATGCCAAATTCATTATATTGGTGTCTTTTTCCCCAAACATAGCATTCCAATTTATGGACATAGAGTTTCACAGTTTAATAATAAACTTCAATGTATCTCTTTAAATAATAATTACTATATACCTGTGATAAAATTATTTTCCATTACTTTGATCAAAATCTGCAGGCTAAAGACAGACATTTTCTTTAAAAAATTTATTCATGTTTATTTTAATCACAATTTTTTTTTTTTTTCGAGACAGGGTTTCTCTGTGTAGCTCTGGCTGTCCTGGAACTCACTCTGTAGACCAGGCTAGCCTCGAACTCAGTTTTAATCACAATTAAGACAGTTTTTTTCTTATCTCTTCTTCCCCCTTCATGGAATATTATTTAATGTTAATGTTAGCATATTACCTTATTAAGGTAGCATGACTTTATATAAAGATTTTATAGAATCAGCGTTGACTGCATATATGAAAATGTAGTAGGAATTGCATATGAATGCACTTTTCCTATAGTATGTATTTACATATTTTCAAAAGAGAAATAAAGCAGCATGTGTGGGTTTTATATATACAGGCAAAGTAATTTCATTTAAGTGGCTCAGAGGGTTAATCAAAGAACATTTTTTAAAAGAAGTATATTTTTGAAGAACTTCAGTGAATGTACAAATATATATTGGCATAGAAGTATCCAGAAAACTGGAAAGGAATACATATGTATTTGCACTGGGGAGCTGTAATAGAAGAAAGACAATGATAACAGACACAACCAAAGATACCCTGTTGACTGTGGTGAAACAGGCACCGCCCAGAGAGAGAAAGGGATGCTGGTGAGCAGATGCTGGTGAGCAGTGGTTGGTTATTGAGATGGAGAGTCAACCGTGCTGCCTACATTTTGAGTGGATATTGTACTATATGTCACAGGAGAAACCGAAGATTAAGAAGGAGGGAGAAAAGGAGAGGGAGGAAAGAGGAAGGGAGGGAGGGAGAGGGAGAGGGAGAGGGAGAGGGAGAGGGAGAGGGAGAGGGAGGGAGGGAGAGAGAGAGAGAGAGAGAGAGAGAGAGAGAGAGAGAGAGAGAGAATATGAATGTACTCTTTGATTGATTTAGGGTGCCCTATAGGAAATTGCTATCTTGATGGGATAGGAAGTAAAGAACCTTGGAAGCCATCTCAAGTGGAGTGGAGTTTGGTATAACACCGATGGAGGATGCCCTTGAAGATCTCACACATCATTCTGCCTCTATGATCTGCTCTGGAGGGAGTGTTCAGAATCAGAAAGATTAAACGGAGTAGCTGGCTAGGTTTCAAAAAAATCAATTTTTGTAGCTATATGTAATCAGTTTGCAGAAGATCTTTTACCCACACAAAACAATTTTGAATCACTTTAGGAAAAAAAAAAAGATCTTTCTAAAACTCTTTTGACTGTAGTCTACAATCAATGCAAAATCACCACTTTGCCCAGGAGATGGTATTAATGTTAGGAACCTCAGGTGGTCTCTAATTTTGGGGTATTCTTTTTTGTTGTTGTTGTTTTGGTTTTTTTTTGAGACAGGGTTTCTCTGTGTAGTCCTGGCTGTCCTGGACTCACTCTGTAGACCAGGCTGGCCTCGAACTCAGAAATCCACCTGCCTCTGCCTCCCAAGTGCTGGGATTAAAGGCGTGTGCCACCACTGCCTGGCTTGGGGTATTCTTATATTGAAACCAATGTAGGAAGTTATTTATCCTTTTTGGAAGGATGATGTGGGTAGACTAGACTAGTAACACTCTTTTTTGCCTTAAAACATTTATTTTGGGGCTAGAGGGATGTCCTATTGTTTAACAGCATTGGCTGCTCTTCCAGAGGACCTGGGTTCAATTCCCAGCACCCACATGGTAGCTTCCGATCATCTGTAACTCCAGTTCAGGGGATCTGATGTCCTCTTCTGGCCTCCCAAGGGCCAGATGCACATGCTGCACAGACATACATGCAGGCAAAATACCCATATACAAACAAATAATAGAACGAAAAACCATTTATTTTATTGTTGTTAGTTTCAGAGAGATAAAGTTGCTTATGACAATTTTGGATTATGTTGAAAATAGTGTTAATTATGACACTGATTTTTTTTTTAACATCAATTTATTCCCATCTTAGCTAGACCTAGGAGAGAGAATTCAATTTTTTTTTTGTTACCTCTCCAGTAATGTTTGGCTTGATAAGTAGGGCCTGTTTCTTCCATTTGCTTTTGTTCTTCTTATTTGCCTCTTGTCTACTTGCAGACACCTTCATGGCTTCCACCTCCTCCACTGGCCTGCCTGAGGGAGGTTTTTCCTTAGGCCTTTGACCTTGAAGGATGACAGTTGAAGCATATTTAGGTGCCTTACCACGGTCCTGGGTTTCTGTGGGTTTGAACCCTCGTGGATTGGTGGTAGATCTCTGTAAGGCACCAGCATGGAAACGGCAGGAGTCCTGGAGTCCTGATTCTTGGTGGGTTGCCACTGTGCAGGATCCGCATTGTTTAAGGGGTAGTATTCAAAAGCTGGCCAGGCTTTCCCGCTCTGATTCTCTTTTTGCTGGCTTTGAAGAACATCAATGAAATAAGGGTTCACTCCTGTGATCGAGTTGATTTCATAAGCATTATACCTGTCAGCCAGGATTCTCCCATCTGTAAAGGGCTGCAGAAGAGTTGATCCAGAGATATCACTAACAAACTTTTCAAGAATAGAATGCCAAAGGCCACCACTTATTGGACTCAAAGTGACCTGGGGCCATAAGCTGGCCAGGCTCCGGAGAGCT